>NC_066626.1:35336076-35650113 GCF_025201925.1 Gopherus flavomarginatus
ACTGGCTGGATAACCGTACTCAGAGAGTAGTTGTTAATGGCTCCCAATCCTGCTGGAAAGGTATAACAAGTGGGGTTCCGCAGGGGTCTGTTTTGGGACCGGTTCTGTTCAATATCTTCATCAACGATTTAGATGTTGGCATAGAAAGTACGCTTATTAAGTTTGCGGACGATACCAAACTGGGAGGGATTGCAACTGCTTTGGAGGACAGGGTCAAAATTCTAAATGATCTGGACAAATTGGAGAAATGGTCTGAGGTAAACAGGATGAAGTTCAATAAAGATAAATGCAAAGTGCTCCACCTAGGAAGGAACAATCAGTTTCACACATACAGAATGGGAAGAGACTGTCTAGGAAGGAGTATGGCAGAAAGAGATCTAGGGGTCATAGTAGACCACAAGCTTAATATGAGTCAACAGTGTGATACTGTTGCAAAAAAAGCAAACATGATTCTGGGATGCATTAACAGGTGTGTTGTAAACAAGACACGAGAAGTCATTCTTCCGCTTTACTCTGCACTGGTTAGGCCTCAACTGGAGTATTGTGTCCAGTTCTGGGCACCGCATTTCAAGAAAGATATGGAGAAATTGGAGAGGGTCCAGAGAAGAGCAACAAGAATGATTAAAGGTCTTGAGAACATGACCTATGAAGGAAGGCTGAAGGAATTGGGTTTGTTTAGTTTGGAAAAGAGAAGACTGAGAGGGGACATGATAGCAGTTTTCAGGTATCTAAAAGGGTGTCATCAGGAGGAGGGAGAAAACTTGTTCACCTTAGCCTCCAATGATAGAACAAGAAGCAATGGGCTTAAACTGCAGCAAGGGAGATTTAGGTTGGACATTAGGAAAAAGTTCCTAACTGTCAGGGTAGTTAAACACTGGAATAGATTGCCTAGGGAAGTTGTGGAATCTCCATCTCTGGAGATATTTAAGGGTAGGTTAGATAAATGTCTATTAGGGATGGTCTAGACAGTATTTGGTCCTGCCATGAGGGCAGGGGACTGGACTCGATGACCTCTCGAGGTCCCTTCCAGTCCTAGAGTCTATGAGTCTAGTATGCAAAAATAGTATTAAAGGAATAGAATCTCCTTAATTCATAGTTATGCTGTACATTGGAAATATAGGTGCACTGGAAATGTCACCATTTGGTTTTGTGTCCTGCTGTGGTAATCTTACTGAATTCAGAGGCTGAGAACCAGAATTTCAGCATTTGTAGGAAGAGGTGAAAAACAAGAACAGCAAAAGGTTTTGAAATTCCAGACACTTAACATTTATTGTTTTAACAAGATGCAAATATTACACATAGAAAGAAAAATATTTTCCATTACTTCGTTGTACAGTTTTGAAATTAGTAGACTATTCTGTGAATAAGTGAGCAATATTGGGATACATGAATGCAAAGAGGAACTGCAGTAATGACAAAATGATTTGTTGATTATATATTTGTACAAGTAATATTCCTTCTAGAATAAACCATCACAAAATATTTCCATGCGACTTCTGCAGAATGGATACTTATAAATCATTTTAAAAGGCCTCTAGTAAAGTTTATTAGTTTTGTAGCTTATTACAGTATAACAAACAAGTATCTGACATTTAGTGTCATGAGTTATTCCTACTATGCTAGCATCTAGAGGCCTCAGTCAGAATTGAAGCCTTACCCCGCTAAGTGCTCTACAAACACAGAATAAAAGATACCTGGCCCAAAGAGCTTCCAAGCTAAGAAATTTTGATTGAAGGAGAGGGACTCAAGGCGGTGGTTATAGACAGCTTGTTCAATGAGTTAGGAGGTGAAGGGAGAGGTTAGTCAGTAGCTGGAAATAGAGGGGGATTCAAAGCTGGGTGTTCTTAGAATGGGGAAGGCAATAGTCTACTTGTATTGTGACGGGAAGAAACCTGATGAGTGTGAGACATTAATGAAGGTGAAGAAGGCATTGAATTGTGGCCAGGATGATCACAAGGTGGGAGGGGGTTAGGTCGCTGTGGCAAGTGTAGAGGGTGGAGGAGGAAAGCAGGCGAGAACTTTCAGTGAGACAGGAAAAGGGAGAAGAGAGTGATAAGTGGCAAATGAAAGAGAGTGATTTGTGGAGGGAAAAGTTTGGAAAGGTTGGCAATATCCTGCTCATGGAGGCCCCTGGGGGAGGATTTTTGGAGGGAGTCAAAAGGAGTGAATAAACTGCTGGGACTGTGGTGTGGGATTCAAAGGGAACGGATAAGTAGTGCTGCTTGATGAGGAGGATGGCAGAACAGATGAAGGAGAAAATCATTTGGTAGTGTAAGAAATCTGTTTTGGTCATGGAGTCTTTTTTGAGAGGCGCTCAGATTGTGTTGCAAGATCAGAGGAAATGGATGCTGGGGGGTGTGTGTGAACTGAGGTTGTGGGGGTAGACGTTGCTGTGGGGGAGAGGGGCAAAAGAGTCCGGCATGATTTGGACAGTGGAGTGGAGTGAGCAGACAACCGAGTCAAGTGGGGGGAAAGCATGGAAGAGGAGGTTGAGAGTGGCAGAGAAGTCATGGACATAGATTGATTGGCAATCAAAAAAGTGCTTGGTGGAAAAGACAGGTAGGTAGTGCTGTATGACTGAGGAAACTGGTATTGGGAGACTTTTGAGTATTTAGTGAAAGCAAGGTCAAGAAAGTAGTCATTTTGGTGTGTTGGAGAGTGAACTCAGTGTTGATGGTCAAGTGGGCAAATGAGGATGAAGAAACAGGAGACTAAGCAGTCAGATGGAATATCACTATAGAAACTGAAGTTGATGAGGATGATTGGGGAAAGCTAGGAGTCAAAATCAGATGGGAAGGTGGTTGGGAAGGATGAGGAGGGCAGTGATGATGGCTACATGGATGGGAAGAGTTTGGTGCAGTGTTGTTCAGAGGAGAAAAGAGCTAGAAGAGGGAAATGGTATGAGCTGGAGAGGATATATCCACAGATGTGGAGGTGGTGACAAGGAAAGATGATGGGGTGGTTGTGATCATGGTGGAAAAGTAAGCCAAGTGTGTGGGTAAACTGACACATTAATTAGCAAATGGTCAGTAATGTTTCTATAAGAATCCTGACCCTCACAGGAAACCATATATATATATTTATGAATGTGTTAATTCCTTCATGTTATGGATATGTACAGTAAGTTGCACAGTGACAGTAGTGAAACACTCTTTGTACCTATAGTAATTCTTGTGACCTATTATATGTGTTGCTGCCATTCTGTGTGACATTACATCATCAGTGAACTTTACCTCGATGGGTTGTAATGAAAAACAGTGAGACTGAAACTAGATTAGTATTTTAGTCACTCTCCTGCTGACCTTTATAGACTTGGTAATTCATCTGTATGTTTTTTGTCAAGAGCCACTGACTCCTTAAATTTACTCCAAGTTAAATTGTGACATCTACACAAAGAACCAGCTTTAACTTTCCATCAGTTCACAAACATTTTGAAAGTAAATCTTTTCCCTGATCACCTGAGATATTGGTTCTAGCCCTGCTTCCAAATTTGCAACATTGCCAAGATGAAGAAATTAATCCAGTATCATGCTTTCATTCTACTTTCCCCTTTCTTTGAATTGTAAGGTTCTTAGTGTCTGTGTTCAACCCATGCCAAACTGATGGGTGGTGGTTATTACACAAACACAATATGTACTTCTTGAGCCACTACGTTTGGGCTGCTAGTCATGCTGAAGGTGAAAAACATGGTGGTAAATGGTTGTTTCTTGAATTATTAACCTCCATGCTCTGAAAAACCTTGCCCAAAGCTGTGAATGTGTCAGAACAATATGCTGATCTCTAAATTGAAAACCAGCCACATGTTTTTTCAGGGCTTTGTGTGTAATTTGACTTGTAGTCACTTTTTACCCAAAGCAGGTAGGATGCATGGGTATAAAAAAGTAGCATATTACAGTTAGTCTTTATTATTGGTAATAGTTGATTACTCTGAATTGTTTAATGATTAGTGTGAACCAGAACTAATGGCTTCTTCAGTGCTTTAAGAATTAAGAGATTGGTGGCATGGCTCAAAAAATCAAAACAAAACACAACCGTATTTATATAATTGAGATGACCAAGTAGTTAGTATTTTTCTACCAGTTTTGAGGGCGAAAAAGTTAAGCCACAAATTGATATTTATAAGTGTGATGGGTTCCCTCTGGGGTGCCACCTGGAACTGGGGTACCACTGAGCCCTCTGACCCACCAGCCTGGACTCCCTCACACACTGTGCTGCTGTGACACTCTGCACTTTCACCAACTTTCATACAGGTAGGGATACACCCAGCTGCAATTACATGCAGGCTCTTTAACCACCAGCTTACCAGCCTGGGACCTCAGAGCAATGTCATCCTCCCCTGATCAAATCTGGCCAGTATATGGGTTTAATACAGGGGTTGGCAACCTTTCAGAAGTGGTGTGATGAGTCTTCATTTATTCACTCTAATTTAAGGTTTCATGTGCCAGTCATATATTAACCTTTTTAGAAGGTCTCTTTCTATAAGTCTAGAATATATAACTAAACTGTTGTTGTATGTAAAGTAAATAAGGTTTTGAAAATGTTTAAGAAGCTTCATTTAAAATGAAATTTAAAATGCAGAGCCCCTCCAAACCGGGGGCCAGGACCCGGGCAGTGTGAGTGCCACTGAAAATCAGCTTGTGTGCTGCCTTCGGCACGCATGTCATAGGTTGCCTGTCACTGGTTTAATACCTGGTCTGCCTCTCCCTCAATGTGAAGAGAACAATGCACATTTGTGGTAACCAAGCAGAGATTTTCCCCAAACGTTCAAGTCAAAGCTCACTAGTTTGTATTAAAACATAAAATAAGTTTATGAACTACAAAACATAGATTTTAAGTGATCATAAGTGACAGCGAACAGATCAAAGCAGATTATCTAGTAAATAAAACACAAACTAAGTCTAAGATACTAGAAGGATAGGATATGAACTAGCAGATTCTCACTCTGAGAGATGATACAAGGTGGCTGAAGATTCTTAAGGGGTAAGCTGCACTTTCTTTATAGCTTGGAAAACCCTGGCCTTTCATACATAGGCTAGAAATCCCTTTAGCCTGGGTCCAGCACTTTGTTCCTCAGGTCTTTCCAGAAGTCGTCTTGTGTGGGGAGTGAAGAACCACAGTTGATGTCACTCCCTGCCTTATATAGTTTTGGCATATGGCAGGAATCCTTTGTTTCAAAACTTCGTTCTCAGACAGGTTTGTGGAAAAATACTTACATCCCAAGATGGAGTCCAGAGACGTGGTCTGGTCACATGACCTTACAGTGTTATAGCAGTCATTGCTGGCCAAAATGCCCACAAGAAGGTTAAACTATTCTACAGTCCATTGTCTTCGCTGATGGGCCATTAACCCTTTCTGGCTTCTTCATTGTTGTATCTGAAAGGCTGGCTGTGGGTGTTTTCCAGAGTAAGCCTATTTGAAATACAGATCCCTAGTCAATATTCATAACTTTAGATAAAAAATGATACATGCATAAAAATAGGATAGTCATATTCAGCAAATCATAACTTTTCCAGTGACGCCTCACATGACCTATCTTGTACAAAATACATCATAACCATTCCATAGCCATATTATAATATTACTATGACAAATATGGGGTGCAGTGTCACAATGGATGCATGCAGATTTTAAATATTTTCAACAATGGCTAATATAGGTGGAATGATTGCCCCTCAAGGGCCTAAAATAAAAGGTATAATTGATTACCTTTCCCCTTCCATGGGGGGAGAGGGAAATATACCTCCAAGTCTCTCGTTCCCCTTTTAGAATGGAAGAATGGTTTTAATGAGTCCATAGCCTAATGTAAAATTAAACCAAATCAACAATTAAAGAATTTCTGAAGGGTCCATGTTTCATACAGTAACTCCTTGCTTAACGTTGTAGTTATGTTCCTGAAAAATGCGACTTTAAGCAAAACGATGTTAAGCAAATCCAATTTCCCCATAAGAATTAATATAAATAAGGGGGTTAGGTTCCAGGGAAATATTTTTTCACCAGACAAGACATATATATTTTGTCTAGTCACACACACACACACACACACACTAAGTTTTAAACAATTAATTTAATACTGGTACACAGTGATGATGATTGTGAAGCTTGGTGGAGGTGGAGGAGTCAGAGGGTGGGATATTTTCCAGGGAATGCCTTACTGCTAAATGATCTAGCAATTGGCTGAGCCCTCAAGGGTTAACTCTCACACTCTAAAAGGCAGCAGAAATGGAGGGAGGGGAGACAGCATCGCAGACAGAGACAGAGACGCACATCATGTGTGTGGGAGACAGAGATGCGCATTTCCCCTTTACGTACAGAGACCCTACTCTTAAGTAAACTGCCTTGTTAATTAGATCAGCTTGCTGAGACCACAGCTGCTACCAGCAAGGTCCCTCTGTCCTGAACCCTGTCATATGTCCCCCCTGTTCTATGAAAGATGGGGTGAGTAGAGTGCAGGAGCAGGGGGGAGTGGGACATCCTGACAGTCCCCCTCTTCCTCCCCTCCCCCCCCACAGCAAGCAGGAGTCTCTGGGAGCAGCTCCAAGGCAGAGGGTAGGAGCAGCACATGGGAGTGAGGGGAGGGACAGCTGAACTGCCGATTGCTAGCCTGCTGGGCAGCTGCTGAACAGGAAGCTTAGGGGAGCAGGGAGCTGATGGGGGGCTGCCAGTCCACCCTGGTTCCAAGCCCTCACCAGCTAGCTCCAATGGGCTGCTCTTCCTGCAAGCAGTGGACAAAGCAGGAGGCTGTCAAACAACGTTAGAAGGGAGCACTGCACAACTTTAAACGAGCATGTTCCCTACTTGATCAGTAACGTAACAATGAAACGACGTTAACCGGGACGACTTTAAGTGAAGAGTTACTGTACTTATACTTAATTGCAGATCTTGAATCAGATAATTTTGATTCTGATCCAGATGTCTAACACTGCAAATTTCTGTAGTGTTTGTATACAGGGGTTGATTTGTGTCTATCTCTGTTGAATTGACTTTGTTCAGTTAAATATATTTATTCCCATGTATATTTGTGTGCTGGCTAACACTCGTCATGGATGACCTACTCCTAGCCAGACTTCAATTTCCATATCCTTCAGATAATGTTGTCATCTGAGGGCCTGGTGCCATTTCCACTGAAGTAAATGGCAGTTTTCCTACTAACTTCAGTAGAAATCAGACTGGACCCTAAAGTCCAGCATTCTGTTTATTTTAGCCAGGTGTCTGACAAGGTGTTAAGGGGGGACTGTCAAGTAATCCAGGCCCAAAGTTTAGGTTTCATTTTAACAAAAACACACTAACTAGGAAAAAAGTCTCTGTTTGTTCAATCTCAGTTTGATAGTTTAGTCAATGGCTTGGATTTTCAAGGCTGTTAAAGGAATTTGGACACTCAATTCCCATTAATTTAAATACAAACTGGACAGCCAGTTCTTTAGGCAGCTTTGACAACCTGTGTATATGTGCATGCGTCTATCACATCTGTGCAGAAAAAGAACCATTAGAATCAAAATCTGCCATGGGTATCTTGGAGAATTTTGCCCCTAGTGTTAATGGTAGCTGTTTGAAACTTCAAGTAGAATAGCCTTTTGGTGGCATTTAACAATTATCTTGCAAACAGAGAAATGCGGTAATAATGCATGGTGAGAATAAGACATCTCCCAGACATTGATGCTAAACAAACCAGTCTAGTTTCACTTTGAAGCAGAATGAAATCCAAATAAGTAAACACACAGCATGAACAGTTAGATTGGAAAACTCTGTTTAAATAACCTGAGGGGGTGGTAACTCATGCTGAGGGGTGTTAAAATACATTATTTCTATCCTGACAGTGTTCCTATAAAGCACAACTGTTCTTTTCATGAAAGTGTGCTTTCTTTATTAGCACTTCCTCGTGAATATTCATAGAATAAAGAGTAAGTAGATGAACTGCAACTACTACTCTTTGCTAGCCTCAACAGATCCATTAATGTGTACCTACAGAACTGCCAAATGAGGCCTCCTTATGAAACTTCCAACTATACATATGTTTAAGCTTGCAAATTTATTTAGCAAGAAAGACTGATTTCATTATGCCCAAGGTGTGACTTTTTTTTCCTAGGGTGGTACCAATTTGTTAGACTGTCTATGAAGTAAAGGCATGATCCTTCAAAGTCTTATTCCCATGAGTAGTACATATTCACTGAAGTCTCACTGAAGTTAATGGAACTATTTTGTGAATGTATCAGCAGTTTCATTATTTTGCTTGGGATTGAAGTTAGGTTGACATGCCTACAATTACGTAGTTCCTCCTGTTGACCTTTTTTTAAACATTGGGATGCCATTAGCTTTCTTCCAGTATTATATGACCTGAATAAGTCATCTGACTTTTTCCCAAATACAGAATAGAAATAGTTGAACATTTCTGCCTTTTCTGCATTATTAATGACAATTCTACCATATCAATCTAGTAGTGGACCAATGTAATTGTTAGGATTCTTTTTGTTCCTGATATATTTGAAAAACTCCTTATTGTCTAACTCTGCTAGCCATGGATTTCTGTGCATGTCCTACTGCTTCCCTTATACATTTTCTTCATTTTCTAGCTTATAACTTATATTTATTACTATCAGGTTCCTTTTTTCCTCACTTATGCTATACTGATGTGCTCACTTCCGCTCTAAACCAGACTATTTATTTAAGCAGCTGAGTCATCTTTCTTAATTTGTGAGATTGAGGCTTTTGGGGCATCTTGCAAAATATCCTTTAACAGCTCCCAATTATCATTTACATTTTTCTGTTTAATTTCTTTCTCCCAACTCATTTGGCCCATAGTTGTTTTCAGCTTTGTGAAACTGGCCCTGTTAAAGTACCAAGAGAATTGGAATTCCTCATTTTATGCTGCTTTGATTACTGTTATGTCCTAAACAGCTCTCTCTCTATATATATATTCCATAACAGTAATCCAAGTAAAGTTTACTTGCACCTGAGCAATCTCTAAATTTTAGTTCTATGATCAATTCCTCTTTATCACTATGAGGTCTATATAGAATTCTCTCATGCTGAATGTAACACTTTGAGTTAGGATATTGTCCATAGGTACTGTCTCTCCAAAGTGCTGGGGGGTGCTCAATCCCTGGCTCTGCCCCAGGCTCCACCCCCACTCCACCCTTTCCCCCAAGGCCCCACCCACACCTGACCTCTTCTCGCCCCCGCTCCACCCCTTCCTCCAAGGCCCTGCCCTCCTCCAACCCTGCCCGACCTCTTCCTGCCCCACTCCACCCCCGCCCCGCCTCTTCCAATCCAGTTCCACTCCTGAGCATGCCACATCCTTGCTCCTCCCTTCTCCCTCCCAGCTGCCTGCATGCTGCAAAACAGCTGATTGCAGCAGGCAAGAGGTGCAGGGAGGTAGACAGAGGTGCTGATCCATGGGCCCACCAGCAGGCTGGATGCACTGGGGGGCCAGGGGGTGGAGCTGATAGTGGGGCTGCCAGTGGGTGATCAGCACTCACCATTTTTTTCCCCCATGGGTGCTCCAGCCCTGGAACACCTGTGGAGTCGGTGTTTATGATATTATCAACTATAATTTTTAGGAATTCCAAGGAAGTTTTACTACTAGCATCTTGAGGCTTCCAGCATGTGTCACCCAGATTATGCATATTATAGGTAGGTACTTAAGGAGCCAGTCATCCTGCTCCCTTGTGTGATCTGGTTATATGTAGCAGACACCATCTACTACCCCATATGGTATTTTGTCTGTTAGAACATTCATACACAAATATTCACAATCATTTGCTTCTGAGTTTTCAGTGAAACACAAAGAAAGAAGTAATACCATTTTTAACAGTGTGCCACATTATCTTTCCTCTTTTGCCTACTCAGTCTTAATAGGTTATAACCAGTTATTTTAACATTCCAAACATGTGACTCTTTCCACCATGTTTCAGTAATACCAACTAAATCAAATTTATGCTCATAAATGAGCAATTCCACTTCCTTTTGGTAATTACCCAGGTTCCTAACATTAATGTGCAGACAATTAAAGATTTTTGTCTTTTCATATGCCTTGATTAATTTTGTTCTTGACATCTTAATGTTTGTGCTAATTTATTCCCCCATTTAGCCCTTTTGCTATTAATGTCCTCCTGACCAGCCTAGTCAGCTTATCCTCTAAAAAATTCATTCCCTTTTTGCTGAGATGGAGGCAGTCCAAACTATATAATTCCCTCTGCTTACAGAAATCGGTCCAGTGTTCCACAAAATCAAAGCCTTACACCGTTTACCTAGATCAGGGGTAGGCAACCTATGGCACGTGTGCCGAAGGCGGCACGTGAGCTGATTTTCAGTGGCACTCATGCTGCCCAGGTCCTGGCCACCGGTCAGGGGGCTCTGCATTTTAATTTAATTTTAAATGAAGCTTCTTAAACATTTTCAAAACCTTATTTATTTTATATACAACAACATTTTAGTTATATATTATAGACTTATAGAAAGAGACCTAAAAACATTAAAATGTATGACTGGCATGCGAAACCTTAAATTAGAGTGAATAAATGAAGACTTGGCACATCACTTCTGAAAGGTTGCTGGCCCCTGACCTAGATAATGGTTTGCTTCCAGAATCTTCTGCTTTCCTTCTTCCATTGCTTGCAGGACAGGAAGGATCTCCAAGAAGATCACTTGGATGTTTGTCTCCGTCAGCACACTTCCTAGTTGTTGGAAGTCTGCTATAATCTGTGACGTATCATGTGATGCAGTTTCCTTAGTGCCAATATGTGCCATCAATAGTGAATTGTTTCCTGACTAATTTAGAAACTCATTCGATTTTGTAGTCATGCCTTGTGCCTTGACTTGGGGAGGACAACACACGATCCTGTAGTCCTGGAGTTCTCAACCTTTTTCTTTCTGAGGCCCCCCACAACATGCTATAAAAACTCCATGGCCCACTTTTGCCAAAACAACTGGCTTTCTGCATATCAAAGCTAGGGCCAGCATTAGGGGATAGCAAGCAGGACAATTGCCTGGAGCCTCCTGTCACAGGAGGCCCCCGTGAAGCTAAGTTGCTGAGGCGTCAGCTTTAGCCCTGGGTGGTGGGGTTTGGGGCCCTGGGCTTCAGCGCCATGTGGTGGGGCTTTGGCTTTCTGCCTTGGCACTAGCAAGTTTAATGCTGGCCCTGCTTGATGGACCCCCTGAAATCTGCTTGGGCCCTGGAGCCCTGGTTGAGGACCACTGCTGTAATTGACTGCCCTGGCAGAATGTCCTTTCCATTCTTCTAACCACAGAATCCCCAACAGGGCTCGCGTGTCTTCTTTGGATGGTTAGAGATCTCTTTGTGGGTGCACTTGGTGATCTTGTAGGTTGGGCTGAGCAGTCAACCTCAGGAACGTTATATGCAGGTCTGTTCCATTTGACCAGCTGGATTTTCAGCAATATTTTCTGCAGTTATTATGCTGAGAACTTCATAATGATTGAATATTTCCAGTGCTGTGGATTTTTTTCTGGTTCTCTTCTCTTTGGTCACAGCCTGCCCATCGTCTTCTGCCTCTAGCAGCATAGGATGTAACTGGTCCTTTCTTCACATGGCTACAAACTGCCAGTCCTTCTCAACAGTTTCTACATTCTTTGATTCCTTGGTGGTCAATTCTTTTCTTTCTTGAATAAGGGGAAGTGATGGTTCATGAATTTGTTTGTCCAGGTAATCCTTAACCTCTCTGATGCTTTGCTGTGTCAGTACTTGGTCTTTTGCAAACCATGAATCTTTTCTTCTAGCACAGCCACCAATTTGCAGTTCATAGAGTGGAAATCCCTCCTGGCTTTTGACAGGAAAGAAAACATGTCACAACTACTGTTCCTTTTGCTGGCCATAATTATATTGAATGTAGAACTCTACCTAGAAAGAGAGTGTTGGAATTATTAATAATACTTGAAATTATTAAGACTGATATGGGAAACTACCAAACACTAATTTAACTATAAATTCCTTTATGAAACGCAAATGCCAAATGGTATTCATACAATTGCAGTAAAATGCCTAAATAATAAGCAATTTACTGCACTCATTACAGTAATAAAAACTTTTTGTAAGCATTTGATCAAGATACTTCAAATGGGCTAAACCAAGAGATGCTTAGACCCATATTGGTTGGCTCCAATGTGTTCAGGCAAGTATTAGCAATGAATTCTTTAAGAGTTTACTTTTTATACCCTTTCACAAACAAGTGCTGTCATCATCAGTTACTGACTTTAGCTAAAAAAACAATTTGAGACAGTTCACCCCTATTTCCAGTCTTAATCCAGAAAAGATTTACAACAGCCATTCTTTCCAAGGCCTTTTCTCCCCACCTTCTTGTTGCCCAAACATTTTTCCATTGCACCTGAGTTCACATAGGCTTTAACACTGGTGTATGGGGTGTCAAGGGCCATGTTGTCTCATTTTAAGACAGATTCTCTTTGAGTTATTTAAAATCATCTACAGTCACCCCTGTCAGTTAGAGGCCTTCTTTTTAGAAACGTGCCCTACTTCATTCCTTTTGGCCTTATAATTAATTATTTTCAAGGCCTTTCTTCTACTTCCTAGTCAGGGCCTTTCTTTACAACATATTTTTCTTAATCAAACTGTAGCTGACTCTAACTGTTTAATTTATTATTTCTACAGAGAGCCTCTCCCTCTCTAAACTGCCCCCCAAAACTCCCATTTGCCACTGCTGTTCCCCTACTGGAGAGTTCATTTGGTAATGGCCTTCTATACTAAACGTTGCTATTTAGCTCTACCCCCTTGCTAACAGGGAGGGATTAACCACTCAGACTTCAAAATCTGGGATTGATCACAGACCCAAGGGTTCCAGACACGTAGTCTCCACAGACACAAACTTACAGACCTATTTCACTTGGCCCATTCATGGGCCCAAAAGCCCCTCCACCTGCCCCTCATGGAGAACAAACAGACCAGACCAAACCAAACACACAACTCACCAAGTCCCTTTATTTCCAGCACAGCACCTGCTTCTGTTCCTCCCAAAACTTCCCTCTTCTCCTGTTTACCTGCCCAATTTAAAGGTCCTGTAATTTTCACTTCTGCCATGGCTACTCTTAGTATCATTTCTATTTCTCCTCCATGAGGGCATCAATGCTCTGTGTACTAGTGTAAGTTGACTGGTGGAACTTCAGCCACTGTTTTGCCCAGCTCAGGTTTAGGTGACATGGTGGTTAAAACACCTGCTGCTGGTCTATGTAAGCACTGCCAGCTTTTAGGACAAGAACTCCCTGCTACACGCTGACTTTATTCTCCAGCTCTCTGTTCTGGCAGAGCTCCACTTGACACAGGACAGGAATGAGGTGAGGTGAGGGCTGACTGGAAGTGTGGAGAGTGGTGTTGCTGCTATGTGCAGTGAACTGTTTAAAAATAGACCTTTGTCTAATCTGTGTTGACTAAATAAGTAGCTGTTTTAACTATCAGGTACTGAGTCATAAAATCCTAGGAGTTAGCGAAAGAGGCCTATTAGATCATCTAGGCCAGTACCCTGCTAATACAGGATTTTTCCCTGTTGCACATTTTTCTAGTGGCTTGCCCAATTTAGTTTGAAATAGCCTAAGCAATGTGATTGCCATCCATTCCTCCAGAGACTCAGGAAGCTTCTTCTCAATTTTCAGCCAAAATTTTTCATTTCTTAATTTCATTGTTACTGCTGGTTGGACCCCTTAATAATTCTTCCTCCTTGATGTTTACACTCTTCAGGTACTTGTAGACTGTTATAGTCCCATCTTCTTTTGTCATGATTTAACCAAAATTGTACACACTTAATTGTACACCCTTTATCTCCAGCACAAAATTGTACACCCTTTATCTCCAGCACAGCACCTGCTTCTGTTCCTCCCAAAACTCCCCTCTTCTCCTGTTTACCTGCCCAATTTAAAGGTCCTGTAATTTTCACTTCTGCCATGGCTACCCTTAGTATCATTTCTATTTCTCCTCCATGAGGGCATCAGTGCTCTGTGTACTAGTGTAAGTTGACTGGTGGGACTTGAGCCACTGTTTTGCCCAGCTCAGGTTTAGGTGACATGGTGGTTTTCAAAATGTTTCATTTCTTAATTTCATTGTTACTGCTGGTTGGACCCCTTAATAATTCTTCCTCCTTGATGTTTACACTCTTCAGGTACTTGTAGACTGTTATAGTCCCATCTTCTTTTGTCATGATTTAACCAAAATTGTACACACTTAATTGTTTTTTTCCCCCCTGATTCTCCCAATTCCTCTTTTGTTGCTCTTCTGTGAACTCCCTCCATTCAAGCCTCTTGCCAGAATTTGGACAGCACAAAAGGTGCTTACAGCCTCCTTTGAGCCATCTCCCTCTGTGCTGCTCCTTCTGTGCCACATCTCCCAGGGTGAATGGCACAGAATCCAAACCAGTGTTTCGATCTATTGCCTCATATTTTGTTAATTAAGGCCTCCTTTTTCTCTTGTTTAATCAGCCTCAGGGCCTGATCCTTTTAATATGCACAAAATTGGTTTATTAGTGCATGCTACAACCTCACAAGTGTGCTGAGCCAGACAAACAGGACTCTTGTAAGTAGGGGTGACCAGATGTCCCAATTTTATAGGGACAGTCCCGATTTTTGGGTATTTTTCTTATATAAGCTCCTATTACCCCCTAGTCCCTGTCCTGATTTTTCACATTTGCTCTCTGGTCACCCTACTTGTAAGTAAGTATAATTTTTAAAAAATCCTTCAAAAATGCTCCAGTATCATGGGGCACGTGCATTACTAGAATCACCCAGAGCATGCTGGATCATTGTACATTTCTACTCTTCAGCACTATATAAGGATCGCTCCATCTCTTTCACATACTCCACACTCAGTCATCACAGGAGATTAGAGACACACAGAGGAAGGATGCAACTTAGACTTTCCATAGCTACTGTATTTAAATCTTTTAAAAAAACAGCTTTCCCTGTTGTCAGCATCAAGTTTTGGATGCATCCCAGCTGGGCTGCTATAAATATTGTAAACAAAATAAGACAGGAAATTCTTTCTGCCTTTTGTCCTGGCCCACATGCACACAGTAGTAGCTGTTTCCACATTGTTTATCAGAGTTCAAAGCTTCCTGTCCACAAATCAGTCACTTCCAGCTCCTGGCTCGCAGTCATTTCAACTGTTGGGTTCCGTCATACAGCTATGTTTTGTTCATATAAAAACTGCGTTCATGCAAGTTGTCCACTTTCATTACACAAAGAAGAATTTTTATATATTACAATGTAGAAATAATAGCTTATACTGTCTTTGAGGCTTAGGGTGCTATTTTCAAAAGACCTAAGTGACTTGGAAACAAAAGTCCCATTAATATTTCCCTCTCCCTCCTCTCCCCCCCCTCCCGAACTTGTATTCTAGTGTCACTGATGCTTTTGCAGGTTCCTTCCCTTCTTCCCCTTGTCTTGCTACTTTGTCATACAGGATTCCATTCTGGCAAATACTTTGAGCAGATAATCTTTCCTTATTGTCTGAATGTAGTTTCTACATTCTAGCTCAATGGTAAATTTCCACCTTATTTCTTTGAGTTTTCTAGATGCAGTCTTGAAGGTCTTTTTAATGCCAGTATTTTATGTGACCAATCTTAGTTCAGTCACATTTAATAGGTTAGCTATGATTTTTATAGCTATCTTGCTTCATTTTTAATTTGTCACCAATTACATACATGTAGCGCCAAGAAGGTTTTTTGAATTCTAAGTCACTCTGTCACAGGTCATGGCAAAGGGTAGTCCCAAACAACAAATATTAATAATCCTGGCTAAAGCCTGCCAATAGGGAGGTTCAGCTTCCCCCCGCTCCCAAATCTCCAACCACCCTTCTTCTGCACTCAGTGGCTAGGGTCTGGTTGACAAGTTACCTCTAGGGATAACAGTACCACAACTAGAAGATGAGCATTATGTGGAAGTCCAAGGGTTCCACCTTCTTGAGGGATAGTGATCTCAGTGAGTGGCATGCAGTGATGTAGACTCTTCGTATAACTTAGGGGCCAGGCAGGCAAGTGGCCAAGAGCCATTGGGCCCTACCTGTTTAACATAATATCAGTATAGAATTCTAATTGGCGCGTGAAAGATTCTTAGAGTTCTGTAAGCATACACAGCACTTTACAAAACATGGTTTAAGAACAGCAAGGCAAGGACTTTCAATAGAAAGTGGCATTTAGATATTATGATGACTATATAATGGCTTGATTCATCAAGGCACTTCAGTGCATATTTAAGCATATGAGTAGCCCCGCTGATTTCAATAGGATTAGTCACATGCTTAAAGTTAAGCATGTGCTTTCATGCTTTGCTGAACTAGGGACTAAGAGACTTGTATGCCTTCTCTCATATCAAGCTATACCTTTATCATGCGTTGTGTGGCCAAAAGGATTGTTCCTCACAGCATTATGGAATATAGTTGTTAGGCAACTGTAGGCTTTTGATTTGTTCATTTTCGTAATGAAGTTCTACCAAAGAGGCTTGCATAAGATGCAGCCCACTTCCAAGACTCTGGATCTGTGTCACTCGGTGAGCACTGATAGAAATTCAGTAGATTTCCTTTATGAAGCCAGGGTTGGAACATTGTACAGTAAGTCAGTCATTTCTATGGCACCCGAGCTTCAGCTTCTGCTTCATTGTGTTGTGGCTTGAACATTTTTGTCCCCTTGAAAGTCTCTGAATTGTTATCAGACAACACTTGAGTTACTCGCTCTGTTTGACAAAATCACTCATATTATTTGAACATTTGTTGGCAAGTCAATAAACAGAAAAGATCATTCTGAAGAAGCTATCAGTGAAAAACCTTGAGGCAAAGGCCCTCACCGGCGTAAGCTGTAAAACAAAGCTCCCCACTTAAGTGTAATATTCTTATGTATTTGAAAATAGTTTGAGATTTATTGAAGTCATTTCTTGATTCAATCTCCAAGCGTAGAGCCATCTTAGCCTTGCACAGAGATATGAGCCTTCAAAAGTTATGCGCAGAATAGTTTTCCGTGATCTTCTCCAACATATGGCAAACACCTGTTCCATCCCTTCAGTTTATCTAGCACATATAGGAGTTTTCTAGTCTCCTTATCTCTGTAGCCTCCAAATGTCTCTGGCATAACTTTGAAGCCTAATGATAACAATTTAAAGATTGTCTATTCTGATTGATGATTTTAACAGAACTATCCCAAAGGTTTGGATATTATAGACCTTAGAGAATGCCCCATGATACACAGCCTGTCAGCCTTGCTGTACTAGCTTTAATATATCATTGGAGTGGTAAAGACCTGCTAGATCATTGTTTACTTCCATATGAAGCATATAATTTTCAGATTCTTGCAGAGGTCAGAATCTGCAGAAATCCTTCTAGAATGGAGGTCAGACTACTGGAACATCAGACTTCATGATATGGTATCAAGTGAGAGAGGAATACCATCATGGAGTATGGGGGATGCACATGAACATTTTCATCTTTTTTCAGAATCAAAGGCCTATCCCTATTCCATGGTCTCAGATATTAACAGTATAGATACCATTGGGCAAGGAATGCATCTGGCAAAAAGATTACAATGGCTGTTCCTTGCATGTTAACATTAAGAAAGCAATATTTCTGTGCAGACTCAAACTCTGAACTAGGTAGACAGATCAAACACCTTATAAGAAATACCACCTGTGAAATCAAAACTGAGGAATATTGCTATATCATATATTTAAGTGCCAAAATATAAAGAATTTCTAGCCTTGGATCAAGTGCTTTGTGGAAAAAAGGACTTTCATTTTAGGCCTTGATCCTATAGGCAAGTGGACTGCAGCTCCTGTGTAGAGCCCAGTTTATTTTCATATAGCTCCAGGTGTACAAAAGTCGTCTTGCATACTATCAATTGTAGGCTGAGGTCTTTGACTTGTGATTTTTTTTTTTTAACCTCAGCAACAGTCATGATGGAAAATTAGGGTTGTGCAAAATTGTGAAAATATTTGCATTAGCTGTCACTAAAGTTTTTCAGTTTTAGCTAGGAGAATCTTGTACCTGTGACATTTTGCAAAATGAGTTCGTATGAAACATACAGAAATAAAAAAAATCATAGTTTAAAAAGTCTTTTTGAATTTTTCATGCTATAAGACTTGCGTGTTCCTAATTTTTGGTGGAAACCTGAAAAAAGTCAAATTTGTATCCTGTCAATTGTGTATGGTATGTATTGCAATTCCTGTGTGTTTTACTACTAGTTCTAGAAAAATAAATTAACTTCAACCTGAGACTTAGAACCTGAAGGACAGGCTAAAAACAGCTTGAAAATTGTAAGTCAGGCTTAGGAAGGTGCACAGAGTTTCACACCAAAAGTAATCAGACAAATTTTGTTCTCACTTTCCACTTTGGGTGCTGAACTTCAACCAGTAAACCCCCAAATTCCCACTCTACCCAAAGGCAGAGAGGTCAGTTAGGATTGGGTTTTTCAAATGAGGCTAAGGGAATCCATTAAACACCTTTGGAAAATTCCACTCTAAAATTGACTGTATTGCGGTTGCAGCACTAGTTGTAACCCAGTCTGGGATGCTGAAAAACACCTTATTAGCTGCCAGTGAAGTCAGGAATATGGGCCATGTATCCAGCAGAATGCACACCTGAGGGACACACGATTCTCAGAGGTGTTTATACGTTACTTTATTCTTGAGTTTCCAGGTGGAGGTAACTGAAGGTATTCTCATGGGCACAACATTAGTAATATACATTTGATGACCTAAAACGTTGAGAAGCAATAGATCAAAGGTCCAGCAAGTTACAGGAGTTGGTATCCTGTTCACCAAGAGTGAGAGCACTGATCCCCATAGGAAATAAATATATACCCAGAAGAATTTAAGATGCTGTTTTTGACCTCTTTCCCTGATACAGCTTGAGGTCTATAGGGGTGCCTGAGTTGGAGTTCTTCTTGTATAAGAAATTGGGCAACTGGCAGAGTATTCTCTGTGAGGGCAGGCACTCACCTGTGGAACTTGCTTCCATACTCCTTTCTGAAATAACAGTAATTTACCGCCTTCAGGGTCTGCTATAAGATAATGTTTGCCCTGGTGTGAAGAACCAGGAAGACTCTGGTGGGAGTAGATAGAGGTTGGGTTCTCAGCCTGGGGGTCATGGGCCCCTGGCATGGCCAAAAATAGATCTGGTTGGAAATTATTTGCAAATGTCCACATTTTAAATCAAGTTTCTTGAATGATTTCTGGTGGCAGCCACCCTTCCTTTTTGAAAGGTAGATGGCAAGGGAGTTCCAGCGCATTTTTGTTGTAACATGGGGTTACTGTGGAAAATTTTGAGAACCAATGCCAAAGAGCAAAGGATGGGAGGGGAGCAGTCTTTAATGGGGGGAGAGCTAGCTCAGTGCTTTGAGCATCATCCTGCTTAACCCAAAACTGTGAGTTCAGTCCTTGGGGGGACCATTTAGGGGCAAAAATCTATCTGGGGATTGGTCTTGCCCTGAGCAGGGGGTTGGACTAGATGACCTCCTGAGGTCCCTTCCAACCCTGATATTCTATGACTACATGTGTAATTCAAAAGGAATAAATAAGTGACCTCATATCTAAGTCTTTCTCTCCCTACCTTCTTAACTCTGTTCCTGTTCCTTCCTTCTGAGTTTTTAAATGGTCAGTAGATATTTTAGAGTTTCCTTTTTCACTGTTCATGAAACGTGCCAACTATAGTAACTTCTTGCATGATAGAGAGTGATCATTAGGGCCAGCAAAGCCTTAGTTCATTTATGGGATGTGTAGACTGTTCTCTCCCTTCTTGTTTCATGATAACTGCTCTGCCTTCCAGTCAAAACATTTCATCCTAAAAACTTCAGTCTGGAGTGTATTTCCAGAAACAAACTGTTAGTCTGAATGTGGACTGCAATAACATAGGAAAAGTAGTTAGGAGGAAATGATGCTCTAAAACTGAAAGGAAAATATCTTAATTTTGAGCAAGTACATTTCCTGTGGATCAGACTTCTTCTTGAATGTGAGGTCAGGGCCCACTGAAATAATGGTGCGAACCTGCTGCCACAGGGTAACCCAACTATCATGACTGTGTTCCATCTAATGCTTGTGTGATGTTTTCTGCTCATGCTGCATGGCTACATGGTAGGGAGAATGAGCTGTTACATGCAGACTGAGCTCCATGGTGAAAACGTGAGCCAAGTGGGAAACCAGGACAAAGCTCAGTCACTTTATAATTGAGGGTTTCTGATTTTAACTGATAAACCACCTTCCTCTTTGGAGGTGGGGGGAGAAAAGAAAAACAAATTTGTGTTCATTCAATAACCACCAGAAATGATTACCCAATTAGCATTGTCTTCAGCTCTTTCCCAGTGCAGTTCATTTATATAAGTGATGAACCTGCTTCTGGGTTAGTATCTAAGGCCTTGTCTATATGAAGCAGTAATGTGGAGTATAGGGATGTAATATTTCTAAATTGCACTAACAAATTGTGTATTAACTGTCTGTGTAGACCCCGGTGGTGTTCACTAAAGGTTCCCTAGTATGCTTTACGGTAGTGCAGTTGGAAACAATACTATGTTAAAGCCCACTAGGGAATAAACGCACAAAACTAAGGGTTTAGTAAAAAGGGTACAAAGCTTTAAAAAGGACATTTATGTAATTTTTATTCTATGTAAAATTAAAAGTAGATCCTATTTAAAAAAGAAGTATGTGGAAAAAAATCTCAGTACAGTATCTGAAAGCCCCAACCCCATCGCCTCTGATTTTTGAACACCAACGTAGAAATAAAAAAATAGCTAAAAATATCCCTTCCCCAAAAAAGAAATTAGTAAACCCAGAAGCTCTCTCTATATATTTATTAGAGATGGTGGACCTTTAGTTAAGGTTACATGAGACTTTTCATTGTAAAGACCTTGTTTTTTCAGTTGCTTATAACTTTAAATTTGGCAAAGTGTTTGAGTTGAGATTTTTCATGCAAGGTGTCTGACTCAGGATGAATTTTTTGGGGGGAAGTTTCAGCCAAAACAGTTAAGTGATTTCTGAGAATGAGCAAGGGGAAAGTGTTGGTTTTTTGCCATGTTTAAAAAAAAATCTGGTGACCTTTTATTTGAGAAGTGTTAGCATCTGTAGGCTTTGGAGCAGGGGCTTGAAATTTGGCAGGGAGGCACATTTTTGTCAGAGATTTCTTTTACTAGCCTCATGAAGATTCATCCAAATCTGGCAGTTTTAAACTCTAAAAACAATTTCAGTTCACATATGTTCAATAGAGACTTGTTAAGAGTAGTAGCTAAATTATCTGAAGAGTCCTCCTGCACTGAGCGTGCTCCATGTCCTCACTGCTCCAGTGTGCTGAATGGGGACTGCACATGTTACCCACAGAGCAGTTCAGCATGCTCAATCCTGGAGATGTAGAGGATGAGCAGTACTTTCCCTATATAGAGGCACCAAAACAGCCCCACTGTGCTCTTTGTTGGTTTTGTTAGCAATTCCGTTTTGAGATTTTCTATTCCTGCAAATCCGAGCTCAGTGCTAAATTCAGAGGTATCAAACTAAACTGAAATAGGGCTTGCAAATTTTTTTTCTGCTGAGAATTCTTAACATATCCTGGGATTTATTTACATAGGCATAAAAAAATTAAGGGCAAAGAAGTCTTTCTTTACATATATTCTTTTGAGGTCAGCACAATTTCATCAACTCTGCAGTTAAACAGGTTTTCTTCTGACAGCTACACATACAATATCCTGTAGTTAGCTAATAGTCCAAAAGGGTTAAAGCTGAGCCCTTCGCTGAAATTTTTCAGAATGAGCTACTGGCTGGTACAGCTCTAATAATCTAGCAGTTAAACATGCACCAGTACAAATCTTCTAGGTTTTCTTTGAATAAAAAAATCTCTTGAATTACAGGAAGGTGTGAAAGACAAACCACTACCATTAAATGTTTCCACAATCTGTCATCATCATGCCTAAAAAGGGCCTTGTAATGTTTGCTGTAAAAGCGAGAAAAGGGAAGTATGGAAAATGCATACTGAATTTGCTGCTACAGAGCAGAGTAACAGCTAATTTACCAGCAATGAGACAGAAAAGCAGTTTGAAACAGTTAATTTTCCCTGCAGTATTTTTTCCAGAAACATTTGTTCTAGCTCCCTTTTGTCTCACTCCCCAAAAGCAGTATAGAGAGCTATTAAAACCTGTATCAATATAAGAGCACAGTACCATCACCAGGGGAACGAGAATGTATAAACAGTGTCATTGCTTGGCAGAGCTGCAGACTATCCTACTCCCCCTTTACTGGGTAGCTTTTTCATGTGATGTGACCGTCTGAATTTTCTCAGATGAGGAGGTTTATAGAATGCAGGGAAAAAGAAACTCATGGGAAAATGCCTTTCGTAACCTTTTCCCTGTTACTTTTCTTGACTGTTTGGATTTTTATTCTCAACTGCATCATGTGTGTCTGCCATAGTATATGATTAATAATTACTCAGTTACTATCTTGATGTGTAAGTCCAACAAAAAATTACTTCACAAAATGACATCACAGCAGTTTCTGATTGATGGGTGTGGGGCGGGGGTTAAAATAAAAAGGCTAATAATAGAAAACGAGTATGAACTTAGCCATGTGAGCCATGGACACCGGGAATTCATTTCTGTCTGACATAGTGCAGTTGATGATTATCCTAGAGTTTTGTTTAAATCACGTTGTTTTTGTGTTTTTTTTGTAAAAAACCTTACGTAAATGCTTCCCCTCGCCCATAAAGTAACCACAAGCCCCAGATTGAGCTGTTTCATAAACGGCTTTCATAGACTGATTGTGCCAAGATAGTGTAGGAGACTTAGCCTTTGCAGTAACTAAGACAGAGTATAATTACTGTAACATTTTTTCTAACTTGCATATAGCTCAGCGAATGATGTAGTAGCATTAGCATTTCATTTAATAGAGGCTAATTGCCAGGACAGCCCTGTTGGCATATTCAGTTGAAAGACTTGTGGCTGAATAGGCCTGGAGGGTGAACTATCCAGGTTCATAGCATATTGGTGGAGCATCATGGGGAGAAGCTTGAAGCACTGTATTTGTTCTGTGCTAAAGGTCCTTATCTGGCTCCCATTGACTCTAATGGTGCAGGACAAGGCCCACATGCTGGATTTCATTTGAGGGCGGGGGCTGTCACTTGGGCACTTCCCATGAGCACTAAAGTCACACTGAAAATAATAATGAGCCTGTTATTGAATACTTGGGCACAGAAATCTACATTCAGCTATCTTAAACATTGTGATCTAAGAATGTGTGTGTTCTGGCTTAAAATGTGCCCTACAAATGCCTTCAGAGTGGCATCCTTCCATGCACACTATTAGCTTGTAACTGATATTTATCTTTAAACCGCTATTTATTTTAGAAAGTGAGGGTCACATCACAGTTTAAATAACATTCTCAAGCTGCTTATAGTGCTGTGTAAGCCTCCTTAAACAAACCGAGGGCAGTGTGATCACTGGTGCATGCCCAGGTGAAAAACAGTCACATGGGAAATGGTATACAGAGAATGGTTTTCCATGCTGGGCCAGTCAGCAGTTATGAGTCTTTCCCAGGATGGAGCAGATAGGTGCAATGAGGGTAACTTGAGAATTTACCTATACTCCAAAACACCTTTGAAGGTCACAATGTTGCCATTCAGCTATTCTACTAAATTTAATAGAAAAGTTCTTAGGGAAAAAAAATTACAAACCCATTTTTTAAAAAAGAAAGATAATGAAAAATGCAAACCAAGAGCTGATTTTTTTCTAATGATTTTGTGAGTTAGAGTAACTTTGAAAATTCCCCTTAAATCCCTCTGAAGTTAATTGTCTGTTTTTTTGTGCTTTATTTCAAACTCCTCCAAATATAACATCCTAATATTATAGCTATTTTATATTCTTTTTCTCTAATGCAATTTTTCTTCTCTTGCAAAAAAAAGACTTGGTAAATAAACATTGTATTTCCAATCTTCCTTGTCTGTCCATTGTACAGGGCTGCCCGGCGGGGGGAGGGGGGGGGGCGCAAGTGGGTCAATTTGCCCCAGGCCCCGCAGGGGCCCTGTCATGGTATAATTCTCCACTCTGAACCTTAGTGTCCAAAAGATGGGGTACCAGCATGAATTCCTCTAAGCTCAATTACCAGCTTAGTACTTGTAGCGCTGCCACTAACCAGGAATTCCAGTGCCTGGTACACTCTGGTCCCCCCAAAACCTTGCCCGGGGACCCCCAAGACCCAGACCCTCTGGATCTTAACACAAGGAAAGTAAACCCTTTCCCTCACCGTTGCCTCTCCCAGGCTTCCCCTCCCTGGGTTACCCTGGAAGATAACTGTGATTCAAACTCCTTGAATCTTAAAACAGAGAGGAAAATTCACCTTCCCCCCCTCCTTCTCCTTCCCCCTCCCAGACTCTCCCTGAGAGAGAAAGTAATCCTAACACAGAGAGAAAATTAATCTTTCTCTCCCCCTTCCCTCCTTTCTCCCCACCAATTCCCTGGTGGATCCAGGCCCAGTCCCTTGGGATCTCACACCAGAATAAAAAAAAATAATCAGGTTCTTAAACAAGAAAAGCTTTTAATTAAAGAAAGAAAAACAGTAAAATTTATCTTTGTAAATTTAAGATGGAATATGTTACAGGGTCTTTCAGCTATAGACACTGGGAATACCCTCCCAGCCTAAGTATACAAGTACAAGGTAAAATCTTCCCAACCAAATACACATTTGCAAATAAAGAAAACAAACATAAGCCTAACTTGCCTTATCTACCTAGTACTTACTATTCTGAACTTATAAGAACCTGTGTCAGGGAGATTGGAGAGAAACCTGGTTGCACGTCTGGTCCCTCTCAGAACCCAGAGAGAACAACAACCAAAAACTAACAGCACACACACAAACTTCCCTCCCTCAAGATTTGAAAGTATCCTGTCCCCTGATTGGTCCTCTGGTCAGGTGACAGCCAGGCTCACTGAACTTGTTAACCCTTTACAGGCAAAAGAGACATAACTATTTGTTTATGACAGGCCCCCACAAGAATATAGTATTCTATAGTATTACAACTTTTTTTTTATGGAAGGAGCCCCCAAAATTGCTTTGCCCCAGGCCGCCTGAATCCTCTGGGTGGCCCTGCCATTGTATTTGTTGTGATGTTCTTATTTTCATTCAGAAATGGTTTATTAGATAGTCAGAGCACAGGTAAACAAACCCCAAATCATAAGTTTGTATTAGTGCTTTTCACGTCTCCAGTGGTTGGTTAAACTACCTACCCATAAACCTGGGTGAGGGGAACCAAAATTAGTATTAACACATTCCTTATCAAGTTGTGCTCTGCCCCGTACTGTAGATTCATTCATACAGATCACTCAAGTAACATCACTATGAGAAAAGCACTCTTATGAGTCACCTTGTGCAATGGACCCCAAGTATATGCCCGTGGACTTTTTAAGATATCAGTGTGCTATCAGCTTTTTTCTCTCTGAGCATTTGTGTAAAGAAGAGCAGGGAGTGCTGAATAAAGACACTGGTAATATCAGGGCTGTTGCTGGAAGTAAACAGAAATGTGAGCCCTCTGGGTATATAGTGTGTGTGAGGTGGTTGCTGGAAGGAGTGGGGGAGATGGTAAAGATGCTGGTATTATCAGACTACATGGACCATGAGACGGAACAATAAAATTGCTACCCACTGCACGAACTTGAACCGTCCTGTGAGTTTCCAAGGTACTGAAATCCAGCGTGACTTTTACTCTGAATATGTGCAATAATTCCCAGTGCGCTAAGAAAGGTGTTTGTCTAGTGCATTAGTTGGATGCTCATGTTGTGTTGTGAAAAAAATATTGGTTGAAGGCTAGTTGTATGCTACTGTGAATGCATGGCTTTCGTAAGAAATAGCTTCTGGTATTTTGCTGGCTTAGCAGGGACTGCAGCCTTACTAAAGCAGAACACCCAGTGAAGTGAAAGGAGCTTTGAGTGAGCAGGGAGTGCAGGATGTGACCCTGAATTAGTAGATCTACCTTTCTATGCAAGCATTCATCTAGACACGTGGTAGTCCCAACAGTAGGGGCTACAGTGTGTTTAGCTCAAGAATAATTTAAACTGGGGGTAGCCCTCTTATCTATGTTCAGCATGCTCTGTGAATGTTGTTTCTCATTCCCAAGTGTCACAAATTTAATACTCCTAGGTTATTTAGTTATGTGTAATTGTATACAGTGCTCAATTCAGGTAAAATTCTTTCTTGTAAAGAGAGCTTAATTACCACTTAAATCCCATGTAAACCCATAAAATGTAAGCTTATACTGGCCCTTTGAACAGATTTCTCTTACAAAAGACAAGGAAGTTTAATACATTTGAAAATAGATCACTTTTTACGTGTCTATTTAAGGACAAAACAACCCAAGGATGTCTTTCAGTTGATGAGCATTCATATTCCTTTTTGACTTTGACACCGCATACTACTTTAGCTGAATAAAGTTTTGCATGGTATACTGGAAATATAAGCCACAGAACAGGGAAAACCATTACAAATCCTTAATAGCAGCACTAGCAAAGCTTCCCTTGCACAAATAAGCCTCCTGGGTTCCGTGGAATTATTAGCCCTTTCTCACAGTTACTTTTCCACAGCACTGTAAAGCTGTCTCTGCATCTCAGCGTTCAGTAGGATGGTTTTAAAGTTATTACAATCAGACTCTGACCTCTGACTGTCCTCAGAATGAGCAGCTGTTACATATTAGATATCTTTATTATATGAATAAATATTTCTGTTATATGGCTTGTTCTCTATGCTGTGTTGTTTCAAGATGGTTACTAAATTCCTTTTCAAATATTTTGCCAAATCTGATTAGTTTTTCAAGCCAATTTGAGGTTTTTGTGACTAAACCTAAATAAACAACCTAATTTCAGAAAGCAACATTTTCCACATTAGAAAGATTAGTTAGTAGGTGATGTTAACTTTTGTTTCTTTGTGATGTAAGCAGCAGAAAAACAACTTTGCTCCAGGTAGTTAAGTTTGGAGGACTTAAAGTAGGTTTTATTTCTTTGCAATTAGTTCAAAGAGCAAATCAGAATGAAGTGTGTTCAGCAAGTATAAATTAGTTAACTTTGTAACTTTCATTGAGCCATTCTGAATTTGTTTAATAAAACTAAGAGTAGTACAATAATATACAATACATTAATATAAGAATTTTCTGATGAATTAAAGCCAAATGCTAATGTTCAAATTCTGTCTACAGTTACCCCTGTGCACTTTCTTTGACGTTAGTGTGGTTTGAATGTGTGTTAACCAAGGGCAGAGTTTGGCACTAGACTTAAAATGTTCTGTTTACACAGAAAACTGTGTTTGCAGAAAGGAATGAGTATCATGATGCTTCTTAAAAGTTCTGGCACATTATTAAGAAGAAATATGTAAAGGGATACTGCCAAATTTAAAATAAAAGATATTTTCCCATCTACTTTATTACAAACATCTATTTAGATTATAAACACACAGACACACCTATATGAAAACTCTAGATACATGAAAATTATGTAAACTCACAGCCCACATAGAACTTGGCAACATTTTGCAATAAAATTAATTAATTTACTCCCTAGTAATTCAAATCAGCAGAGCACAGCACTGCCTACTTCATCCAAAGCTCCATATGCTCAGCCCTCCCCTAAAGCATAAACAAACAATAGTATCTTAGAAACTATAGATCAAGTTTTGCTGGGATACATTATGCCTGGGGGAATTCTGCACCACTGCGCACATGCTGAATTTTTCTCCCACAGATTCCCCCTCCCCAAATGTAGATTCTGCTGGAGGTGCACTGCAGTTACACCTTTTGCTCACCAGGGGTTGCTGTGGCACCAGAAGAAAGGGCAGCCACCTAGTGGAGAGGTTGCATTCCTCACAGTGGGGCCAGATGAGGAGGCACGGGAGGGACAGAGTGGGACACACAAGGCTGCTGGAGGATCACAGACTGGGGTTCAGAAAGGCTAATGAGGAGACAGAGTGCAGCGTGGGCTCAGGAGCTAATAGGGCTGAATGGGAGTGGGGCTGCAGGGACCACATGGGGAGAGAGGAGTGGTGGGGCTGCAGGGACACATGGGAACAGAAGGAGGAGAGGTGCAGGGACACACGGGGACCGGTGCAGATGTGCCTGACTGAATGGGAGAGGCTAGGGGTTAATCAGGGTCTGTGTAGGAGAGGCTCCTCAACTCCCTAACCCTTCCTCCTCCTCCCCACAAAAAAACGTGTTCCATACTTTTCCCACCCACACCCAACAACCCTCCAGGATCACTTCCAGGTTCCTTCCCAGCAGTAACGTGTGTGTCTCTCTCTCTCTCAGCTCCTCCTTTACCCTGATTCCCCCAATCCTTTGCACTGCTTCTGAGGGGTTTGGGAAATACATTTCTGTATTGTAGTTTAAATGAATTATTACTCAAAGTACTGTATTAATATGCCTCGTAAGGAATCTATTTTATAAAAAAAACACATTTCCAGAATCTTTTTTTGTCTATATTGTTGCAGATATACTTGCTGACAGGTATTTTGAAATAAATTACCAACATAATTGAAATTGGTATGATTATATTGTTATTTTGGCAAATAAAATGTGCAGAATTTTGAAATATTGTACGCAGGCTTTTTAATTTTTTGGCACAGAATTCCCTCAGGAGTAATACATGCATTCACAACTCTTTGGAAGTTCAATGAGAATATCTAAGGGTAAAATATGACCACCTAAGTGAAAACTTTTTTGGAACCTGGATATTCTCCAGTTGCACAACTATTTTTATTTGCTAGCATTTGTGAAAATGGAGACAGATATCTTTATTAGTTCATTTACCCGATCATAGTAACATGATCATTTTTATGTACTGTACAGTCTGGGAACTATATATTCCTGTCATATAGCTATAGAAATTAGAGATGGAAAGGACCTACTGGCATTGGGTCAGTCAGCTATTTCCCAGGCCAGTGCAGGAGTATTCGCCAAACTACATTTTAAGTATTGTCTAGTCTAGTTTTAAGCTATGTGGATTCCACCACTCCCCCAGGGATATTGTTCTGCAGCCTAATGCATTTCACTACCAGGAAGTTTATCCTGATATTCATCTTAAATTTTTCCGTTCTTGGTTTTATTCCATTAATGTCAGGTATCATACTAAATAACTATTCTTCATTTGTGTTTATATTTTTCAAATATTTGTAGACCTATATCTCCATCTACTTAGTTGAATGATTTATGAGAAAAAAAATTATTGTTGTTCCTCTCTGAACAGCCTCTTATTTGTCTATATCGGTATGGCTACATAGTGGCTAGTACTGAATAGAGTATTCCAGGTTTGACTGCACCAGCATCATTAAATGTGCTGCTCTCTCTGTGCCCTGAGACATGGTGCCTCTGTGTATTCAGCCCAAAATTGCATTGACCTTTTTTAGCCATATCACATTGTGAATTCCTGTCTTCTCTCTCTGACCTCCTACCTCAGAGTGACTGATTCTGTCCCACCGAGTATAGTTATATTGTGTATCATTTTTTCTCACAGATGTGCTAAGCTGCAATGTTGAGAAAGAATTTCATTTTGTTGTTTTACAACCACGTTTCCAATTCCTCGCTGGGCCTCTTTTATTACTGGTATTTTTCTGTCCTGACTAGCATTTATAGCTCTTTGTAATGTGCAGATTTCATTAATGTGCTGCCTTCCACATCATTACTGAAAATGTTAAATATGTTTCCCAAAATGTACAGCCAGCATAGAAGACACCTGACCCCAATCTTGACATAACTTTTGTTTTTTCAGCCAGTTTTCAGTCCACACAACTATCTTCCTACTGGAATTAAATTTTCAAGTATGATTTAATGAGACAGTATCCAAAGCTTTTCTGAAATCCAGTTATGTAACATCTACTGTGTTCCTTTCATCCACTAATTGTGCAGTTCCATCAAAAAGGCAATCAAGAGTTAATGTTGTTTGTTTCCTTTTAATGCATGTTTTGTTTTAGCAGGATTAGAAATTAGCAATTTTGTCAGTTATCAACCATTCATTCTATTACCTCCTTTTATTTAAAAAAATCAGTATTATGTTTGCTTTTCTCAGATCCTTCATTACCTTCCTAGTTCCTGATTTAAAAAAGATATATATTTGTCAGTAGTATGGCAAGCTTGTTTGCTAATTCCATCCTGACTGGCTGATTTGGAACCATCGTTGATACGTTTGAACTACTTCTGTATCTGCATATCCTTATTGTCATTATAAAAGGTCTGATCTTTAAGAAGAAAGCAAAGCCTGAGGAAAAGGGTCTTGGTTATGTGAAATTCCAAAGGAGCTGGAGAATGGACTCCTGGCCCTTAAAATGGGAACAAAGCCCAGCCACCTGCCCAGCTTCTGAATCTAGTGGATATAGGCGAATATCACACTGCTGCTCTCTTAACTGTTTTTGTGCAAGGTAATGCAGGCTCCACGTGAACCCACTGGCTTCACCCCTAACACACCCACATTTAAATCACCCCCATGCCTTGTGGAAACCATGCTGAAGGTCTCCTCTGTTGTGTACATGGAGATGTGGAGTCTCCCTGCACTGATGCTCTGCCAGCTTGGCTGCCCGGGCTGTGGAAATACATTGTTTCCACAGCTTTGGGGCCCACACACATGAACTCAGATTTATGGGACTTTCTGTTTTCATTATTGTAGTGCTTCATATTTTTACACATAAACACAATGCCCTTCTTGCCCATTAATCAATTCTCTTCTGACCCTTTGGTGCTAAAATTCAGGAAATCCAATTTTTATCCCCAATTCTCTAAACATCTTCTCTCCAATTAAGATCTGAAACCACTTACACTTTCTGCCTCCACAGAATATGGTTATTCCTGCCTCCTCCATACTTTCACGTACTAAACACATTTCACCTTTTAGACCCTCAGTGTGTGAACATTCTTTCCTTTATAAGCCTTAAATCCATCCTTACTCCTCTAGACCCCTAGAATGTCCTCATTTCCTTCTGGATGGATGGGATGGGGTTCTGGTTCCCATTCTGCATAGCCAGGAGGGCTGCAACCTGTTCTAATGCTGACTCTGACCTTTACAAAGAAAGCTTGGTTTACTTTAACTAAATTAGACATATTAGTCCCCTTAGGGGAAGAAAAACTAGATGTTGGTTAGATCGTGACCTCAATCTTGTTATGAAATGCTTGGAATTGAAGGATTCTATAGGAGGGAAACCTGCTGTAGCAGGCACCATGTGGCAGAGTGCCAAGTACAAGGAGTACCAAGGAGTTTCTGTGAGGCAGGGGCAACTGAGGACAGAATAACAAGGTAAACATTAAGAATAAAGAGACGTGCCAATACTTAACCTGTGGCTGAAGCAAATTGAGATGTCTTAGGCTAACCGGAATAAAAGTCAAACCTTAGATCAGCATCCAGGACCAGACTGGGCCTGCTAAGCAGTGGAATAAGGGGGAGGAACAACCCACCACACCCTTGTGAAACTGTGTGAGGGCTCCCAAGCCTTAGGTAATGAGAGATGGGAGAGTAGAGGTTGCATGTTCTGTATTCTCCCCTCTACCTCCTATGACACAAGCATGCAGATGAGGGAAGGATCATTTGGGGAGAGCAGTGAAAGCCTCAGCAGTGGGGACTTCCCAACTAGGTGGGGAGGATGACTGTGCACTATATGTGCTGGCCAGTGGAGATCTGTTGGCACGGGAGAAGGAATATGCTATGCCCAATAAAAGGTTATAGCGAAGTATTGGTTCCTCTAATCAGGAGCAAGCCTGTGACATAGTGCAGGGAGTTGGTAGGTGAGCCTGCATTCTGATCAGTGACATCCATTAGTTCCCCACACTCCTCAAGAAAGCTGATTATCTAATTGCCTTTAATCAGGTTGGCAGGTTGGGAGAGCCAACCAGCAAATTAGCCATCCGCTCAAGACTGATAAAGAGGCAGAGGAAGGAAGTTCTAGGGGAGAAAGGAACAGGGCTAACTGAGCCCAGTCTCAGAGACCTCAGGGAAGGGAGATCTCTGCTCCTCTCAGACCCTGAGGGGAGGGCCGAAATGCAAGTGCTCAATATAGCTCTCAGTGCTTCTTCTACCTGTGACTTACTACGACTTTTTAGCAGAACATGTAATAAAATCAGTCTCTTTATAAGCACCCGAAAGAAAATATTAATCATAATCCTTAATGTGATAAACAGGTATAATGTGATAAATAAGGTGAACTTTAGTCCCCAATGATGCAAATGCTTACACATGTGAGTCGTCCCACTGAAGAAGTAATAGTCAATCATTTAAATACTCTTGTGTATTAGTTAAGAGCTGAAGTGCTTTTAGGTTCAGGGACTTGTTTTCTTTCTTTTTATTATAGTCAGCTTAGGCCTCATTTCAGGAAATTTCTTAAGAATGTGCTTAAATCTGTCCTATTCAGGAAGGCATTTAAGTGTGTGCTTTACTTTAACCATGTGCTTAAGTTTCGTCAATAGGGATGCTTTCCTGAACTTAATCCTTGGTGGATAAAGGAAAATGTAGTGACTTGTATCTCAGTTTTTGGTAAGGCAACTTATAGAATTTTGCACAAGTCTTAGGGAAATTAGCGAGATTTGTATTTGATGGATGAATGATTAGCTAAAAATAAACTGAACACTGAGTATTAATTGTTCAATGTCTATGATGTGTTCAGTAAGGTTTAACAGGGTACATTCTTCATCCTCTAATTATAAAAATATTGAATAGTAGTGAAGTCAAAGGAAAAGTTAATCAAATTCAGATAATACACCTCTATCCCGATAGAACGCGACCCGATATAACACGAATTAGAATATAACACTGTAAAGCAATGCTCTGGGGGGGTGGGGCTGCACACTCCAGCGGATCAAAGCAAGTTTGATATAATGCGGTTTCACCTATAATGCGGTAAGATTTTTTGGCTCCCGAGGACAGCGTTATATCAGGGTAGAGATGTACTAAGAATACTTATGGATTCTTCAAATAGGATAGAATTTTTGAAAAATGTCCTGAAATCTTTAAAATCTGATTCAAAACACAGTTATTCACAGGCGAAGGAATAATAAAATTCACCAAATAAAATCCAGTGAATATTAACCAGGCAGCAGAAAAACTATGGTGGATGCCCATCCTGAAATGTGTGTACTCCTTCTGCTTTCAATGAGTGGCCTTACATGTTGCAAACAGAATTGCTTTGAAAGTCATCTCAAACCAAAACAATGTCATTATACTGAAATACCACACTGCAAAATGAATATGTTTTGCAAGATATTTTTATGTAATAATGAAGTAAAATAAGATGATGCAAAATTGTGACATTATTAGGCCCTCAGAGACTGTTTTTGAGTGATGGAAAAACAGAGCAAGAGGAATTTTGATAGTTTCCATATTTTGTAATTTATCTTACAGGAAATATTACCCCTCAGAGCCACAGCAAAGGCTAAACAATTGAATAAAATGAAGCTATCTCAAAAAAGCAAATGAGTAATTGTTTTAGGGGCTACTTAAAAAAAAAGAAGAAAAAACAAAGTTCAGGAGAGAGCAGCAACATAACTTGTTTGAGAAATAGGATGTGAGGAGAAAGGTTAAAATAAATGCTCAGCTAGAGAAAAGAAATTGAAAGGGAGACTTAACTGTCTACAAAGATGTGAGTAAAAAGGACAGATAAATTATCCTCCATCCAGTGAATGAATGCTGCACAATGGATAATTTAAATATGATGAAATACATTAGAAGTATAAGAAATATTAGGCAATTAAGAGAAGCTGCCAAGGCAGATCATGGACTCCCCATGACTAGAATACAGTAATCAAATTTATTTATCCCTCTAGTAAGATGATTTTAAAAGTGATAAGAGCCTTTGAATTTAGGAACAAGTAGTTTTGTAAATAGAATAAAGGCATGTTATTTCCTATACTTGGATTGTTCACCTTTCCTTTTAAATTACATGATCTACTTAATGAGGTTTCAAATATATGAGCAGGAAAACCAATGACCTGAAGAAAAACTTTGAGGAAGCACAAAAGCTTGTCTTTCTCACCAACAGAAGTTGGTCCAATAAAAGATATTACCTCACTCACCTTGTCTTTCTAATATCTGGGACCAGCATAGCTACAACACTGCATACATGAAAACAAGTTATTTTCTTTCGGTGCAAAGGGGTTAAATTAGATAAAACTTAATACCCAGCATTCTATCAATTTGTACAATGCATTATCAGCTAGTTTTTAAAATGCTAACATTAACCAGGTGTGACTGAAAACACCCTATAGTTCTACCCTATAGTCGTATAGTCAATAGCATCATAGTGAAATGTATGTAGCAACATTATAAGTAAAAACAATGAGGAGTCCTTGTGGCACCTTAGAGACTAAAAAATGTATTAGGGCATAAGCTTTCATGGGCTATAACCCACTTCATCAGATACATGGAGTGGAAAATCCAATAGGCAGTGTGAGAGACCCAAACAAGTGGGGTACAGGAGTCTGGTAGAAGGCAAATATTGTGGTCACTGGGTGAGTAGTTTTCTGTTCTCTGAGTGACCAGAGCAGGGGCTGCATTAGAGTAATCAAGAACTTGCTAGAACCAATTAAGGCAGACAGGCTGATTAGATCACCTGCAGCCAATCAAGGCGGGCTAATCAGGGCACCTGGGTTTAAAAAGGAGCTCACTCCAGTCAGGGAGGGAGGAACTAGAGGAGAGGAAGTGTGTGTGTGAGGAGCTGGGAGCAAGAGGCACAAGGAACTGAGAGTGAGAGGCTGTGCTGCTGGAGGGCTACGGAATACAAGTGTTATCAGACACCAGGAGGAAGATCCTGTGGTGAGGATAAAGAAGGTATTTGGAGGAGGCCATGGGGAAATAGCCCAGGAAGTTGTAGCTGTCATGCAGCTGTTACAGGAGGCACTATAGACAGCTTCAATCCACAGGGCCCTGGGCTGGAACCCGGAGCAGAGGGCTGGCCCAGGTTCCCCCCAAACCTCCCAACTCCTGATCAGACACAGGAGGAGTTGATCCAGACTGTGAGGGAGATCACTGAGGTGAGCAAATCTGCCAATAAGCGCAGGACCCACCAAGGTAGAGGAGGAACTTTGTCACAGCAGATATAAATACACAGCACATGAAAAGATGGGAGTTGCCTTACTGAGTGTGTGTGGTGGGGTCAGTGCTAACAAGGCCATTTCAGTTAGGGTGGATGTGGCCCATTTCCAACAGTTGACAAGAAGGGGTGAATATCAACACAGGGGAAATTATTTTTTGTAGTGACTCAGCCATTCCCAGTTGTTGTTCAGGCGTAATTTGATGGTTGGAAAATTTAATTCCAGTTCTGCAGTTTTCACTGAAGTCTGTTTTTGAAGTTTTGAAGAATTGCCACTTTTAAGTCTGTTACTGAGTGTCCAGGGAGATTGAAGTGCTCTTCTACCGGTTTTTGAATGTTACACTTCTTGATGTCTGATTTGTGTCTATTTATTCATTTGAGTAGAGACTGGGCAGTTTGTCCAGTGTACATGGCAGAAGGGCATTGCTGGCACATGATGGCATATATCACATTGGTAGATGTGCAGGTGAATGAGCCCTGATGGCGTGGCTGATATGGTTAGGTCCTGTGATGGTGTCCCTTGAATAGATATGCGGACAGAGTTGACAACATGGTTTGTTGCAGGGATTGGTTCCTGGGTTAGTGTTTTTGTTGTGTTGTATCTAGTTGCTGTTGACTATTTGCTTCAGGCTGGGAGGCTGTCTGTAAGCGAGGACTGGCCTGTCTCCCAAGGTGTGTGAGAGTGTGGGATTGTCCTTTAGGATAGATTGTAGATCCTTGATGATGCACTGGAGAGGTTTTAGCTGGGGGCTGTAGGTGATGGCTAGTGGCATTCTGATACTTTCATTGTTGGGCCTGTCCTGTAGTAAGTGACTTCTAGGTATCCTTCTGAACTGTCAGTTTGTTTCTTCACTTCCCCAGGTGGGTATTGTAGTTTTAAGAATGCTTGATAGAGATGGCGTAGGTGTTTGTCTCTGTCTGAGGGATTGGCGCAAATGTGATTCTGTCTTAGGGCTTGATTGTAGACAATGGATTGTTCAGTGTGGTTTGGATGAAAGCTGGAGGCATGTAGATAAGTATAGTAGTCAGTAGGTTCCCGATATAGGGTAGTGTTTATGTGACCATCATTTATTTGCACAGTAGTGTCAAGGAAGTGGATCTCTTGTGTGGACTGGTCCAGGCTGAAGTTGATGGTGGGGTGGAAATTGTTGAAATCCTGGTGGAATTCTTCAAGGGCCTCCTTCCCATGGGTCCAGATTTGGGGACGATTCATACTTCTAAGGCAATGGCACTGCTATGGGTACCCACATAGCCCCACAGTATGCCAACATTTTTATGACTGACTTAGAACAATGCTTCCACAGCTTTCATACCCTAGCACTGCTATTCTACTTGCGCTACATTGATGACATCGTCATCTGGACCCATGAGAAGGAGGCCTCGTTAGTACTAACCCCTCACTGGGTAAGGCAACTCCCATCTTTTCATGTGCTGTGTTTTTATACCTGCCTACTGTATTTTCCACTCCATGCATCCGATGAAGTGGGTTATAGCCCACGAAAACTTATGCCCTAATAAATTTGTTAGTCTCTAAGGTGCCACAAGGACTCTTCATTGTTTTTTGCTGATACAGACTAACATTCTGAAACCTGTCACATTATAAGTAAAGTTATGAATTCCCCTTTGATGATGATGTTAGCACATGTTCAAATCCACATAGTCCTGGCTAGGCGGCAGTTGTTAAACAGGTCTGTCCTAAACAAACAAACGTATTTACTTCAGTTTACATATAAGTCATAAACAGGGTCCTTGGAACAGCAAGAGGGGCTAAACTGGTTCCTCAAAACCAAAAGACAAGCTGATGCTTCTAGCCTGGTGTCAAAGTTGATTGGCAAGGGTTCTTTGGTAATGAAGAGGGGGGGAAACAGATTGACCTTCCTTTTAGCAGACAACAAGGAACCTCTTTCACCATGAGACACCATGTCTCCATCCTCACAGCTGGAAGGAACTTTATCTAGGGGTGACCCTCAGGAAAACATATTTCAAAGGGTCAAAAACACTCCAGGTTATCTTTTTCTCTCTCGCTCTCTCTTTTAACCTAAGAAGACAAAGGAATGAGCATTTTGACTTTGGAAGGGATCCTGACACGAACATTTGATCAGCAATGTTGCTGGGAACCTGTTGTAAGGATTTTACATTGAACCAAATCTAGCTTTTTAAATTTTAGCTCCTAGATGGCATTTTATCTTTTTCTCTTGTAACTGTTTCTGATTTCAATACTTTATAATCTCTCTATGTAACTAAATAAATTTTTTATTTTTAATTCAAACTAACCCAATGTTGTGTTTAAATTGAGCTGTTTGGTAACTCCATTTAAAGTAGCAGGCTGTTGGGTATTGACCCCTTACAGGAGCAATGGACCTATAATATCTGAGCTGTCCAGGAGAAGGCTGGATTCTGGAGAACACACATTTTGGGGAGAAATTGGGACTGGGAGTGTGATGGGGTCACCCTGAAATTAGTAACCAGAGCTGCTGAAAGCCAGTGAATGCCTGGTGTATTGCTGAGAGGCTTCTGGGATCAGAGTTCCTGGATGTCATAAACAGATAAGAAAAGTTAATAGCACAGAAGTACTTTATATCTCTTTGCCTGGAAAGGGTTAACAAGAACAGTGAACCTGGCTGTCACCTGACCAGAGGACCAATCAGAGGACAGGATACTTTCAAATCTTGAAGGAGGGAAGTTTTTGTGCTGTGCTGTTAGTTTTGGTTGTTGTTCACTCTGGGGGCTCAGAGGGAGCAGATGTGCAACCAGGTTTCTCTCCAATCTCTCCAATACAGGCTCTTATAAGTTCAGACTAGTGAGTACTAGGTAGATAAAGCGAGTTAGGCTTATGTTTGTTTTCTTTATTTGCAAATGTGTATTTGGTTGGAAGAAGTTCAAATATGCATTTGGCTGAAAGGAGGTCAAATTTGTATTTTTGCTGAAAGGATTTTAATTTGTACTTGTATACTTAGGCTGGGAGGGTATTCCCAGTGTCTATAGTTGAAAGACCCTGTACCTATTCCATTTTTTTAAATTTACAAAGATAATTTTTACTGTTTTTTCTTTCTTTAATTAAAAGCTTTTCTTGTTTAAAAACCTAATTGTTTTTTTATTCTAGTGAGACTCCAGGGGACTGGGTCTGGATTCACAAGGGAATTGGTGGGGAGAAAGGAGGGAAGATGGAGAGAGAGGCTGATTTCTCTCTGTGCCAGGATTACTTTCTCTCAGGAAGAGTCTGGGAGGGGGAAAGAGAAGGAGGGAGGAAGATGAATTGTCCTCTCTGTTTTGTGATTCAAGGAGTTTGAATCACACAGTGATCTTCCAGGGTAACCCAGGGACGGGAAGCCTGGGAGAGGCAACAGTGGGGGAAAGGGTTTACTTTCCTTGTGTTGAGATCCAGAGGGTCTGGGTCTTGGGGGTCCCCGAGCAAGGTTTTGGGGGGACCAGAGTGTACCAGGCACTGGAATTCCTGGTTGGTGGCAACGCTACAGGTTCTAAGCTGGGATTGAGCTTAGAGGAATTCGTGCTGGTACCCCATCTTTTGGACACTAAAGTTCAGAGTGGGGATTATACCATGACATTGGACCAGGACTGCAGCTATACACAGGCACTCAGGGTGTGACCTGCTTGCTGTTTGTGAGCTACAGCAGCAAAGCATGGTGAGGCACCCAAGGTCACAAGGCAGGTGGTGACACAGCCCCTCACTGGTCTGGATTGCACTCAGGAATGTGACAGCAGGCGATGGCAAATCTATTTGTCAAGGGTTACGTTCTCTTACACTGGTCTACAATTTTTGAGAAGTCGTCTGCTTCAGAGATAAAATGTGATATTTATTATGTATTTTGATGTGCTGAATTCAAATATGACAATTAAAACAACTGATTGGCTACTGTTTCTAAGATATTTAAGTTTTTACATTTTATGTCTATGTATATTGTGTAGATAGTAGAGTTTTAATCATAAATTGTAAATCTAGGTCTTTTCATGTGTTTATGGTTGCTTTACATGATAATATTTCACCTGTCCTGTTTATGTAACACTTTAAAAATCAGCAAAAGGGTTATATAAATAAAATTTCTTATGAAACAAAAGGCAAAAAACTATTATGTACATAGTTTAGTCCTATTCAGTGTCTACTCGGCGCTTCTTGGCTTGTCTCTTGTATTCATTAAATGAAGCATCTCTTGTCACTGTCCAGCAATAGTCTGCAAGCATTGATGGGCTCCATTTGCCCTGATAGCCTGCCAGGAGATTCCACTGCTGTAGTCTGGAGCCCAACAGCTGCCTTACTCTAGGGTAGTTCCAAATCCCTGACAAGGTCATTCTGTTCACCTTGTGTTATGAGGTGTGGTTCAGAGGAGGAGGATGGGAGAAAATGTGGGTCCTGTGACATTGATGGTTCAGGACCAGATGTTTCATCCTCTTCCTCTTCCTCATCTGACTCAAGTGAGACTGATTCTGGTGCATCAGGAACCGGGAGTCCTTCTCTGTGGGGTACTGGGCGTATAGCTGATGGAATGTTTGGATAATGCACAGTCCACTTTTTCTTCTTTGACACACCTTTCCCAACTGGAGGCACCATGCAGAAGTAACAATTGCTGGTATGATCTGTTGGCTCTCTCCAAATCATTGGCACTGCAAAAGGCATAGATTTCCTTTTCCTGTTCAACCACTGGCGAAGATTTGTTGCACAAGTGTTGCAGCATATGTGTGGGGCCCACCTCTTGTCCTGATCTCCAATTTTGCAGCCAAAAGAAAGGTGATAGGCTTTCTTAACCATAGTGGGTATACTGCGCTTTTGTGATGCAAAAGTCACTTCACCACAAACATAGCAGAAGTTACCTGCACTGTTCACACAAGTACGAGGCATCTCTGCTCACTTTGGCTAAACAGAAATGTGTCCCTTTGCAAAATCAAACACTGACAAATAAGAGAGCCCGACACTGTATGATTTCTAGAGCTGATATAGGGCAATTTGTTTAGCAGAATGATGTAAGCTTCGTTATGATTGCATCATCCATGACTTCTAGGAATAACGATGCAATTCATATCACGTATGATGCAATACCAGCTTCAGATTGCATCATTCATTGTTTTGCCTAAAAAGCAAGTACTATCCAAACCCAGTCATAGATTTATTCATAGATCCAGTCAAAGATGTATTTTAGTCATTTCTGGTTTAAATTGAGATCCCTTCCCTTTATAACTCACTTATCTTCTGCCATTCCCAAGTCAAGGGTCGTATATACTGACCCAATAGCATATCTTGAAAACTAGAGCCAATCAACAATTTTAAGCATCATTTTCATTCTCAGTGACCCCGAATTAGTAAAGTTGGACTACATTTATTTCAGAAGCATTTTGGCTGTAGAGCAGTGTTATCAGAGAGACTTATAGACCGAACAACTTTCTGGTATGAGTCTAGCTCATTACATTATGATATGAGGTACGTTCCTATTCCTGAAAGCTCAGGACTCAAAGAAATCTCTCCTGAGCACATTGTTCCTATTTGTGTAGTTCTTACTCAAGCAAAAGTCCCATTGAAGACCATTATTATTATTAAGTAAACCAAAGCAATGTCTTTATTTTAAGCTAGCTGAAGTTAACTAAGGACCTGGCACCTCTTCCTACATAAGCAGCAAAGAGTCCTGTGGCACTTTACAGACTAACAGACGTATTGGAGCATGAGCTTTTGTGGGTGAATACCCACTTCGTCGGCATGCATCCAACGAAGTGGGTATTCATCCATGAAAGCTCATGCTCCAATACGTCTGTTAGTCTGTAAAGTGCCACAGGACTCTTTGCTGCTTTTACAGATCCAGACTAACACGGCTATCCCTCTGATACTCTTCCTACATAATCCTGTATTCAAGTCCAAGGAGTTTTGTCATTTACTTCAGTAGGGCCAAGATTTTACACTAGAAGAAAAAATGAAAACACAAAATGAGGACTGTCCCTGCCTTAAGGAGCTTACAGTCTAACAGACAAACACAGAAGGGACCAGATGCACTGGGAAGGCCAAAGGAGGAAAACCATGGAGTACTTTTGTTTGTTTTAAAAGGATGGCTTACTTCCTGGAAAAAGGTGATCACTGAGGAGGAATTTGAATGATGAAAAGGGGGTGACTTGTTGAGCCAGGATGGAAAGAAATGTCGGGGTATGCAGGCTGATATCAAGGATATGTCCTTTTGCCCTGTGGAAAGGGGCAAATGTCTCTGAAATTGTTCTCCAACTGCTTGGGACTGTGCAGAGAGCCTTCCATGGGGGTACAGTCAGGAAGAGAGCCTTGAGGAATTTCTATTACCCTCAGTTCTTTCCACTGGTGTTTCCAAGTGAAGGGGAAATCTGGACTCATAAAATGGCCTAAGCTGCAAATTTCTGGGTCCAATCTTAAAGTTCAGGCATGTATGGATCTGGGATATTAGTTTAGCCCTTGGACCAGTCCTAAAGTTTGGATCTGGATCCATAATTCAGGATAGTAAGTCCAACCCCAAACTCTGGATCCATCTTTTATGTAGGATGTTGCATTGCATAACACAAAAATCCCCACTGTACATTCACCAGTTCCCTCTAATAAACACCGTGATATCAGTGATATCAGGTTAATAAAAACCCAAGTATTTTAATTAAGAGTTTTATGATCTGTGTGGTCTCTGTATTTTAACAAAAGACTCTGAGCTAGGAGATTCCTGCTGATGATCCTTGCTCATGTGTAGACCTCCCTAGGTATCTATCAATTCAGCTGGAAAGTGGAAGGAAGTGGGAGACGTTCAATTGGCTTTGCATCAGCCTTTATAATCGGTTATTCTGCTACAAGCCTACTATCAACTCTAGCACTCTGGTTCCTAACTCCAGTGCCACTATGGGTAAAGTACATAGTTTAAATGGTGCGAAGCCACTCGACCTATATGTTTATAAGCATCAAGAACTACCTTGGTTCTATAGAAATAATACAAACATGAGCACAAATACAGCAAAACTGATATCAGATTCTAATCAGTGAACACAGTGAAGTGCTTGACAATACGATGCCCTTTATGTCTACAATAGTATAATTCATGGGAAGCACAGTACCTCTGTTTTTCTTGGAAGTAAAGTTACCAAGATTCTGCAGTATGATGTATGTACATCAGTTTTTTTCTCATGTAACACAGGAACTTTAAAAAAAGCTATTAGACATCCTTAACCTTCCGCAACTACATCTTTGAAATCTTTCCACAAAAAACTAAACATTTTGCAAAGTGACGAGAAGAACTAGACATCCATTATATACCCTGCAATTTATTCAAGAGAGTGCTGTACAGCAGCAGAAATGGTACTGAAAAGTGACACATGGAATAAGAGAGAGCACGGACAAGCTATTACATTATTACGTTAACTTCAGCGAAGGGGGTTCTCTAACTGAGTTTAAGTACTTTATATTCATAAGACTTCACTGCCTGTCTTTTTGTGGAATGTAAAGTGCTCTTATCCAGTGTGCAGTTCCAATAACAGCTTACTTATAAGTCGCACTAGTTGGTATCACCCAGGCAGATCAAGAGAGTGCTTTAAGACTTCAGAAAGATAGTAACGAAGATCCTGATAGATAAATTGAGGCAAATTTTTAGTAACAGCTTCTGAACTTGCATCCAAAAAAGTATGTGTGTATTTGAAATGGAAAAGGGAGTATTAGCATATTCAAATAGGACAGTTGGTTGGTGGACTGCCTCATTTGTGCACACACAATTTGCATTCCAAATTTAGAGTCTGACTTGATGCTGGCTGATAATTTGAGCCCGAGAAACTTCCTTGGGGTAAATTTAAGTCTGGTTAATCATTTATTCTTTGTTTGCTGGTAAAACATAATGACTTTGTTTGCAAAAGGTTGTAGAGAATGGTAAGTGCTTGTCATAAACTTAGCAGAGTTGTTGACAAAATCTTGTGAGCATTAAGGTCACATTAGGGCCATAGTCTGCCCTTGGATTCATACAGGCAGCTGCCATTGACTTTAATGAGAGCTGCCCACATGAGTCCACAGTTAGAATTTTGCAGTAAGTTTGGCATTGCTGTGGCTTCTTGTGAAGTAATGAAGCAGTTCTTAGAATCCTTATAGTTCTCTTCCATGTAAGAATCAGGAGAATTCTTGTCCATAGGAAGAGAACATTGTGTTTAATTACTAGTTTGCGCAAAATAGAACCTAGAAATGAACTGTTTTTTTTCAACAGATTTTTTAAATCTTTCTTTTAAAGATACATAATCTGAGATAGGGGATCTACTGTAAAACTGCAGAATTGGAATATGGGATTTTTAAAGCAGCTAAGTGATTTAAAAGTTCGGTTTCTGCTGACTTTCAATGAAAGACCATCTGCTTTAGAGTCCTTCTTTCAGCTATGTACTTAAGCAAGTTCACAACTTTACTTAGGGATGTGGTGGATTCTCCATTCCATGACCTCGTTAAGTATGTTTTAGATGTCTTTCTGAAAGATATGCTGTAGCTCAGCCAGAAGTTGTGGACTTGATGCAGGAATTGCTGGATGATATTTATAGTCCTTGCTTGTTATGCAGGAGGTTAGATGAGATGATCATAGAAGTCCCTTCTGATATGAAAATCTATGAAGTTTAACCACATGCAGGGCCGGTTTTAGGAAGTGTGGGGCCCAATTCGAACAGTTTTGACAGGGCCCTGACAGGGATGACTGAAAAAAAAAAACAAAATCCAAAAACACACATGGGGTTTGTACTCACTGGGCAGTGCTCCGAGTCTTCAGCTGCAGGTCGTTCACTTACTCCAGGTCTTTGGCGGCACTGAAGGACCCAACACCGAAGTGCTGCCGAAGACCTGGAGAGTGCAAAGTACCTGCTGTCGAAGTGCCGCCGAAGACCTGGAGTGCCGCCGGGTGAGTAAAAATTAAAAAGGCACCTCTAGCCAGGGACGGGTTTCTCACTGGGTGCAGGGCCCTCTTAGGCACAGGGCTCGATTTGGGGGAATTGGTGGAATAGGCCTAAAGCCGGCCCTGACCACATGAGCAGCCACATTGATTTAGATGGGACTGCTCATGTGCTTAAAGTAATGCATATACTTAGGTACCTTGCTGAGTCAGGGGCTAAATTAGCCTTTTAACTGTCAGCAGTTGATCCAGTTTTTCCACCAGAAAATCATCACTGCAGATCAGTTGTTCAAGTGGGCAAATGGATGTTGGAAATGGTCACATAGGGGTTTGCATCTCTCGTGGGGCAGCGGAGCTTGGGTGAACTGAGTTAGGCAGAGTGAGGCCAGAGTATTTGCGAACAGATCCTCCTCTCCATCTTTGGGAAGTTGGGAACCACATAAAGGCTTTTGGAAGCTACAGGAGAACCTCAGTTACGAACACTAGAGTTACGAACTGACCAGCCATCCACACACCCCATTTGAAACTGGAAGTACATGATGAAAAAGCATCAAAGACAAAAAAAAAAAAAAAAGAAAAAAAGAAAAGGACATTGCAGTGTTAAATGTAAACTACAAAATAAAAAGGGAAAGCCATGTTTTTCTTCTGCACAGTAAAGTTTCAAAGCCGTATTAAGTCAATGCTCAGTTGTAAACTTTTGAAAGAACTACCATAAAGTTTTGTTCAGAGGTCTGGACAACTTCTCTTCTGGAGGTGTTCATAACCTGGAGGTTCTACTGCACTTCATCTAGCAGTGGCTCCACAATCGGTACCAAAGACTGCGGAGGAGATTCATTCATCTGCTCAGCATTAGCTTAACTGCTTGTGACAGGCACTCCGCTCAGGATTTGTTTCTAATGGAACTGGAAACATTGAAATGTTGTGTTTCAGGTTCATTAACTTTTACAATCTACTTTGTGCTTTAGCAAAGTAAAATATGTATATCTCCGTTAGTCAGTTAGAAGGAAGATCAGGCTGCAGTGCCTTGGCATAAATTGTTAGTTCACAGTCCAAAGGAAAAGGGCAGTTAAATGATCAAACCCTGCTTCTTCATCAACCCCTTTGTTACAGTAAAATGAAAGTTTTAAAACCATGTGTTTGAGAACTAATCTGAAATAGGTAGTAAATTATGATAGGTCAGTACCTGGGAAACATCATCCTTTCATTTTGTGATCTAGTGCCACTCATCCTCTGACAGAAAACAAGCATTCTTCTTCCCACAAATTTTGTAGCACTGTATTAAATATGGCCTGTTTCCCAGCAGCTTTCAAAATCATTTTATTTCTACTTAACAAATTTGGTTCGTGCGCTATAGAAGTAAATCTTGGCAGTGAAAACGGTTTTGAATGTCTAGAAAGTTGCTCAAAATATGACAACCTATTTATGAACTTAAAAAAACAAACAGAAAATTAACTGTGCCTTAGCACTGTTTATTAGAAAACAGTGGAATTGGCAATGACAACTGCATCTCTGCCCTGTGAAACTGGAGGGGAAGGCAAAACAAAACAGTGCAATCAGGAGTTGGACAATACTGCTAGTTAGGTATTAGGGTACATGGACAGAACATGCTGATGAGTTATTCCTTGGGCTACATGAAGAAGTCTCATTCTTTAGAAGACCCCCTGAAAAGTCATGGAATTGTGCCTTTTCTAGACAGGAGAAAAATGAAACATTTTTCCAGTATTACTGAAATTGTTTGGGTTTTCTATTGGGTAGAAAGCTTTGCAGGCCAAAAATAAGGCCTTTCTTCCTTGGTGTCTTGCCAGCATAGAAAGCGGCTTTGGTTACATAAATGCAAGTGCATCAGAAACTTGCAAGACTAAGTGTTTTTTTTTTAAAACAAGAATGGATTTTTTTTGGTGTGCACAAATTAAATGAATTCAATGATAATTTTCCAAGATTGAAGGAAATTAACAAATCTGCTGAGATCTGAAATAAAATGTCATGAGCATTTCAGAGTGGACAAAGCTAAAATAGTTTTTTCCTCAACTCTGCTTTTTAGATATTGGGGTTGTGTCACTTTAGAACTCTCAGCTGCCGACAGGTAATTGTCTTCTTTAAATGAGATTCCTTGTGAAGTTTCAGTTAATAAATTCCAGGATTTTTAGGGTCAGAAGGGATTGTGATTGACTAATCTGGTATCCTGCATAACACTGGCAGAGGACCTCCTTGAATGAATTTCTGTTTCAAGTCCAATAGCTCTGGTTGAACTACAGCATATCTTTTAGAAAAATATCCAGTCTTGATTTTAACCATTTCCACTGATGGAGAATCCACTATAACCCTTGGGAGGTTGTTCCAATGGTTAATTACCTTCACTGTATTTAAATAAATTGTGCCAAATTTCTTGTCTGAATTTCTGCCTTCAACTTTCAGCCACAGGATCTTATTGTACTTTTGTCTGCTCGATGGAAGAGCCCTTTATCAAGTTTTTGTTCCCCATGTAGGAATGTACAGTTTTGATCAAAACACCCTGTAGATGTTTCCTTACATTGAATTATTTGAGTCCCTCTCTAGGAGCTACAATAAAACAAATTATGAACACTAATGCAAGGCATGTTTTCTAACCCTTTAATCATTCTTGGGGAATTTCTCTGAACCAACCCCAATTTTTAAATCTCCTTGAAGTGTGGACAACAGAACTGGACACAGTATTCCAATAGCATTTGCCAAGTAGAGCTAGTATAATCTCCCTACCCCTACTTGATCTATTCCTGTTTATACGTCAAAAGATCACATTAGCCCATTTAACCACAGCTTTGCACTAGGAGCACATGTTTAGCTTATCATCCTCCGAGACGGCCCAATTTTGTAAGTATGTCCTACATTATTTGTTCCTGGATGTGATCTTATTTTTGGCCACACGAAAATGCATATTTGATTGCATCCAGTTCACTAAGCGATCCAGAACGCTCTCTGTTCATGACCTGTCCTCTTCATTTATCACTTGCCCCAATCTGCAAACAGTGAGTAATGATTTTGTTTTCTTCTGGCTCATTCATAAAAATATTAAATAGCATAGGGCCAAGAATTTGTATCTGAATGATCCAACTAGAAACACACCCACTGAATGACATTTCCCCATTTAAAAAAATGGTGTTTTTGATTTAGTACTTGACCCTTCTTCCCTGTGTGTTAGCACCAAACTAGTGTCCCAAACTGGCATGAGGGACACTGTCCTACTGAAAATGTCATTGGTGAAATAAGAGGTAAACAAGATCTTCTTTATTTCCTGTTGCACATTTTTGCAAAAATAAGGTGTGTAACACCAGTACCCTGGCCAAATACCAGCTTGATGGTATATTAAAATATGTTGCCTACCTCTTTAATTCTTACCATTATTTTATCTTACATTTACATTATAGAGGTTCTAGTGAGGATCAGGGCTCCATCATTCTATGCCCTGTACAAACACACACAAATACAGTCCCTGGTTGAAAGAACTTGCATTGCAGTTACAAACAATATTCTTCACCTCTTGTGTTCAATCATGAAGTGTTGCTAAGAGTTCCTAGACAATTGTTCCTTCAGATAGTACCACTTTTACGGTGACCAGAAATATTGCTATGAATATGAAGTTTTAGAGCAGAAAAAATTGGCAATTGTCACTTACATTTGTTTGCCAGGGTTATGCAAATCAGTATAAAAATTCTTAAATGGATTTGGTACTAGAAATAATTTGCAAATTTCTGAATTGAATAATTCTTCATCTGAGTTATAAATATTACAATCAAATATACAATTTGCAATTCATACTATCTTATGAATTGAGGTATCTTGACTACCTAAGTCATGTTAATTTACATACGTTACTATGTAAATCGCATATTTGATTGCAATATTTATAGCTTGCTCTGTTTTTGTCAGTTACCTGTGCCATCCAACCGGAAAACAGAAAATAATACCATGTGACTTACCAACCCTGTGCAAACTTCGAATTTTTCAAACAAAAATATAGTTTTGAAATTTGCTTTTGACAAATCTTAGAACACTTGATACACTTACTTTTAACTTTAGCTTTGTATAGTTTAATAAGGGTTTTGTGACATTTTGCAAAGCACTTTGGGATCCATTGGGATGAAAGGCTCTAAACCAAATGTGCAAAAAATGAATGCTTTGATTCAGGCAGGAGGTGATCCTGAAAATGTTCTGAAAACATGTACTTTAAAAAATTGATTCAAGGGAAATAAACTATCATTGTTTCAGTGACATTAATGTAGGATACTCCCACTTAAGCTGTCGTCATCCACCACAGTGAAATCTGGAAACAGGCAAAGCTAGGCTTGATAGTGGCTTGCTCTGCAATAAAATTCTGAGCAATGATGATGCCGTTGCCCAGGATGTATCGACTTCCAGGGCACTGATTTAGTTGCTTGCAGCCCCCTATTGTGATACCTCCTGGGGCTACTCCTGGAAAGGCTCTTCTCAGGCAAGGTCTTCTGCAGGCATAGCTTTGTCAGTAGGGGGTGTAAAGAGGTGTGAACTCTGATCAACAAAGCTAGGCAGACATCCCTAATACAAGCACAGGTATCTTGGCAGTGCTGCAGATTCCCTGGTATCACTTGTTTTGCTTGTGGGGGGTGGTTTTACTCTACTGGTACAATCTTTGCTGGCGTAGCTGTATCCACACTAGTAGCACTTTGCTGGTGTAATATACTAGTATTCCTATATTGGTAAACGCTTTCGTAGTGTAGGCAGGCACTCTGAAGGAGAGTTTTCCTGCTCCTTCTTACTTACCCCCATATTGCAGTCTCTAGAAGAAGTCCGAATTAAGAAGGTTTAAGTTATTGAGTCAGCTTGCTAGAAGACTGCTTAAGGTTAGAGGTATGTCCTGGGACCTGATGTGTAGGGTGTGTGTGTGTGGAGGGGGCTTTAGGTTTGTTCTTTGAAGCAGGGGTAGGAGCTTGCCAACCTATTGGTGTGTTTCAGGGATTTATTCCAGGTTAACTTGGAGTTTTAGGGCCTCTGAAATCTCTGTTAACATTTACTTTCCACTATAAATGACCATTCAGCAAAAAAATTATTATGAAACATAAAAAACATGTTATTTCTTGATACCATATTTAGTATAGTATTTTTAGGAGAAAATGTGTATTAGGGCATAATATATGCATTGTCAGACTGATAGAAAATTGTACACATTGGTACTAAACTATTTTATATGTACAGGTGAATTGCCAAACAATTTTTGACTCAAATATTCTTAATGAAATTATTTTTTGGAAGGCTTCCAACAATACAAAGGGAAATAGATTAGGAAAGCTTATCTAACTATTGCTATGTCATGTTTGTAATAATCACTCAACCCCTTCATCATTACAAAACGAAAAGGACTATTTATTATTGACACTATTATGTTATTTTTGGTCAAAGATTTAGTTATGACAATAATGTAAATATCCTACAATGTGTAGTTTGCAAATTTCGGAGAGAAGCTAGTAAAGCCTTTTGCATTAGAATCTTTTCTTGAACACCTGGCATGTTCTAGTAAGTTTATTTGATTTAAAAAGAAAAAATCAACAGAATCCCTAATTCTTGTATAATTTCTTTTAGCTCATTTAATTTTATCTCACTATTTGTCTCTCATGCCCAACAACTTATGTATTATGAGAAAACAAAAGGAACATAGTAAAAAGTAGTAGTGCACCATTAGTTAAACAGAGGCTGCCATTTATGTACCAGGCCATAGCAGGATTAATTTGTGACTTTTCCAAGGCTTTTTCTTTAGTAAGAACATGTAGAGAACATGGGGTCCCTAGAATCTTTCTACTACTTAGCTTATTCTTTTCTTTGACTTTAAGATTGAACATATGTGTCCCTTAATAGTGCCAAATGAATAAGCAAAACAGCCAAGTTGTAATTAAAGACTGGATGCATTCTGACACAAGAAAGCAAAACTATAAACTGTTTCCTATTTAGACCTGCATGAAGTTACGTGGCACTTTTTAAATGAAAAAAGTTCTTTGGTACAACAGGAATTATTGTTTGAGGAATGATGATTTTCTAATTTCTGAGCTCAAATGCATTCTGAGAAGCATTGCTATACAAGGATCTTTCCTTTGGAGGTCATTGAATTGCTAGAAAACCAGTATACAATTATTAAGTTTAACTTGGGTGCTAAGGCAGGACTGTATCCGAAAGAAATAATAGCCTGGTAACCCCAGCTCCCCTCTTTTTTTCAACTGACAGTCTGTGTAAAACAAATCACATGCTATATCAAGAAATAATTTGGTCCTGCATGGTTTCTTGTGTCTATTCCAAGCACACAGTCAACCTTTTTCTAAAGCACTTGGTAAGAGACACTGGTAAATATAGCAATATCCAAGTTTAGATAAAACCACTGGAATCTTGTAAAATTAAGATTACAAGGCTTGCACTGATGGGAATGCTTTATTCTTAGTGCAACATCCACTATGCTGTCACAATGGACTATATTTGTAATGATAACATAGCCTGCTTTGTTAGAACAGTACCATATAGTGGTATTTTCCATTGCATCACAGGCTTTGTATCCTGATATAGCTCCCAGTGCTTTTTTTCAGTTGCAGTTAGGAAACTTCTAATAGTGTAATTAACCTTGCAGTTAAAATATGCTAAGCCAGGAACCCATTTCACCAGCATATTTATCACTCACAGGTGAAAAGCTGACTGTGAAGTCAATTCTCAAATAATTAAGAAATAAGCAATCACCACTTCCGTGTTTATCTTTCAGGCTCTTTGTAATGAGCCTAATTTTAATTTTACTCCTGACTGACACTCAGGGCCGGCGCTTCCATTTAGGTGGCCTAGGCAATCGCCTAGGGCGCCAGGATTATTGAGGGGCGGCATTTTGCTGAGGGTGTGGCAGGCGGCTCTGGTTGACCTGCTGCAGTCATGCTTGCGGAAGGTCCGCTGGTCCCGTGGCTCCAGTGGACCTGCCGCAGGCATTTCTGCAGACGGTCCGCTGCTCCCGCGGCTCCGGTGAACCTTCCGCAGGCACGACTGCGGCAGATCCACCAGAGCCGCGGGACCAGCGCACAGGGCAGTGAAATGGCCGTGCGCCTAGGGCGCTAAAAATACTAGCGCCAGTCCTGCTGATACTGGCATGAGAGAGCTCAGAATCAGGCCTGATATCTCTTGCTTGAAGTTTGAAATTAATGAGCTATTCAGGCTAGTTTCAGTTGTGTCTTCCTGTAGTGTTTGAGTTCAGTGGATTAAGTTGAATGAGGATTTTGAGCACTGGATTTTGAGTGTAGAAGATTTCTTGGTTTGCAGGGTTGAGTCATGTTCAGATACCCAACTCCTAAAACTTAGTTGGGCGAGGAATTTGTTTTGAGAAGTCTCAGAATGAACCCAAAGTAACAGGAAGAGAGCACATCAGTGGTTTGACTTCTTATATGGTGTGTCTCTTGATTCTGCTGGTATGACCCACTTACATGGCCTTGGCATTTGTCTACAGTGCAATCTTTTCTCCATATATGGTACAAGAGTATGTACTATTGCTGATGCTATGGTCTGCTGGTCTGCCCCACTGATGCTTCATCTAATTCGGTGGTGTCCTTGTGAGAAATAGCTTTAATATTTCCTAATAGTCTAACCTGATGGAGTTGTACTGTGTACTCCATCACTCTTGGGCAAGTTGGAGACAGATTTGTTTATTTAAATTGCATTTACTTTTCTTATGTAGCAATAATGGTGCCCTGAGCCAGAAGAGCAGTCAAGTATTTTCTCACAGCTGAACATTTTTTACAACAGCAGAAGCTGGTGGCTCTAGTGTTTACACTGTTAGGGAAAGGGCAATGGAAGAGTGGAAGTACTGTTATTATAATGGGGTTCACTCCTTGCTGGGGCACCTCTTTGTGGCCATATCTGGGGATTAGCTCCTTTTAGACCTAACACATTCCCCTGCCCCCTTCTGACAGTTCATCCTTTGTTCCTTCTCACTCTCCAAGACTCACAGTTCTCCTCCCCCTGTGTGACTCAGCCCTCCAGCCAGGTCACTGTATAGTCCTCCGACTCTAAGGTATCAAAGTTCCACTGGATTGGCCATCCACATGCCATTCCAGTCTTCTCATCCAAGACTATGTCCTGTGCCACTTTTCTAGCAGCTGGCAGGGGAACCTGACTTGCCCACCACTCTGGGTTCTAATTAGGTCAATTAACCTTATATGTTGCACCTGAATGACAGCCCATGTCCAGCAACTATAGTGTGCTTGCTCCCAGACCCTGCCACTATTTCCCTTGACTCCTTCTTACTTCCCTTCTCTATCTTCTCCTTACCAGCCCAAACTCCCTCTTCCCAGGGAGAAAGTGTAGAGTATCTCCATTCTTTGCCTCCTTACCAAACTCTGTCACCCCCAAACAAACTTCCCTTCTTCTGGCAAGTGACTGCAGGCTACTATTCCTGCAGGCCCCTTGGCTTAGCAGCTTCATTTCTTTATACAGGCCCAACCTAATCCTTCCCAGCTCATCTTCATCTTTCTTTAGGCTTTATTGAGCCATGGCTGTCTGCCAGGTACAACATATAAGGTTAATTGACCTAGTTTAATCTGCTCTGCCTTGTGTAAGGTGGACACATCATGACAGTCACCTACACAACATTCAGAATTTGTCAGTATTTCTTGTTGCATGTAGAAAGCCAGAAATACTAATGAAGTTCATGGGCTGGCTTAACATGAATGAAAGGTTTAGTCAACATCTATTTATAAAACTGTTCGATATTTCATTGAAATGTGTGGTAAGTTAAAATAATATCAAACCAGTATAAAATCATGAATACACATACCTAATAATCTAATTTATTCATAGTTTGAATATATTCACTTTCAAGTTGTTATCGCTGTGCTAACAAATCTTATTCCCTCCAGGTAACAGGAATACTGGAGTGTATATACAGTAGGCATGTGCCCATGCATACATGTGTATTTGCACATCCAGATTTCTTACGTCTCTCTGAAAAGTCAAATGCTCATGGAGTTAGATATTGTACCTCTCTATTAGGTAAAAATGCCTACCTAGGCATATGAAAAATATAATAGACTCTGGAGAACTTTGTAAAACTCCACCAACATAAAACACCCATTTGTATTGTTGCAGCATCTAATAACCCCGATCAGGGCCCCATTGTGCTAGTCACAGTATACAATTTATATCCTGTAAATTATGTAAATAGCAATTTCCAGCTGCACTGAGGTTAGCATAACTCCTGTCAGGCTGGCTAGAGGAAAACTTCCTTTTGCATCATCTGGTAGAGCTATTTGCTATGGTCCTGTTGAATTCTTGGCTGAAAGGTATGAAGGAAACGTGCAATGAACAGTGCTAGGGCATTCTGCTAATAATCAATTAACTCTATTAACTCTATTAACGCCTCTTCTCTCTCTGAGGGTTAGTTTGACATTAAAGTGTCTAGGTTGCTCTATTTTTCTTTCCATTGTAGTCATGTATCTTAAGCTATTTTAAAAATTCTGTGGTTTTTAACTGAAAATACCAATGTCAGATCTCGGACACAGCTATAATGCATAGAAAGGTCTGACTGGACATTCGACTTTAGACTTAAAATTGCTCTGACAGTATAAAGAGGCCATAAAAGGGCCCTACTATAAATAAGTTTCAGGCCCACTCTGTCGTATGGGCATGATTCTCCACTCTGTTACTCTGGTTTCGTATGTAGCCAAAGTGATCTAAAACTGGTGTAACAGAGTGGAGAGTCAGGCTCCATTTGTTGAAGCAGGGTTGCCAAGTATTATGAAAGACCGGTCAGGCATGTGCCTTATTAAACTAGCCTAATGGAAATCTTTCTACCATTTCAAAAGCACGCAGTATCTTCTCACATGTTTTCCTGTCTCCAGCCAGCGCATTTACCAGGCTCCCCTTTTGTTTTTCAAGCCCTGCTGCCACAGTACCATTGCACAGTCTCTCTTATCTTTAAAGAAATCTAACCCCTTTCCTATTTATCTTGAATAAGGTTTCATTGATATGGAGATTGACTATGACCCAGAATGCCTGGTTGAGAAGCAAATATCTGCTTTATTCCTGTTTTGGGATGTAACGGATTTTTGTATACGTATATTTAAGTATCTGTAACAATAGCACAGAAATAAAACTCTCTTGGGCTCTATTGTACAACCCACACTCACATCTATGAACATGTTTATCTCTGTATCTTGAAGCCAGTGGGACTACTTGTGCATAATTGCTCACTAATGTGCGTAAGGTGTGCACAGTCAGGCTTTTAATGCTCTCTAGTTTGAGGTGTGCAGCAGCTGTGCTTCTAGGCGAACCTTGTTGAAAGATGTACTGTTGAAACTCTGAGCTGCATGCAGTCCTAAAGGAAGAGTGATAGCACAACATTTCTGCAGCTATTATCTAATGTTACAAAGAGACTCTCAAGTCTAACCTCCAGTCTCGCAGTGTTGACCTCAACACCTGGGAGCTCTTAGCCCCTGATAAGATTTGATGGCTGCAGCGCTACCACCTCGGACTGAAAGCTTTTAAGAGCTCACGGGATTGCTGAAATCTAAGAGAGATGTGTGAGGCGTAAAGCTAAAAGCAGTGCACGTTCATCTACAATTGTCTTCATCTGTGGCACTTGTGGATAAGCTGCAGGTCCAAAACTGGTTTTTGGTCTCATTTCAGGACCCAAGTGACTGTAGCTCATCAGCAGAACTTGATGGGAGACACCATCATCTAGATGTGAACATGTAAATTCATGCAGGCAGAGTTACACTTCAAAAACTGAAAGATCTCCCGCCAATTCAGAAAGTGTACGACTTGTGAAAGGAGCAGTAAAGGACTAGACTATATGGCATCTCCCATTGAGGCCAGATTTATGTTTTGTGGGCCAGAATGACATGAAACAAATACATTTCTTCCTACTAAAGAAGCCTGCCGGTTTGTGGCTTTTCCAGCATCTTCATGTTTAAATGATAAACACAACTTTGAAAATATTTCTGTGCACCTGGGGACTGACCAAAGAAAACAAATAACAGAACAGGAAGTTATAATTCAAATGTTCTTTTACACAGAAAGCTTTTCCCAGTCAAGTTTGATTTTTAGCTGAGGATGACCCGACTGGTTTTATCTATATGTACTGGCTTTTAATGAGGTCAGTATAGGTATTTTGGTTGACAAATGGTAAGTGTGCCTCTTTTGATGCATTCTATGTATATCCAACTCCTTTCTCTCTCTTTTTTTAATTCTCTTAGGTCACTTGCTGCCTATATTGGTTTCACTGTTTCTCAGAGAGCAGAGTATTATGAGTTACAGTGAAATATATCCCCATAGAGAAGCCTTCAGAATGCAAAGATCTATCAGACCAAACCAGCAGAATCATTTTTCCTTCTTCCTAGAACAAAATCATTGTAATAGTGACTTTTTTGTTAATTATTATTTTTAATTATTATTATCTTAATGTTTTGGTTACAGGAGACAAGCATTAATGGCAGCTTTCATAACATCACAGTTTTGTTACAACTGGCTTGTATTTTCTAAGGGATAATAAACCCCTTTCCTAAAAACACCCAGTAAAGCATTTAAGCACATGAATAATCTCATTGATGGCAATAGGGGGCTACTTACATGCTTGACACTGAGCACATGTTTAAGTGCTTTGTTGGATGGAGGCCTAAAATCATGTACTTGTAGAGCTGGTTTTAAACAAGAGTTTGAGTTAGGCAAATTCTCCCCTCAGATATACACAATTTCTGCTGAAGTCAGCCAGGATTTGAGCAGTTATCTCTGAGAATGGAGTTAGCCTTTTAGGGCCTACAGTCAATGGAAAGACTCCTATTAACTTAAATGAGGGTTGGACCAAGTCCGTAGAGCACAAGACAACTGTATGTGGCATTATAGAGGGGTGATCATGATGGACCTAATTTTGTACTTATTGATGTGAATAGGGATCTTTTGCTGTTGACTCTAGTAGAAGCAGGAGCGGGAGCAGAAGCAATATGGAGTGAGTGCGTGTGTGTCTGTGTTACCCTTCCTTTAGTTGGTTCTAGCTTAGAAAGGACATAAAGATTATAAGCAACCTATTGGACCCTAACCATTCATTAACCATTTATTAAAATCTCTATTAATTTTTTTAAAAGCAGCAAAGAGTCCTGTGGCACTTGATAGACTAACAGACGTATTGGAGCTTGAGCTTTAGTGGGTGAATACCCACTTCGTTGGATGAACTGTATATAAATGCAGCCTTAATCTAATATGGTACCCTCAATGGTATCTTGCTAAGTAGCTCTATTTCTCTGCCATTATAGACTTCTGTGCATGTAACCCTTATTGCTTTTTTTCCACCTTAAACTCTTTCATGTCCACTCTGCCTCCTTCCTTTTGCACCACAGATCTACCCAATACCATCAAATAAAATATCGACAACAAAAACTAGGAAATAACTTGATGCCTACTATCCGAACAAGTAGTCCCACAATGTTGTTCTTTGTATTCCCTTCTCCCTCTCTTCACCTCCTTTACCTAGTGTCATCTGTTCCCATGACCTGGCCTGTCTGGTCAGGATCCAGTTGGATTGTAAACCCTTTAGAGTAAGGACCAGGGACCAGATCCCTGGCATAAACAAATGCGCTGATGGAGCAGAGCAAAAAGATTTTAAAATTTCCCTCAATGTGCTGCTGATGGAGGAAGCATTCTAGATTAAGTTAGGGCAGGGGTCCCCAATGTGGTGCTCCATCTAAATGTGCCTGCATCCTGGCCAGCGGTCAAACATCCTTCAAAATGCCGCCGAAATTTGGTGGCATTTCGGCGGCGATGCCTCTCGATGACGCTGCTTGCTGCCGACAAGCGACGTCATCGTGAGGGGTCGCCACCACCAAAATGCCGCCGAAATTCAGCAGCATTTCGGCAGATGCTCGACCGCCACCATGGTCCTTCATCCGGCAGTCGCCAGACGAAAAGGTTGGGGACCACTGAGCTAGGGTCTACCTATGTGTCCCAAACAAAGAAGGGCTAGAGGATGCTGTGCTCTAATGATCTAAGCTGGCACAAAAATCTCTATTGGAAACATGGTTTAAGAGCTTGATGCAGTTGAGGATCAAGTTGTTTGGGCCTAATTCTCCACTGCACTGCAGTTGCTGTGACACCTAGAAAGTGGGTGTAAAATGCTTCCATTCTAGTAGCATTATGCACCCAATTTGAATTCACCTTCTACTGATGTAAGTCATGATGAGGTACAAGGCAATAGAGAGTTAAACCCTGAGCCTTTACTCACTACATACAGGGCCATGCATATCTGTGGCACTAAATACAAGTGTTAATAATGATATTGTATCTCACCTAAGCATAAAACGGACAATGAGAACAAACTACTGTGACAGATTAGTGTAATACAATTATTGAGAAGAGAGTTAAACATATGAGCATTCTCATTTCTAGATTTAGAATGGTCATTAAAGTTAGCAGCTAAATCAAAAAATGTATAACCATCATTGTGAACCCAATCCTGCTCTCATTGAAATCTGTGAGAAAGTTCCAGTCAGTAAGAGGATCAAACCCTCGGATCCTGCAGCACAAAGGCTACGTAGATATAATTTTATTAATAACAATGGAAATATACTAAAAAAAATGTTACAAAGTACAACAGTGTTTTTACCATAAAAAATGAGCATTTGTTTCTATACAATGACTAATATATTAAATAGATTCCATAAGAAGTGTGGATAGGATAATCTTGATATATTTATATGGGTTTGTTTTTTTTACAAAAAAACTCAAAACACTGAAAGGTCTGGAAAACCTCTTAAATTACTTTTCTAAAGTTCCTATAATCCTATTTATAACTGAAAAGTTTCCATGTTCACTGACTGATGTAGGACTGCAAAATACTGTTTAAAGATTTTTCTGCTTAAATATGATTTATGAGTGGATATATTTTGGAATAATGCCAGAGTTTAAAAAAAGTGGGGTTGGGGAAGTGCTAAGGAGATTCAAAAAGACAACTCAAAATCTTGGAAGTGATTATTCACTGCAAGAAAATGTTGGAGGGGGCAGGAGGTTTGAAAGAAAATACCATGTTAATATTTAAAGAAGAGATCACATGTAGAATTGAGTGTTGTAAAGGATATTATGGAAGAACTCAATAGTCGTAAGATACTATTAATTTCACCCATTGAGGTGAAAGGAATATATGGATTACTTTCATTAAATGTGCCTTGAAGCCTTGCAGGATCAATCAGTCTCCTATGCCTTTTGTGAAAGATAACGGATTTTCCTCTTGGCTTCATTTATGGCATTACAATAATTCTGTAGCAAAATCAAGGCAGGGGTTCTGTAAATTTAGTTCCCCAGATTTGGGGCCTGATCCTGGAGCATGGAGTGTACAGTATATAATTCAAATCAGCCTATAAGTGTATTTAACCAAGATCTCTCTCCTCTTCAAGGCACCAATCCATATGGGTCAAGAGTCTGCCTGTGACAGCAGATCTCATTGTAGGTTTAGGGCCTAGAGTTTGTGCCTTTAAATTGAGAAGTTAGAATTTACATTCTTTCATTTGTACCTCAGCTGATGGCAGATGTAAAAAGTAGACACTGTTCTTGAAAGGTTAGGCCCACTAGGAGATTAACTTCCAACCTCTGAACTGAGGCTTAACTCACTTATTCTTGGAGATATTATTGCTCTGTCCTAGAGTTCAGAAGACCATGGGTTACTGCAAAAAATAACTATATTGGAACAAGAACTGACCACCCACAATGACCACCCTGGTTCTGAGGAATAAAGCAGAGGGAAGAGGAATTCATGTATTTCTCTTTAAAGGTTGGAATTAACTCAATAATTTCAGAGACACAGAAAATTATATAACAAAATGTCAATAGTCCAGTCAATGTTTTATTTCAATCATATATACAAGATTCTTATATTATTACCTCTAGTCCTTCAGCTCAAATTTCAGGGTTCAAGTCTGCTGACATGGGGCTTGTGCCATAGCTACTTATACAGCTGGTATCTGCTGTACAAAAGAGCTTAAGAAGTAAAAGTGTTACTCACCCTACTAATATTTTGCATTCACAGTTCTTACAAATTTACAGCCGTGATTTTTAAAAGGGTTCCATCTTGCCTCAAGGTTTTGTGTCAGCAAAATTGCAGGTGCAAATAATTGTATGGAACAATGTAATGCAGTTGCAAAAAGACTAATATCAGTCTGGGGCTCATTAAGAGGATTGCCTTGTGTAAGACAGTAGCTGTCCTGCTGTCCTTGACACTGAGACCCTAGCTGTGTCCAGTTCTGGGCACCACATTTCAGGAAACTTGTGTACACACTGGAGAGAATCCACAGGAGGAGAACAACAATGAAAAAGATATAGATAACCTGACCTATGAGGAAAGTCTAAAACAACAAAACCCTGGGCATGTTTACCCTTGAGAGAAGACTGGGGACGGGGGGAACCTGATAAGCCTTCAAACATGTTAAGGGCTGTTATAAAGAGGACAGTGATCAATTGTTCGCCATGTCCAGTGAAGGTAGGACAAGAAGTAAAGGGCTTAATCTGCAGCAACAGAGATTTAGCATAGATATTAGGAAAAACTTTCTAACTGTAAGATAGTTAAGCACTGGATTAGACTCCCAAGAGAGATTGTGGAGTCCCCATCTGTCATAAACAGATAGCTAAGGGTTAATGTCTCTTACACCTGGAAAGAGGTAACCTGAAGCACCTGACCAGAGGACCAATCAGGAAACCAGACTTTTTCAGGTCTGGGTGGAGGAAAGTTTGTGTTTGAGTTCTTTGTCTTGTGCCTATCTCTCTCTCGGCTATGAGAGGATCTCTGTTTCCTGCCTTTCTAATCTCCTGTTTCCCAGTTGTAAGTACAAAAAGATAGGTTTGTTCTTTTGTATTTACATGGTATAGTTGCTGGAGTGCTTTGAATTGTATTTTTTTTAAATAAGGCTGTTTATTTATATATTTTTTAAGCAATTGACCCTGTATTTGTCACCTTAATACAGAGACACCATTTTTATGTATTTTTTTTTTTACATAAAGCTTTCTTTTTAAGACCTGTTGGAGTTTTTCTTTAGTGGGGAACTCCAGGGAATTGAGTCTGTGCTTACCAGGGAATTGGTGGGAGGAAGAAGTCAGGGGGAAATCTGTGTGTGTTAGATTTACTAGCCTAACTTTGCATTCCCTCTGGGTGAGGGGGGAAGAGAGATTAGCTCTCGGTACTTCTGTTTTCCAAGGCTGGAAACGGGGAGGGTGGAATCCCTCTGTTTAGATTCACGGAGCTTGCTTCTGTGTATCTCTCCAGGAACACCTGGGGGGGGAAGGGAAAAGGTTTATTTCCCTTTGTTGTGAGACTCAAGGGATTTGGGTCTTGGGGTCCCCAGGGAAGGTTTGGGGGGACCAGAGTGCCCCAAAACACTGTAATTTTTTGGGTGGTGGCAGCTTTACCAGGTCCAAGCTGGTAACTAAGCTTGGAGGTTTTCATGCTAACCCACATATTTTGGACGCTAAGGTCCAAATCTGGAACTAGGTTATGACACCATCATTGAAGGATTTTAAGAATAGGGTAGATGATCATTTGTCTAGGATGGTCTGGATATATTTGGTTCTGCCTCAGCAAAGAAGGTTGGATTTGATGACTTCCTGAGCACTATATTTCTATGATTTCACTGCCTTTTTATGACAACTTTGATTTTTCTGCATGATATTTTTTCAATGAAGTTAAATCATCCGGGCTGTGTTAGAAACGAGGGTTGGCTAGAAAACTTCTAAATTTCATCTAGAAAACATACATTCTCACAAAAAGTTTTGGTTTTTTGACAAATCAGCATTTTGGGAAGATAAATGGTTTCTTTGGAAAGTTCCCTGCCAGCTCTATTAGAAACCCAGTATTTCCCTTTTGTAACTGACCTAACTTCCAAATGTCACACAGCTACTATGTGATCTTCCAAACAAACTTCTGGTTTTTGGTTTTTGTTTGCTCTCTAATGATAAATAATTTAACTGTTAAAAAACAAAAACATTAACCTGGGGCCTCATAGGGACCTTTTAATCTTTGCAATGTTGACTTAACTGATTCATCATCATCATTAATTCCCAAATTCTGGCTCTAGACAACTTAAAACTTTGGGGAGAGGGAAGGTTTCAGAATTTAACCCTGCTTCTTTATCTGCAATACACAGCAGCTTCTCCATAACTATGATGGGTTAAATCAAAGCCCCAAATCAAACATTTGCACCTTTAGAGGTTTGAAACCCAGATCTGATTTTGCAGCTAAGACCCATCTCCAATTAAACAAAATTAACATGCATGCATACTGGTGTATACCATAGTATTTGTAGCTCAGCATGAGCATCATTCATAATCCAGTGGAATATTCTTATACTCACTTTAAAGAATAGCAAAGATTCTTGTTAATTAGAGGTTTACCTGTAAATTATATAACAGATCGTGTACTGTAAGGTGAATTGCAGAAGTACATGAGGGTAAACAATTGGAACAGAGAAAAATGTAGCTGTGAAGTATGTTTATCCCCAAATGTACTGAATATTGAAGGAAAAAACAGTCTCATAGCGTACTGCTAGAACAAAATCAAGGTAGCCCACTGTTGTGTGAATGGCTTCCACTAGTGACTGTTTCCAGGCCACACACTCACATAGTGTGAGACATTGTGCAAATGTGATGTTTAGTTAACACCATCAATTAATCCAAACGTTTTAAAAAAATGTCCTTGGTGCAAAATTGCTTAGTTTTCCTATATGTTCGTTCATACATGGCAGAAACCCTTTGGACAATTGATGATGTAATGCTGTACGATTTTATTCTTTCAGAGACAGTTGTGTGGGCCAGAGTAGAGGCACTGGTGTTGAATAAAGATATAACTGATCAATCAGGAGCATAAAACTTTCTTTTCTGAATGAACTTGATTAAGACTCAAGGAACATAACTAGTTAAGGTGAGATAGGCAAGAGTGGTCAACGGAACCTCAGACATGATAGCCTAAATAAATGGGTATACAGCAAGGCTTAACTCTATGGAGAATTCGGGGTTTATAAGTGTTTTATCCCCTCTCTTTCCCATTTATCTTCAATTTGTATTGTCTTCCACAGCTGCTTCATCCTGTAAATGACAAATTTAATCGCAATTCAGTATTTAATTTTTTAAAAGTCATTATATAGAAATAACTTGGTACAATTCATTATGATGATGCTTAAATGTTGCTGATATTTTGTCATTGGATGCAGACTAAAATTTTTTTCACAAAAGGAAAGCAAAAGAAGTTGAATCAGGATTAAATCCTCTAACAACTCACTTGTTATATGACCTATATTAGGCTTTTTTAAAAGGTATGCCAATTCCTGCATCTCTTTGACTTTTAAATATTACAGCAGTATCCACAGTGAATCAGATTGTCATCTGTGGTTAGCTCATTGAGTAATGTAAAGTAGCTTTGCCATAGAGTATCTACTGTTTACACTGGCTTTCAAAATTTACCCAGTACATAAACTGTTGCCTAAGCTTTTCATGTACTCTGATTATTATTTTGAAGTCATTGTTTGTGCATCTAAGTTTAAATCTTAATCCAAAATGGCTAACTTCAGGCTGTTAGCTAGAATATACTGTTTCCAAAGTTCAGTGATGATCAACATCAAATGAATAAACAAAAACAATGGAAAAGAACAATGTAACAATGCAATGGTGTCTTGTCTGCTAGATAAATACTAAAACGCGAAGCATTTATTATTATCAATATTATTTAGTAAATAAGAAAATATGCCGAACTTATGGAATGTTATGACGCTTTTCTGTTCTGTTAATGGACTGAAGACATCATTTTGTCTGATGGTAACATCACAGTTGCTCACATGGCTACATTCTGACAGCTGCAGAGAAAAAGATTTTGGGGCTTCAGCCAATTGACAGCCATTTTGTTCATAACTACAGAAATTCCATTAAAAGTTTATAGCATTTCTATAAATATTGAAGATTTTTTTAAGGTTTAGACTATCCATTAATCTGACTCTGGTTTTAGTTATTTTCTGCTATGGACTAGGCAACAACTGATCCCACTTCAGTCTTGGGAAAAGCTGAAAACCATGTGTCATACATGTTTGATCATAATTTGAGATGGAGCCCAAACCCCAATGCCAAACAACTCTAAACTTTGGATTGTACTAGGGTTTCAGAATCTGAACCCTTATCTGAATTACACAGCTGATCCCATGGCCCGTGATGGGCTGAATCAAAACTACAGCTCAGACGCCCCTCTGCTTTTAGGGATACGAGATCCAAATCTGAATTGTGCATTTCTCACCCATCTTTAGTTTTGATACTATTAATTTGCATAAATTAATACAACGTGTCACAGCTACAAGGCAAGCTGCATCTTTTAGTCCCTCTCAAATGCATCCCTCTGGGGACAGGTTTTCTACCTTTACCTCTCTCAGAATGGAACAAAAGCAGTCCTCCCACATGTTCACTGGATGTGTGGGGGTAACTGTGTTTGGTACCTGCAAGCACTTTTCCTCTGGGAGCCTGTGACAGCAGCTGATTAAAATGACTCAAAAACAGCTTCTTCAAAACAAAGCATTATGTATTCATTCAACCCCACGGTACATAGCAATCAGAGACTGTGGTTAAAACAATAAAGTGTTAGACACACAATTCCTGTACCTAATCCTTAATCTTCCCTGGAAAGCTTTGGTAAGATCCATTCAGCCCAGTTACCTACTTCTCTAGCTAGAGAGAAGCAGAGTTCCCTGCTGAAGCATCTCTCTCTCTTTGTTTCTTTTATCCCTGTCATCCCTCATTGACACTTCCTGGACAGCCCCCAGCAACTCACACAGCCCACCTCCCTTTTCCAGTTTGCAGTCCTGTAATGGTTTAGTATTCCCTTTGACCTTGGGCTCAGGCCTGGGGAAAGTGAGGCTTGCCAGCCTGGCTGGAATCAAGCAGGGGCATTCTCCAATTCATAGCTCCCACCTTGTTCCATATAATAATACTCATGAGGTTCTGATTCTCTATATTTACTGCTCACTCAGTGCAGATTATTCATTATACATTTCTGTAGTCTCAGATTAGGTATATGGAACAGGATAAAATTATCCTTTTTTTTTTTTTTTTACATATGTACTTGAAGTGATCTGAATATTTGATCCTGTGTAATTAGTTGTGCTATTGGAGATGAAGGAGAACCATCCCTGTGATAGAAGTAAATATATACTTGTATGATGCTTGCTTATCCTCAAATGTACTGAACCATCCCTATGGAACTCACTCCTGGTAGTCAGAAGAATGACCACACAGCTAAATGCAAATTTTGATTTCACTTTATTGATTATTTCGTGCACACGTGTGCATATGCATACTTGCACTACACACATGCATATGTATTTAGACAACCATAAAAAAAACAAAACTAGCAAAAACCAACGTACTGAACAAGTTATTTCACCTCAAATCTGAGAAATAACAGCAGTGACATCTCACCCTCTATTTCTATTTTGAAATACTTGGGAGGCACTCAAATACTATGGTAGTGGGAGCCATATAACACCTAGATGGCTAGATAGTTGTGATGGTACAAAGGAGCTGGAATTTCTGTTACACCAAGAATGGGATGTGTAGGGGCCGCTGTGGCAGAAAAAGTGGATGCACCATAGTCAGGCACGCTGGAATTGTGCAACTGTAGAGGCTCCTGTTACTGGGGTCCGATGCAGTTCCAATGGGGGTTAAAGGTGACTCTCCAGCAGGAACCCAAGGAGGACAGCAGCCGGAATACAGGGTTGAAATCCTAGATCCATTGACGTCAATGGCAAAACTCCCAGGGGTGTATTTAACATTTCCAGAGGCTGGTTTAGCTGCCTAGGCCCCTGTATACTAATGTAGAGGTCCAGTTCCCTCTGTGCTGCACAGCTGCAATTCACATTCATTTAAATAGGAATTGAGTCTGTGTAATAGAGGAGAGAATAGGACAACTAGTTTGCCTATCTATAACTTATACCACACCTAAATTTGGCCCTGTTGATACAGTTCAAATTGGAAACACACTGCAATATCTTTAAAGGAATTAAAATACTTTTATAGTCCTATAATAGAAATTTACTGTACAAACAAATTATGCTCTCTTTCACAAGTACATGCTTTTTAAAGTCAATGCTGAAGACCCAGTTCTGCACTCCCTATTTGAGTAATGATCCCACTGATTTCACGGAGAGTTTTGTTTGTCTGAGGATTGAGTAAATGGGATGTAAGTGCTTTATATGGGTTGAAGGTCCAGTTCCTACCTGGGAAAAGTAGTTTTAGATTGACACACCATTGACTTCCGTGGAATTACACCAGTTTACAACTAGTCTAGCAAAGCAAAGAACCAGGTTCTTAAGGTACTGTATACAAATGGAAAGTAGCATAATGAAGAGAGACTGGGTTAGTCAATGCAATGATATCTTGAGTCCTGTTCTTATGATAATCCTAACATCTACTTTCAGTGCTGGAAAGCAATTCAATACTGACCTTTCAGCCATATACCAACTCTTTCCCAGTCCTTTCATTTATTTGGGACTTTTCATTGCCTCATATTGTATTTCAGTGCTGCTACGGAAACTTAATGTTGATAGGCCAGATCCTTGGTTGGTTTAAATTGGTGATGCTCCATTAAAGTTAATAAAGCTATGAAAGTTTACACTTGCCAAGTGTCTGGCCCAACACTTTCAGTTTCTCCCAGATGTGATGACTTAAAGAAGCAAAATGCAGTTCTTTCTAGGCCAAGGCTAATGTGCTGTTTTGTACTCTTATCATATATAAAAATGCTTTCACTACAAAGCATGTTGAACAATATTTATTATACGAGAGCTCTTTAGAAATGCATTGACAATTTTCACATATAGTACAAGGTTAGGGATTCACAAACAGTTTGTGAGGTGTGTTCCATTATTGCCACTGTTGAAGCAACAGTTTCCATAATACCATTAGCATCTCTCTTCAGCAATCAGAATGAGTTCTGTAGTTGTAAGAGATTATAAATCCTATAGGTTTGACGTGGAAAAGTCCTATTACAGGCTGTTTAGTACATCTGTCAGTGCAGAATTGTCCCCTACCATACAATTTCTAGTGTTTTGTCCCGTGTAGACTTTAAATGTCACAAGTGACAGGCTGTGCAATAATCTCCCATGGAAAACAATGGAAACCCTAACCTGATATTCAGCCTAAATATTCCCTCCCTTAATTTTATCCCATCACTCCTAGTTTATATCTCCATATCTTACCCTAAATAATTCGTCACCACGTTTCAAATCCTTGTAGGGTCTACCTTATTTTGGCTGTCGCCAAATTGTCCATATTTCATTCTTGTAACCTTTCCCTAGGAACCCCTTTCCCTCTAGTCTCTTGATTATTTTACTTGCTTTTCTGCGAACTATCATATAATATTAAAGGTAGTGTGTAAAGTGGGAACTATTCATCCTGATCGCAATCCAGCAAAGAATTTCAAAAAAGTGCCTAACTATAAGAACCTGAATAGTTCCATTAAAGCAAAGTGCATGCTTATGCCCTGTGCTGGAGAAGGACCTATAGGCAAAACCATATTCAACATTTTGCTCACTTTCTTTCTCAGCCTCAATTTATCCAGTGAGGAATGCAATACATTTGCAGAGAGAAGACAAGATAATTTAAATATTGGTGTTAAAGATGAGAGTTATGGGCGACTGATAACAGAACACTTACAAACTGCTTTTCAGGGTGAGAGGGTGTTTGGAAAATGCTGATTTGCTACAAATTTTAAACCAGCATCTGTTTTTTGTATGTTTTTCCTTTGTACCTGTCTAAGGCCCTTGTTCAGGAAAGCGTTAATTTTAAGCATATACTTAAGTGCTTTCCTGAATCAAGACTTGGATTACCCCAGTGTTAAAATTGTCCATCGTTGGCTTCTTTTTTTGTCTTGGGTGGACTATCCACCCCTCTTCTCTGAGTTGTATTAATTTTTAGTATAAAGTGAACAATGTAGCTGTGATTACAGTACTCAGACAGGATGTCAAAAATGAAGGTCACGGTAATAAATGTCTGGTATAATGGATTTTGAAAAGCAACGGGAAAGAAAAATGTTTATTTGAGGAATGTTTTGCCTGCCACATTTTATCTAGTTATACTATTTTAATCCCTCTTGCAAATCCTTTTTATGGATTATTTGGACTGTGTATCTTCTATTTATTAAACGTACAAGGCTATTTCTAAATCCACACACAGTCCAAGATTTTAAAGGAAATATTTAAAAAGCAATTTCTTCATGAGATAGAATCAAGACCTTCACTAGGTTTACTATTTTGCAATTCAAACCTAACCTAGTTCCTACTTGGAATGAATTTGATGATTTTGCAGAGGCTGAAGGATAACTGTTTATTTGGTAAAACTATTACCAGAAAAAGCATAACTATCCCGCAAACCTGTTAGTCAGGGTCCCAGAGGCAGAGCCTTCCAGGGGTCAAGTTTCCAGACAGATTTCAAGTCCTTAGAAGGATGCACTAGGGGAAGTTGAACAAACATTAGGTTGAATATTTCAGCTACCCAGAGATGCATAGATCTTCAGAATATCATTTAAGCTTAGTAAAAGTTTTTGGAAATGGTTTGTATAGCTCTGAGTACCTAAAGGTCCATTCTGTTTTTTGTATTGAAAATGCTTTTTGTGCTTTCATTTATTTTGTGGTGAAAATGACTAAATAGTTACAGACAGTTGCACAAGTAATTTAAATATAGCTAGATGCACTTGGTTATTTCGTTAATTTTGAAATCAATAGGGGATTCTGCATAATGTTACAGTATGAGCTGTAGGTGCATCATTTAGGGCAGGGGTCGCAATCTTTCAGAAGTGGTGTGCCAAGTCTTCATTTATTCACTCTAATTTAAGGTTTCGCGTGCCAGTAATATATTAACCTTTTTAGAAGGTCTCTTTCTATAAGTCTATAATATATAACTAAACTATTGTTGTATATAAAGTAAATAAGGTTTTTAAAATGTTAAAGAAGCTTCATTTAAAATTAAATTAAAATGCAGAGCCCCCCGGACCAGTGGCCAGGACCCAGGCAGTGTGAGTGCCACTGAAAATCAGCTTGCATGCCACCTTCGGCTCACGTGCCATAGGTTGCCTACCCCGATTTAGGGACTGACTGAGACAATCAACCTGTCAGATAAAATGAGAGCATTTTTGCCATAGGAACATAGTAAGGAACAACTAGTAAAACCTTGTTCAATAACTTACTTTCTACAATATCTTTTTGACATAAAAAGAAATTGCTTCTCATTCTGCCTCATGCAGTTCAGCAGCAGCTATTTACATGAGTAATGCTATTAAACTGCAGAATTAGTCTTATTAATAGTAATATAAACTAATGCAGAACTAGTTTTTTCTTCCCAATATGTAAATTTGAAATCTAGGACCTTCTGTAAATTAGTAACCCTATGAATATTGCACATGGAGTTGCATTGATTTTATACCAGCTGACTCTCAATTGACAGTATGGCATATGGAGCTAAATTGACTCCCATGGACTGACTCCTGATTTATACCAGTCTGGCTATTGATGCCTATTAAAAATTGGTAGAAAATTATCAACTTTAATGGTCAAGACACAACTAGGTGTTTTGCTTTGCCTCTGACCTACTTCTGAACATCCACGTGAGAGTATATCAGTCCTAGGAAGATTCAAGTATTCCTAATTTCTAAATTGCCTTTTTTAACATTCTCATTGTTTTGGTGTCATTAAGTGCAGTGGAATACACAGTGTTCGGTTATCCTGGAGTAAATGTTGGAACCTTTCTTGATATGTTGCATGGCCGTTTGATGGTACGTTATTGCCTTAGCTTTCTTATGACACAGCCCATATGGAATGTCTTAGCAAGAAATTTGGAGTCTGATCCTCCACTTGATTATACCAGTTTTGTGCTGATGTAACACCAATGAAGTTAGTGGTGATGTAGCTGCATGCATTCAGTGTACTGGAGTGGAGAATCAGGCCCTATGTGAAGCATGCTTTCGTCTTCTCGGAAAGGCATGGCACATTCCAGAAAATGCTGTAACTACACAATCTCTGGTTTGTAGAAGTGAATTCTATTCTGTTGTGTGAAAAAGTTAAGTAAAATGTTATCAGCTTTCACAAATGCAAAAATGACATTTATGAGTCAGTGTAATCTATGCATTGGTTTCTGAGCCTCAAGTCTTCCAGGCATTGTCATAAATCAGTTATGATGCCTTTGACTGCTAGGTTCTGAATTCTGATCGCCGATTTAGCTGAAATAGGTGTGAAGCCTGTGTAGCCAGACAAATCCCAATTGGCTGCACATACAAAAAGGATCAAGAGATTAATTTTATCCTTTTAACTTACAGTTTGTGCTTACTAAATTGGCTCAGTGAAGATCTTCCTGTTTCAGGTAGCAATATAAGACAAAATTACACTTGGGGCTAAAAATACAGTTTCTGAAACAAACCTCACCACCTTTTGGAAATCCCGCATCACAAACGTGGAGCACATGCATAATTGGGACCTACAAAAAAATAGCAGCAGCATGTTTTTAAAGAGTAGGTTGAGAATCAAGCTGATTTAACACCATGTGTGCAGATTAGCTAAGAAAATTTTAGCAGTAATTGCAATTAGCAATTCTCACAAGAGATGCAGAAGGCATAGGGGAAGAGTCCCAAACTCATGTATGTCCTGATTTCTTTGCTCTAGGCAATCATAAGACATGCTGTCATGGTATAAACCCCCACTCTGAACCTTAGCGTCCAAAAGATGGGGTACCAGCATGAATTCCTCTAAGCTCAATTACCAGCTTAGTACTTGTAGTGCTGCCACCAACCAGGAATTCCAGTGCCTGGTACACTCTGGTCCCCCCCAAAACCTTGCCCGGGGACCGCCAAGACCCAGACCCTCTGGATCTTAACACAAAGAAAGTAAATCCTTTCCCTCACCGTTGCCTCTCCCAGGCTTCCCCTCCCTGGGTTACCCTGGAAGATCACTGTGATTCAAACTCCTTGAATCTTAAAACAGAGAGGAAAATCCACCTTCCCTCCTCCTTCTCTCTCCCCCTCCCAGACTCTCCCTGAGAGAGAAAGTAATCCTAACACAGAGAGAAAATTAACCTTTCTCTCCCCCTTCCCTCCTTTCTCCCCACCAATTCCCTGGTGAATCCAGACCCAGTTCCCTGGGATCTCACACCAGAATAAAAAAAAACAATCAGGTTCTTAAACAAGAACAGCTTTTAATTAAAGAAAGAAAAACAGTAAAATTTATCTTTGTAAATTTAAGATGGAATATGTTACAGGGTCTTTCAGCTGTAGACACTGGGAATACCCTCCCAGCCTAAGTATACAAGTACAAATTAAAATCCTTTCAGCCAAATACAAATTTGAACTCCTTCCAGCCAAATACATATTTGCAAATAAAGAAAACAAACATAAGCCTAACTCGCCTTATGTACCTAGTACTCACTATTCTGGACATATAAGAGACTGTATCAGAGAGATTGGAGAGAAACTTGGTTGCACGTCTGGTCACTCTCAGAACCCAGAGAGAACAACAACCAAAAACTAACAGCACACACAAAAACTTCCCTCCCTCAAGATTTGAAAGTATCCTGTCCCCTGATTGGTCCTCTGGTCAGGTGACAGCCAGGCTCACCGAACTTGTTAACCCTTTACAGTCAAAAGAGACATGAAGTACTCCTGTTCTATTAACCCTTAACTATCTGTTTATGACACATGCATTGGGAGGAGAGCTCTCCTTCACAGAAAAATAGAAGTGTAAGACTGGAAGGGACCTTGATAGGTTATCTTGTCCAGTCCCCTGCATTGAGGCAGAACTAAGTATTATCTAGACCAGGGCAAGCAAACTTTTTGGCCTGAGGGCTACATCGGGTTTTGGAAATTGTATGGAGGGCCGGTTAGGGGAGGGGAGCGTGGGCTGGTCACCCCCATCTGTCTGTCCTCCGCTCCTCACCTCCTGACCCCCCCCCCGGGACTCCCATCCCACCCAACCCATCTTGTTTCCTGACAGTCCCCTGGGACCCCTGCCCCATCCACCCCCTCCACCCCCTGACTTCCCCTGGAACCCCTATCCCTGACTGCCCTTCGCCACCCCATCCAGCCCCCCCTCCTTCCTAACTGCCCCCCCAGGACCCCTGCCCGCATTCAAACTCCCCTGTTCCCCTCCCTCTGACCACCCAACCCCAATCCACACCCCTGCCCCCTGACCACCACCCCGAACTCCTCTGCCCTCTATCCAACCTCCCCTGCCCTCTGCCCCCTTAGCGCACTGCCTGGAGTACCGATGGCTGGCAGCACTACAGCCACACTGTGCAGCACAGAGCACCAGGTCAGGCTGGGCTGTGCAGCTGCACTGTCCCAGGAGCTCGCAGCCCCACCTCCCAGAGCATTGTGCTGGCAGCGAGGTGAGCTGAGGCTGCAGGGAAGGGGGAACAGCAGGGGATGGGCTGGGGGCTGGCCTCCTGCGGCAGGAACTCAGGGGCCGGGCAGGAGGGTCCCGCAGGCCATTGTTTGCCCACCTCTGATCTAGACTATCCCTGATAGGTATTTATCTAATCTGTTCTTAAAAACCTCCAATGACAGAGATTTCACACCCTCCCTAGATAATTTGTTCCATGGCTTAATACCCTGACAATTAGGAAATTTTTCTTAATGTCTAACCTAAATCTCCCTTGCTGCAATTTAAGTCCATTGCTTCTTGTTCCGCCCTCTATGTATGAGAAGAACAATTTATCACTCTGTCTAGCACTGGACACAGTTGAGACCTTATCAGTGCTGAGTAGATGTGGAAAAATTACTACTTGTGATTTGCTTATACCTCTGCTAATACATCCCAGAATGATGTTTTTTTGCAACAGTGTTATATTATTGATTCATATTTAGTTTGTGATTCACTATAACCTCTAGATCTTTTTCTGCAGTACCTTCCTAAGAAATCATTTCCCATTTTGTATTTGTGCAGCTGATTGTTCCTTCCTAAGTATAGTACTTTGTATTTGTCCTCACTGAATTTCATTCTGTTGATTTCAGACCGTTTCTCCAGTTTGTCAAGATAATTTAGAATTCTAAACCTGTCCTGCAAGTGCTTGCAACTCCTCCCAGCTTGGTATCATCCACACACTTTATAAGTGTACTCTCTATACCATTGTCCAAATCATTTATGAGGATATTGACTAGAAGTGGACCCAGGACAAATCCCTGCAGGACCCCACTCGATATGCCCTTCCAACTTGACTGTGAGCCATTGATATCTGCTCTCTGGGAATGGCTTTTCCAACCATTTCCAACCAGTTGTGCACCCAGCTTATAGTAGATTCCCTATTTTGTTTATGAGACAGTATCTAAAGCCTTACTAACACTGATATATATTATATGACCACTTTCTGCTCCCTCCACAATATTTGTTGTTCTCTCAAAGAAGGACAGTAGGTTGATTAGACATGATTTGTTCTTGACAAATCCATGTTGACTGTTACTTATCCCTTATTATCTTCTTACAAATTGATTGTTTGATTATTTGCTCTATTATCTTTTTGGGTACCAAAATTAAGGTGTATAATTTCCTGGGTTGTCCTTATTCCTCTTTTATTGATAGGTACCACGTTTTCCCTTTCCCACTCCTTTCAGTTCTCTTCCGTGCTCCGTGAGTTCTCAGAGATAATTGCTAATGGCTCAAAGGTCTCTTCAGCCAGTTCCATAAGTATTTTATCAAGACCTGCTGACTTGAAGACATCTAACTTTTCTGAGTAATTCTTAACTTCGTTTGTTCCTTATTTTAGTCTCAGATCTTTCCCCATTTACACTGTTGTTCTTGGTTAGTCGTTTGATCACTGCTAACTTTTTTTTTGTGAACACTGAAACAAGAAAGGCATTTAACACTTTGGTCTTTGCTAACTTTTCTGCTATAGTCTTCCATTCATGATAAAAAGAATTTATCGAGAGTCGTGCTCCATTGGCTCTCTTCTGGCCAATGTTCTGAAACTCCCATCAAGTCGGTTTTAGTGTGTGAAGGGGGAACTTTGCTGCAGATAGTGCTGACTGAGTCAGGGGAATCTCCAATGGCTGCGGAATGGCCGTTCCTTGACTTCTACTATAGTTCACCCCCTCCACACCTATAGAGCCTGAACCCTGTAGTCTGGGGTTCTGGGAATTCCATAGGATGTAAGAGAAGGCAGCAACATGCCACATGACTGCTGTGGGCCTCTTCCTGTGCTCAACAGGTTTTTGCTTGATTTTGCTACCACCACAGTAGTAAGTGTTTTACAGAACTGGCCCCTATATACATATATAACATCACTGAAATGCAGTTACCTCTAGTTTGAAAGGCAGCAATTATGTGTAATACTAGAAGAAGGAAAATTATGCCCAGTGACACCAAGACAACTCTCTACTCTTACAGAAGTGCCTATGAGATCTCTACTATCCATGCAGATCAGTCAAAGCCTAGTCTGTTCTTACGGACTTCTCCAAAAAACTGACACACCCAGTAAAATGCATGGGTCTCATTTGACTTCAGTGGGACTACCCTCACAAGTAAACAATATCCCTGATTGCAAACTATGTACACTAAATGTTAGTATGTGAAATCAGCTTTGCATATAATTTATAATGTTAATTTTACATTTTACCTTGTTTGATGCTCCATGCAGATCATGGTATGGTGATATAGGGGAGTCTTCATTTAATTGATTCTTGTTTTACGCATTTATACAGCTCCTAGGTGTGTGTTAATCCTTAATGGTTCTATTCCTCATTACCAATGCACTGCTTTTAAGTATTTTTGATTTGGCAGTTCTTCAGCAGAACATTTATTTTTAACAATTTACAATACCAGAACCTAGATTTACACAAGTAGCCTATTGAATTCTAGCATCTCCTATTTTTTCTTTATTCATTTTAATTTCAGTATTATAATTTTAAATAAAAGCCTATTCATGTGTTTAAGTTGCTATATACATTACATGCATTATATTCTTCCTACAGTCTCACGGAGATGGCAATGATTTTACTGCAAAATTGTACTGTAATTATTACTGCTGTTGTGCTGGTGCATTTGTCTTGTTCAGCCTTTTGAAGAAAAAATCTCTTCCTTAGTGAAAACTGTTCATTAATTTTTCAGGACAATTTTTCAGAATAAAAGACACAGAAATGAATTTGGTAACATTTTTTTCCAGGCCACTTCAGCAAATTCATTTTTAGTACTTTATGCTGTGGAACATGATAGTTCATAATGCAAATCTTTTTATTTCTTTAGATTTATACACTTATCCCTTCAGAAGGAGTCTGAGTCCACTGCTCCTGATGCTTCTTGACACATTTTGAAATACAGTTCGAAAAATAGTTAACCCATCCTTAGCCAATAGTTAATATCACATAACTTTTACTTTCTGTTACTGTGATGGCTATTTAAAAATCATATGTTTTTGGAAAACTGAGTCTCAATTTAAAAAAAAAGCTTTTCTAAACCAAAAATACGACTGAGGGCTCAGACGGAGCGTAATTACTCTTTGCATTAAGTAAGTTAGCCAGCTAGTGAACATGAGGGTATTTGCCTCTCTTATCTGTATCTATATCTTCCTTTCTATTGTGTATTATTTTAACTAGGTTGCTTTTGCTGTTTCTATTGAACTTTTACCCTGCACCACTGAGCGGTATAGGTGTGTGTTTTTGGTGGAAGTGGGAAGGAGAAAAATATCCAGTGGCTATATACTTAGACACTATTTTTTCAAAGTAATAGCACACAATTACTCTGGGAATATTATTTCTATTTCAATAGCACCCAAAGGTCCTAGTCAAGGCTCCAGTCATGCAAAGACAAGTCATGTACAAAAATGTAAGCATGAGAGTCATCCCCCTGAAGTCACTGTAACTATTCATGTGCTAAAAGTCCAGCACTTCTGTAAATCTTGCTGTGTACTATACAAACACATCTGGAGACATGTGCCATGCTTTGAAGAGCTTGCTGTTTTACAGTTGAGGACATTCTGTTTCCAAACTGCACTCCACTACTACTGGAGCAAAAGGAGAATCTTGTTCCAATAGAAATATTTTAAACAGCAACAACCACAGTAATAATAGTAATAATCAACTAATAGTTTTAAACCATTCAAAAACCCAGATGACCCTGCCATACTCAACTACACTGGACCTGATTCAGTGCCCACTGAAGTCAATGGAATGATTTCCATTAATTTCAATGGGCCTAAGATATGGGGCATAGATATCCTAATTTGTAAATATTTGTGGTGAAATCTTGTTCATTAGGGTCCTGATCCTGTTACTGGATCTCTGCAGCAGACACTTGAGTTATGAAGACTTTGACTACTTATTAGGGAGGGGAAGGGAAACACCTATCACACGTTTTTGCCACAAAAGTCATGGCTACTGCAAATATACAGCTTTATTTATGGAGGTTGTTTTGTGCCCTTAAGGAAGAGAATTCTGTCATTGTCTATCAAAGATATTCCCTCTGCCACCACAAATCTAACTAATTGATCTCTGGTATATATTGCAATCAAACTGCATGGAGAATTTATGACAAAAATAGTACATACTTTAATTTTAGTGAAGCAAAGTTGTTTGCTCATGAGTTATTTTATCAAAGATCAAACACAAGTTTACTAAATGTCAAAGACAGTAGTGTCCTTTGATCATTCGACAGGGACTTCATTTTCAACGTGCCACACTTATCAGTCTGTCCTTAGTATCACAAAAAAGGCTTTAAAAAGCAAAGACACACCACTTTATTTCATTATTATTATTACTGATTAAAGTCATTTCCTAACAAGATTTCCAGTTCTGACTGGTGAAGTATTTAACAAAATGAACGCCAAGTGACTTTTAATGTGATAGCTCTTTCTGAGGGAAGCAAAGAGAACTTGCTCCTTTGTAGCATGAAACTGTCAAAGCATGAGTTTTAGACAAAAATATACCAACCCAGACTGTCTCACCCCTAGATCTAGGCATGAAATGGACACTGCACATGGAAGGAGGTGGCTGAGCCATCCCTGTAAAAGAACCATCACCCTTGCCTGGTGTTGAGGAAGAAGAGAGGAGAAATAGTGGGCAAGGGAGAGGAATGTATGGGCTATGGATGGGGGAAGGGAACACATCATCTCTTCCCCCTTCCAGTACTACAGAACTTGGTCAAAAAAGATAATATAGCCCAAGAATATATTGTCCTTTCCATGAGTTCCAAGTATAGTCGTGGCAGGGAGTTTTTTCTGGCAGTGCTGTATGGGAGACAGGCCATTAGAAACCAGAGCCAGTGAAGAGGTGCATATTCTCTGTATTGCGTAGGTGGCTTCACACCGTGTCCCATGGCTTCACCAGGTTTGGGGGCTTATTCCACAGGCTGCCTGGTACATTTCTTGTGAGAAGGGTAAGTCTAGCCCTCTGACAAGCTGATGTGAGGGAGATCTCTATGAGGGAATATATTTGGAGGTTTCCATTTCCTGGCCACAGGTTTTTCCGTGCAATGAGGTGATCATCTAATTGAATTGTTAGGACACAAGAGCTAATAGTAATTGAGCTGTTCAGACGCAAGTGGTAGTCCATACTGAGTATAACTCTGCTTCATCATAGTACTTATTTGTGTCATATAAAAATCATGTTTATGGTACATAGAAACATTAACGTCTAAGAGACCCCTCTTGTCAAGTTAAGCATTGTTATCTGCCTGGTTTATTATTGTTTGGCCATGTCATTGGCCTCTGCTGAAGGAAGGATAGCAGATTATGTGAGCTAATGGTATAATGTGGGTCAGCAGCTCACTGTACTATGTATGTTCAACAATATAGCAACCCATTCATCACTTTACTGTGCTGGTGTTCTCAAAACTATGGTGGGTATGCAGGCCCCATAAGATCCATCTTGCAGGAATCCTGAGAGTCTAGACACAGTCCCAGATCTTGTCAAGGAAAGGAAGAAATCCAAGTGGCTGTTTTAGGAGATTTAAAGGCTTCACTTTTGCTTCAAACAGCTCTTTTGAACACAGTGATCAGAAAACTGTTTGAAGCAAAAATGGAGCTTTTAAAGCTGCTAACGTGGCAATGGGGAATAAGGGATGCATGCAGTTTGGTGTGTTTGTTGGATTAACTTCAGTGTGAGTTTAAACCTTCCTAAAAAGTTTTTCTTCATCTTCAGGCATGATCTTTGACAAGCTGGATATTTTACATTTAATTTTCAGCTTGTTTTTAATAGTGAAGTTAGCTAAATTCTAATAAAAACTTTGACATATAAATATTCTGCACATATTTGAGAACTTCCATCCATTTAAAAAAATCAGTCTCTCTGTCTCTATAATGTGCATATGCAGAAGGAACTGTTATGGGCAAAATTAAACACTGGTGTAACTTCAGTGATGTCAGCAGTATTACTTCTAGGATGAATTTGGATTTATATCTCCAGATAACAAAACAGTGAAAGCCAATAAAAGGATAATCTGCAATTTACAAGTCAGTATGACAGATTTTACTTTACCTGTGTTTAATTTGCTCACATGGCTGTTAGGTGGGAGTATGGCAACTGAATGAGAGGAAGGGAATACTCATGGAGGCTTGAATCCTATGATCTCTGTTACGATGAGCAGGGAAAGACTAGATATGTAAAGGCAAAGGGGAAGATGTGAGACAAATGTACATTTAATTTCTATCTCATTGGCTATGAATAGGGTGTTTAGAGGGGCGCGGGATGATGTCTTTTTAAGAGATCATACTTTTAGATTAATCTTGTTTAATACAAGGTAGATAATAAAACTGTTACCATCTGTTAGAGCTGGGCAGGAAATGTGTTTCATGCCCCAGGAAAATTTGAAGTATCTCAAAATGTTCCTGTTCCAAGTCGGGATGGAAATAAAAATCTCAAATTTCTAAAAAATCTGAAGAAAAAAATTAGTTTGGGTCAGGTAAAATATTTGTTTTAATAATTTCTGAATGTTTTGTTTTGTTTTTGATTTTTTTTATTTTTAAACTGTTTCACTATACTTCACTTAAATTTTGAAATGAAAGGTTGTTTTGAACCAGAAAACTGGATTTTTTTATTTAGAAAAGGTCAAAACAATATTTTGATAATTTAAAACTTTTTCATAATTTTTACAAGTTGAAAAATTACTTGAAACTGACCCTTTCCTGCAAACAGTGAACAATAGTTTACCAAAAAATTCCTGAGCAGTTCTTCCATCCATTATTTGATTCTGGATGAGGCTCCTGACTTTCCATGTGTCAATGAATATGGGCTTTTTGATGCTGGAGGGCTCTTATTAACTCAGATGACCTCAGAGCACTTCTCTCAACAAGAACTGAGTGTGCTGATGAGCTGATATGGCTGTGTTTTTGACAGCTGATTTTAAATTCAGACCTCCTAGATCCATTTTGATATTCTGTCCATTTGGTATGTGAGTCCTGTCACAGGGTGAAGATAGAACTAATATTAGTGCATAAATCACCTCACTTGCACCATAGTATCCTTGCTTGAGTTGGTAAATGGTGCTTTGAGATAATCTAAATTATTCATGGTGACTTATGTAGCAACCTACCTGGAACTTGGAGGGAGGAGCACAAGTTGCAAAAGGGAGAAGAGTTTTTGGAGGAGGTACCAGGAAGTCAGTCTGTGTGCACATGGCTAGAATGCTGGCTGATCTCTATTAATAGTTCTTTTAATAAAGAGTCAATTGAGTTTTACAAGCATGATGCCCTCTCATGTTGTTATCAAAACATGGTACATGAAATAGCTTAAAAGTCCAGAGTGATGGTGCCTCCTGTAGTTCACTCTAGGAATTCAAGGCCACTCTGACAACATGGATCTCTCAGCAATTGTCTGGTTCACCCTGTATAGCTGGGTGTTCGTTGTGTTCGTAGTATGGGATTAGAGAGCAGTAGGATGGGAATTGTGTCCTATCATGTCCCTACCATGTTCCTTTCATTCTGAAGCAGATGCACACCTTTGCTGTCAGGGAGAGGGGGCTGTTTTCATAGATTGTCTTCTGTATGTAATGAAACCCTTTGTGTTTCAGAAGGCACTTGGCAAAATCCTGTCATGTCAATAGAGCATTCAGCTATTGTTTAAATGGAACATTGTAATAATCTGGTTTTTTCATTATTAATGCAGAGGATGTGGGAGACTGGGGAGGTTTTTTGCTTAGGATGCCTGTTGTTTTTATGGTTAAGTTCATAGAATCATAGACTTTAAGGTCAGAAGGGACCATTATGATCATCTAGTCTGATCTCCTGCACAATGCAGGTCACAGAATTGAGGTGTTTTAACTTTTTTATATTATAAATGTTTAATGTACCCAGAGGACTGAATAGACACAACTGGAAAAAAAAGTGTTAATAAATGCAAATAAACTAAACAATCTGATTCATGGGGTCACTCAACTAGGCGTGGACCTGAAAAACCTATTTCTGTGGAGGCATCAAATTAGCTTCTTGCATCATTGCATCAACAATCATGTGCAGATAGTTTCTTATCAGAACTATTGGAAACTTTTCTAACGAAACTTGAAACTTGGCAAAACTCACCTGGTTTTCATTACAAACACTTGGACCAGGTTAGTTGAGAATTTTGCCAAAGTTCACAAACATTTTGTAGGGCTTGGGTCTGTTTATGGTCTCACATGGAAATCATTTAAAATTTTGTGGTTTTTGCATGGTTTGAGCCCAATATTAAAAAAACTCAGAAGTTTTGACTGAGTATTGCTTCAAGTTTTCCTATATGTTTGAAACCCAAGTGATGCTTAATACATTGGTGTTAGATACTATGGAATTAGACACTGTGGAAACCCATATGATCGATGCATACAAAATGAAGCCACACAAAGAATTTACACAATCCTTCTGTGAAACAAAGCCACTTTATTTTGCTCAAATCTACTCAATCTTCTCACACCCACCTTACTTCCACCACCAAAATAGTCTTCTTTGTCTCTATCAAAATGTAGATTTTGGTGTATAATATATATCTGCAGAAGCCAAAATTTGCATTTTCATTCTCCAGTATGGAGTAGTTTCAGTATATCAGAACATCAGCTGAATTTACAGCATATTGAATATTTATTTCCTAATGACTGAATCATAATTACAGATCAGAGTGTACCACTGGTGGTGCTTAAAATAACAGTGAAATAGATGTGATTCTTGAAACCCTTAGCAACAACGTTTCCTGTACATATGCTCAGTTACAGGAGAGCCTCAAAAATAAGATCACAAAACCCATTTGCTGCCTTTAAAATGTGATATTTTTTACATATTAAAAAATATCCTTCTCGCGTTTCACAGTATTGGAAGACAGTGGGAGATGCTGCCCAAAAAATAGAAAGAAAATGTGAGATAACCAGTAAGAAAAGAGTGTTTTTCAAGTTGGGACAGTGGAGTAAGAATCCGGAGACCTTAGTCCGGCTCTGCCATTGACATACAGGCCTTGTCTTGACTGGCAAAATGGATGTTTTTCTGTCTTGGTAGCTTAACATGATCAAAAAGCCCTGTAAAGATGCTTGAAGCTATGTTATCTGGCCATGTCACAGCATAGTCGCTGTTGATGCTATTCTGAGACATTAGTTTAATACTCAAAAAGAACAGGAGTACTTGTGGCACCTTAGAGATTAACATATTTATTTGAGCATAAGCTTTCGTGGGCTACAGCCCACTTCATCGGATGCAACATGAAAGCTTATGCTCAAATAAATTTGTTAGTCTCTAAAGTGCCACAAATACTCCTGTTCTTTTTGTGGATACAGACTGTCACGGCTGCTACTCTGAAACCTAGTTTAATACTGACTCAGAAGGAAAAAACACATCTACTGAATCTATATTAGCATTTCCTTGGTCTTTCTTTGAGGTCTCTCATCCAGGTATGTGATCAGGCCTGACATTGCATAGTTTTATATGATACAGGAGTGATTCTCAAACTTCATTGCACCACAACCTCCTTCTGACAACAAAAATTACTACACGGCCTCAAGAGTGGGGGCTGAAGCCTGAGCCTGCCTGAGCCCTGCTGCTCCAGGGTGGGGGTGGGCAGGGAAGCAAAAAGCCCAAGCCCAAGGGCTTCATCTCTGGGCAGGGAGCCTGTAACTGGAGCCCTGCTGCCCAGGGCTGAGGCCAAAGCCTGAGCCCCGGATGGTGGGGCTCAGGCTTCGGCTTTGGCCCCGGGCCCCAGCCAGTCTAACGCTAGCCCTGGCAACTTCATTAAAGTGGGATTGTGACCCACTTTGGGGTCCTGACCCACAGTTTGAGAACCACTATGATACAGTACATCTCTGGTCTTCATTTTTCACATGCAATATTCATTTTGCATCCAGCAAAAACATCCATAAGGCCATTATTTCTTTTGTTAAGATGCATAAAGATTTCTAGACACAAATATTTTTAGCAATGATGACTAGAGAAAGTAGGAAATTCAGGTTTTGTGTGTAGGCGCACTATCTGGTTGTTTAGTACTGTGTGCTATATGATTTCTGTTCCTCTGATATTTTTTGATGTATGGTATTTTTCTGTTTTTGTCAGAAGCACTGTACTATTCAGATATGTGCCTTTTGTTGTTTTAGGAATGCAATTAAATAATATATAGTCCTCCTAGTAAACTATAAAGTTCAGCTGTTTTTGAGACACTTATGGGAGGGAGGGGGAGATTATTTTTATAAGGAATTTTAGAAGTCAAAAGAGAAATAGGCTAGTTTGTTTAGCTGGTATGATTGTTCTGATACTGGGTTATTATCGTCCTATTTCTTGGTTCTCCTCTAAATGCCTGAAGTATTTTGTGCAGCTACCTGAGCTCAGAACTGATATGGGTCCAGCCATCTTGGGTTTGTTTTGTGAGGGGATAGGGGATTGTTTAAAACAATCAATCTTATTTTTAGTGCAGTGGGATGATGTGTTCTTATAACTGATGGGCCATTGGTGGCAATGTTTTGAATAATGATATATTTGCTGCCTTTGGAAGCTGGGGAACTATTGGGTGAGTAATGGGTTCTGTCAGTTGTGAATATTATTTAACAGGTTATTGCGGATGTCGCCTACAGGTGGTAAAATTAGTTTCCAATTTGAGGGCTAGGTAATTGGAGGAAAATTACAAACTTACTAAAGTTACTGGAGACTTGTAAAGAACAAATCATCACTAATCACATTATCAGAATAGCTAAACCTCCTCCCCTGACTTTCAATTCTAAGATGCAGATTATTCCCTTTTTAGGTCTTTAAAAGTTCCTTTGAAGGGATCAAATACCCATATTTTCATATTTATGAGCAGTTATTTACTTTTCTAGACAGTGGCTCAATATTAAAATTTCTAAATAAAACATGCAATTATACACTAAAATAAACATTATCAAGTGCCCTTACTCCACTAAACAGAGAAGTATTTTCCAATTTTAGTTTTCAAAGGATTAATACATTTTGCACACAAGGATTATCTCAACTAGTCCTGGGAATTACTGCAGTATAAATGTTAAATGATGATAATAAACCTCATTTTCCCTTTGTTTCTCTAAGTTGCCTATTGGTATGTTAAGCTTGTTACCCAGCCATGATATTGGTGCTCAGCAAGCACCCAACTTCAGTCTAACAAAATGTGCTACAAGAGGGGGTCTCTTCCCACACAATTTACCAATTGCAGATGTCCTCCTCATCCAGATTCATCCTTGCAGACTACAATTGCTAGTTTTGGAAGGACGTTACTGATTTTCCTAAGAAGATTATGCTTTGTTGTCCACAAATCTAGCCAAGAATTTCTTTTGCATGATGCATCAATTGCTCTGCCTCCTTTTTTTGTCTTAATTTCAGAATAGTTCATTTTTCTTATTTTATTACTATGGCCTCCTTCCTTCAGTTTTTATTATCATTATTGTTTATTATTTGTTAGCAATGCAGTTTGCAGGCCATAAATCTCCATCCCTGAGAAAGAGGTAACGGCATTTATGTCTATGTATTTGCCTAATGATTTGTCTTATATTTCCTTTGCATTTACCACACTTAAGTCAAAGGAAAACTAACACTTTAACAGAGGGAAAAAGTCCAGTACAACTGGAACAATAATTCAGTTTTGGAACTTTCTCCTTTGTTCCTATCATTTCCTTCGTTTCTTGATTTTTCGGCCAAGTGTGTTGTAACTACTTGTTACTTTGTCTCATTAATTGGCATATTTATTGTTTCCTCAAGCATTTGATCTCTGTACTAAATCCGTCAGCTCTTCTGCCTTAATCTCTATGGATATTTTGTTTTCATGCAACATTGAGTAACTATCTGTTGAAAGTTCACATGCCATGCTCACCCATTTAATTAGTTTGGCTGCTGGGGGAAATCATTCTATAACCTTTGCTATGTTCTAGGTAATTATAATCATACAAATTATCCCTATGGAGTGTCCTACTCTGCCTGCTCTGGATCAGCTCCACACACTCTACCAGGCTTATTAATGCAGGAGACAAAAGTGCCATCAGTACCCACTTGTTATCATTTAATTGTACATCCTCTGTCCTTTTGTGATTGCCTGGCCTGTTCTGAATCTCTTAGACATTGCCTTGTGACACACTGTCAACAGCTGAAGCTTCTGTCTGGCTCTACCTTCTCTACACAAATATGAGCCATGATTCTAAATCATAGAAATATCAGGCTGGAAGAGATGTCAAGAGGTCATCTTGTTCAGCCACCTGCACTGTGGCAGGACTAAGTATACCTTGACCATCCCTGAAAATATGTTTGTCTAACCCGTACTTAAAAACCTCCAGAAATAGGGATTCCACCTTGGAAGCCTGCTTCAGAGCTTAGTTATCTTTGTAGTTAGAAAGTTTCCCCTAATATCTAACCTAAATCTCCCTTGCTACAGATTAAGTTTATTACTACCTACCCTACCTTCAGTAGACATGAATAACAATTGATCACTACTACCCTCTTTGTAACAGCCCTTAACATATTTGAAGACTGTTTTCAGGTCCCCCCTCAGTCTTCTTTTCTCAAGACTAAACATCCTCGGTTTCTTTAACCTTTCCTCACAGGTCAGGTTTCCTCATTTGTGTTGCTCTCCTCTGGACTCTCTCCACTTTGTCCACACACATCTTTCTTATCACGGCACCCAGTCATGGACACAGTACTCAGGCTGAGGCCTAACCAGGATCAAACAGAGTGGCACAGTTACCTCCTGTATTTTACATACAACACTCCTATTAATACACCCCAGAATCTTAGCCTTTTTGTTAGCTTCATTACACTGTTGACTCATCATCAATTTGTGACCCATTATAACCAACTGATCCTTTTCATCCATACTACTGCCTAGCCAGTTATTTTCCATTTAGATAGACAGGAGGAAAAGGGAGGAGGTGTTGCCTTATGTATTAAAAATGTACACACTTGGACTGAGGTAGAGATGGACATAAGAGATGGAAGTGTTGAGAGTCTCTGGGTTAGGCTAAAAGGGGTAAAAAAAAAACAAGAGTGATGTCATGCTAGTAGTCTACTACAAGCCACCTAACCAGGTGGAAGAGGTGGATGAGGCTCTTTTTAAACGACTAACAAAATCATCCAAAGCCCAAGATTTGGTGATGATGGGGGACTTCAACTATCCATATGTATTTTGGGAAAATAACACAGCGGGGCACAGACCATCCAATAAGTTCTTGGATTGCATTGCAGACAACTTTTTATTTCAGAAGGCTGAAAAAGCTACTGGGGGGAAGCTGTTCTAGACTTGATTTTAACGAATAGAGAGGAACTCGTTGAGAATTTGAAAGTAGAAGACAGCTTGGGTGAAAGTGATCATGAAATCATAGAGTTCACAATTCTAAGGAAGGGTTGAGGGAGTACAGCAAAATAGAGATAATGGATTTCAGGAAGGCATATTTTGGTAAGCTCAGAGAGCTGGTTAGGTAAGGTCCGATGGGAATCAAAACTGAGGGGAAAAACAACTGAGGAGAGTTGGCAGTTTTTCAAAGGGACACTACTAAGGGCCCAAAAGCAAGCTATTCTGCTGAGTAGGAAATCTAGACAGTGGGGCAAAAGACCACCTTCGCTTAATCGCGAGATCTTGCGTGATCTAAAAAATAAAAAGGAGTCATATAAAAAATGAAAACTAGGACAGATTATAAAGGATGAATATAGGCAAACAACACAGGAATGCAGGGCCAAGATTAGAAAGGCAAAGGCACAAAATGAGCTCAAACTAGCTACAGGAATAAAAGGAAACAAGAAGACTTTTTATCAATACATTAGACGCAAGAGGAAGACCAAGGACAGGGTAGGCCCACTGCTCAGTGAGGAGGTAGAAAGAGTAACAGGAAACTTTGAAATGTCAGAGGTGCTTAATGACTTCTTTGTTTCAGTCTTCACCGAGAACAAGTTAAAAATTACTTAGAGAAGTTAGATGCCTGCAAGTCACCAGGGCCTGATGGAATGCATCCTAGAATACTCAAGGAGCTAACAGAGGAGGTATCTGAGCCTCTAGGTATTATCTTTGGAAAATCACGGGAGACAGGAGAGATTCCAGAAGACTGGAAAAGGGCAAATATAGTGCCCATCTATGAAAAGGGAAATAAAAACAACCCAAGAAACTACAGACCAGTTAGTTTAACTTCTGTGCCAGGGAAGATAATGGAGCAAGTAATTAAGGAAATCATCTGCAAACTCTTGGAAGGTAGTAAGGTGATAGGTAATAGCCAGCATGGATTTGTAAAGAAGAAATCATGTCAGACCAATCTGACAGCTTTCTTTGATAGGATAACGAGTCTTGTGGATAAGGGAGAAGCAGTGGATGTGGTATACCTTGACTTTAGTAAGGCATTTGATACAGTCTTACAAGATATTTTTATCAATAAACTAGGCAAATACAACTTAGATGGGGCTAATATAAGGTGGGTGCATAACTGGCTGGATAGCCATACTCAGGGTACATCTACACTACGAGATTATTCCAATTTTACATAAACCGGTTTTATAAAACAGATTGTATAAAGTCAAGTGCACACGGCCACACTAAGCACATTAATTCGACGGTGTGCGTCCATGGTCCGAGGCTAGCGTCGATTTCTGGAGCGTTGCACTGTGGGTAGCTATTCCGTAGCTATCCCATAGTTCCCGCAGCCTCCCCCGCCCCTTGGAATTCTGGGTTGAGAGCCCAGTGCCTGATGGGGCAAAAATCATTGTCGCGGGTGGTTCTGGGTACAGCCTCATCCCTCCCTTCGTGAAAGCAGCAGACAACCATTTCGCACCTTTTTTCCTGGGTGAACTGTGCAAACGCCATAGCACAGCAAGCATGGACCCTGCTCAGATCAATACCGCAATAGTGGACATTGTAAACACCTCGTGCATTCTCGTGCAGTCTATGCTGAACCGGGCCCTGCAAAGCCAGGCGAGGAGGAGGTGGCTACGGCAGAGCGGCGACAAGAGTGATGAGGACATGGACACAGAATTATCTCAAACCGCGGGCCCCTGCGTTTGGAGATCCTGCTGGTAATGGGGCAGGTTCTAGCCATTGAACGCCAATTTTGGGCCCGGGAAACAAGCACAGACTGGTGGGACTGCATAGTTTTGCAGGTGTGGGACGATTCCCAGTGGCTGCGAAACTTTCGCATGCGTAAGGGCACTTTCATGGAACTTTGTGACTTGCTTTCCCCTGCCCTGAAACGCCATAATACCAAGATGAGAGCAGCCCTCACAGTGGAGAAGTGAGTGGCGATAGCCCTCTGGAAGCTTGCAACACCAAACAGCTACCGGTCAGTCGGGAATCAATTTGGAGTGGGAAAATCTACTGTGGGGGCTGCTGTGATGCAAGTAGCCAAAGCAATCATTAAGCTGCTGCTACGAAAGGTTGTGACTCTGGGAAACGTGCAGGTCATAGTGGATGGCTTTGCTGTAATGGTATTCCCTAACTGTGGGGGGGCGATAGATGGAACCCATATCCCTATCTTGGCACCAGGGCACCCAGTACATAAACCGCAAGGGGTACTTTTCAATGGTGCTGCAAGCACTGGTGGATCACAAGGGACGTTTCACCAACATCCACGTGTGATGGCCAAGAAGGGTTCATGATGCTCGCGTCTTCAGAAGCACTGCTCTGTTTAAACTGCTGCAGCAAGGGTATTACTCCCCAGACCAGAAAATAACAGTTGGGGATGTTGAAATGCCTATAGTTATCCTGGGGGACCCAGCCTACCCCTTGATGCCATGGCTCATGAAGCCATATACAGGCAGCCTGGACAGTGGTCAGGAGCTGTTCAACTACAGGCTGAGCAAGTGCAGAATAGTAGTAGAATGTGCATTTGGCCGTTTAAAGGCGCGCTGGCGCACATTACTGACTCGCTCAGACCTCAGCCAAACCAATGCCCCCTTTGTTATTGCTGCTTGCTGTGTGCTCCACAATCTCTGTGAGAGTAAGGAGGAGACCTTCATGGCGGGGTGGGAGGCTGAGGCAAATCACCTGGCCGCTGATTACGCGCAGCCAGACACCAGGGCAATTAGAAGAGCACACCAGGAAGCGGTGCGCATCAGAGAAGCTTTGAAAATGAGTTTCATCACAGGCCAGGGTACAGTGTGACTGCTGTGTTTGTTTCCCCTTCATGAACTCCCCCCCACTTTATTGACTCCTTCCCTGTAAGCAACCCACCCTCCCCGCTCGATTACAGCTTGCTTAAGGAAATAAAGTCACTATCGTTTAAAAATCATGTATTCTTTATTAAAAGTCATTCCCTATAAGCAACCCACCCTTCCCCTTCGATTACAGCTTGCTTAAGGAAATAAAGTCTCTATCGTTTAAAAATCATGTATTCATTATTAAAAAGAGGCAGAGAACTGAAAAGGTATCCCGGGTGTGGTTTGGGAGGAGCATAGGAGGGAAGGAAAAGGCCATTAAATACATTTCAATGTAATGACAGCCTTTTGGTTGGACTGTCCACTGGGGTGGAGTGAGCAGGTGCACGAAGCCTTCTCCCACGCGTTCTTACACGTCTGGGTGAGGAAGATATGGAACGTGGTGAGTGGTGAGGGAGGTTACACAGGGGCTGCAGCAGCACTCTGTGACCCCACTGTTCTTCCTGAAGATCCACCAGACGTCGGAGGATATCAGTTTGATCACGCAGCAGCTCCAGCGTTGCATCCCGCCACCGCTGGTCTTCCTGCCTACACCTCTGATCTTCCTGCCGCCACCTCTCATCTCGAGCGTCTCTCCTATTCTCACGTTCATCCCTCCTATCCTCACGTTGGTCCCTCCTGTCCTCATATTCACTGGCATCTTTCCTGTACTTTGCTACCACGTCCTTCCAGTCATTCAGATGAGCTCTTTCATTGCGGGTTACTTCCATGATTTCCGAGAACATTTCGTCTCGTGTCTTCTTTTTCCTCAGCCTTATCTGAGAGAGCCTTTGGAATGGAGTAGAGAGGCTTGAAAAATGTGCAGCTGCATGAGGGAGGGAAAAAAGGGAGAGAAGTATTTAAAAAGATACATTTTACAGAACAATGGTTAAACTCTTTCACAGTGAACAACACTATTCATCTTACATAACACATGTGATTTCACTACAAGGTCGCATTTTGCATCTTAATATTGAGTGCCTGCGGCTCTGGTGTTACAGATCTCACAGACGCAGGTCCGGGCATCACAATTCAGCTTGCATGCGGACATGGTAAGACATTGTCTTTCGGCTTCTCCAGCCTTCATATACACAGTGCCCTCTGATGCTTCTTCCTGTTAACATACAGCAGCAGAAGCCAACTCTCCCATTCAATTCTCTAGGATGATTGCTTTACCCCCCCCACCACCACGTGGCTGGTAACTGGGACGATTCCTGCTAGCCAAACGCAAAAAAGCTTAGTGCACTCCTTCCTCCCCTCCCCCCGCTTGGCTATGTGCAAGGAAGGATTTATTTTAAGCAACAGCCCAGTAGGAAAATGTCCATCTCTGTCCCCTTAATTAAATTCCTGACTTTCAACCAGGTTACCATGAATGATATCACTCTGCTGAGGATAACAGAGCGAGATAAAGAACGGATGTTTCTTGAATGCCAGCAGTCACCGGGACCATACGCAGCTATGCTTTGTCATGCAGTGATACCCGATTACTTGCTACATGCATGGCGTGGTAAAGTGTCCTACCATGGTGGACGGAACAAGGCTGCCTTGCCCAGAAACCTTCTGCAAAGGCTTTTGGAGTACCTCCAGGAGCGCTTCATGGAGATGTCCCTGGAGGATTTCCGCTCCATCCCCAGACATGTTAACAAACTTTTCCAGTAACTTTACTGGCTGCGAATGAATCCCAAGCCCTCATGGCAAATCAATCATTAAAAAACGTTTGCTTTTAAACTATGTTTTATATTTACAAAGGTACACTCACCAGAGGTCACTTCCATGGCTTCACTGTCTGGGCTAGTGGCTTGGGAGGGCTGGGAGGGTAATTCTGTCTGAGTCACAAAAAGCTCCTGGCTGTTGGGGCTAATGGAGTGGTGTGTGCTCGCTGCAAGGTCATCCTCCTCTTCCTCCTCCTCCTCCTCATCTTCCCCCTCTGCAGAATCCTCAGCCATGGTTGAGATTACAACCCCCACCTCGGAATCCACGGACAGGGGTGGGGCAGTGGTGGTGCAGCCCCCTAAAATTGCATGCAGCTCAGCGTAGAAGCGGCATGTTTTCGGCCCTGACCCGGACCTTCCGTTTGCTGCTTTGGTTTTCTGGTAGGCTTGTCTGAGCTCCTTAACTTTTACTCTGCACTGCACTGAGTCCCTGGTGTAGCCTTTGGCCATCATAGCCTTGGAAATTTTTTCAAATATTTTTTCATTTCGTCTTTTGGAACGGAGTTCTGTTAGCACTGAATCCTCTCCCCATATAGCGATCAGATCCAGTACCTCCCGTGCGGTCCATGCTGGAGCTCTTTTTCGATTCTCAGGAGACTGCATTGCTAGCTGTGCTGATGAGCTCTGTGTGGTCACCTGTGCTGATCACAGCTCCACGCTGGCCAAACAGGAAATGAAATTCAAAAGTTCGTGGGGCTTTTCCTGTATACCTGGCCAGTGCATCCGAGTTCAGACTGCTGTCCAGAGCGGTCACAGTGGTGCACTGTGGGATACCGCCCGGAAGCCAATACCGTCGATTTGCGGCCACACTAACCCTAATCCGATATGGTAATACCGATTTTAGTGCTACTCCTCTCGTCGGGGAGGAGTACAGAAACCGATATAAAGAGCCCTTTATATCGATATAAAGGGCCTCGTAGTGTGGGCAGGTACAGCGTTAAATCGGTTTAACGCTGCTAAAATCGGTTTAAACGCGTAGTGTAGACCAGGCCTCAGAGACTAGTTATTAATGGTTCTCAATCCTGCTGGAAAAGTATAACAAGTGGGGTTCCGCAGGGGTCTCTTTTGGGACCAGCTCTGTTCAATGTCTTCATCAGTGACTTAGATATTGGCATAGAAAGTACGCTTATTAAGTTTGCAGATGATACCAAACTGGGAGGGATTGCAACTGCTTTGGAGGATAGGGTCATAAATCAAAATGATCTGGACAAATTGGAGAAATGGTCTGAGGTAAACAGGATGAAGTTTAACAAAGACAGATGCAAAGTGCTCAAGTAGAAAGGAACAATCAGTTTCACACATACACAATGGGAAGAGACTGTCTAGGAAGGAGTACGGCAGAAAGGGATCTAGGGGTTATAGTGAACCACAAGCTAAATATGAGTCAACAGTGTGATGCTGTTGCAAAAAAAGCAAACATGATTCTGAGATGCATTAACAGGTGTGTTGTGAGCAAGACACGAGAAGTCATTCTTCCGCTCTGCTCTGCGCTGGTTAGGCCTCAACTGGAGTATTGTGTCCAGTTCTGGGCACCGCATTTCAAGAAAGATATGGAGAAATTGGAGAGGGTCCAGAGAAGAGCAACAAGAATGATTAAAGGTCTAGAGAACATGACCTATGAAGAAAAGCTGAAAGAATTGAGTTTGTTTAGTTTGGAAAAGAGAAGACTGAGAGGGGACATGATAGCAGTTTTCAGGTATCTAAAAGGGTCTCATAGGGAGGAAGGAGAAAACTTGTTCACCTTAGCCTCTAATGATAGAACAAGAAGCAATGAGCTTAAACTGCAGCAAGGGAGGTTTAGGTTGGACATTAGGAAAAGTTCCTAACTGTCAGGGTGGTCAAACACTGGGATAAATTGCCTAGGGAGGTTGTGGAATTGCCATCTTTGGAGATATTTAAGAGTGGTTTAGATAAATGTCTATCCAGGATGGTCTAAACAGTATTTGGTCCTGCCATGAGGGCAGGGGACTGGACTCGATGACCTCTCGAGGTCCCTTCCGGTCCTAGAATCTATGAATCTATGAATTTTATATTTATGCATTTGATTTTCTTCTTCTTAAGTGGAGTACTTTGCACTTATCTTTATTGAATTTCATCATCTTGGTTTCAGAACAATTCTCCAATTTCCCTTCTAGTTTGGTGTCATCATTCACAAATTTTATAAGCATACTCTCCACTTCATTCCCAAAGTCATTAATGAAAATATTGAATTGTACTGGACCCAGGACAGACCTCTGTGAGATCCCACTAGATACATGCTCCTAGTTTGACAAAAAGCTACTCTAAGGGTATGGCTGTACTACCCGCCGGATTGGTGGGTAGCGATCGATCTATCACGTGTAGTGTAGCATGATAAATTGATCTCCGATCGCTTTCCCATCAACTGCTGAACTCCAGCTTGGCGAGGGGTGGAAGCAAAGTTGATGGGGGAGCCGTTGCGCGCTGCGAGGAAGCAAAATAAATAATTTTAATTCGATCTAAGATACGTCAACTTCAGCTGCGCTATTCTCATAGCTGAAGTTGAGTATCTTAGATTTCCCCCTCCCCCCACCCCCAGTGTAGACCAGGCCTTAGTGCAGTCTTTCAACCAGTTGTGCACCCACCTTATAGTAATTTCATCTAGATCACATTTCCTAGTTTGCTTATGAGAATGCTAGTGGGACCATGGCGAAGCCTTACTGAAATCAAGATATATCCTGTCTACTGCTTCCCTTCCATCCACTAAGCTAGTAAACCTGTTGAAGAAGGCAGACTGTATCAATACACTGCTATCTTCATAATGTCATATTGTAAGGTCAATGTGGCTGACAGGCAGATTTCCCAGAAGGCCCCGGGATTTATAGGCTCCCATAGAACCCCTCCACTGGGTGGTAATTTAAGCATTAATCCATATCCAATCTCTGCATGCCCCAACAAAATTTAGATCCATCTATGTGGAGTGGGATGCACCAGTGGAGAAGAGTGGGGCTAGGAGCTGGGATGGGGATACTAGGAGGGCTGACCTGGCTCACCTCTGCTGCCTATTGTATTTTTAATTTAACAGTCTATGCTGTGATCTGAGATTCCCTACAATGCATGCCATGGCAATATAACAAATTCAAACACTGAGGGAGCAGTGTACATGGCAGACCAAGTACTGAGGCACTCTGGCCTACTGGAGAACCACAACATGAAGTAGTGTCAGTGGTGTGCCAATCTCATCTGAGGGAAGAAAAGAGAGCCCCTGCCCCTACATCTTGTGATATTAGTGTTAGGCAGATACTCTGTATGTGCAAAGAGCGGTGGCGGCAGAGTGGGTTGGGGAGGGATGAGGATGCAGGCATCTCTTAAGTTACTGGTTTTCATTGTGGGGAACAGGCATCTCTTGGAGGGGGAGTGGAGGATAGACATTTATGTGGACATCTAGATCCATCTCCGTCTCCATGTGGCAGGCCTCTCTACGTGAATGACGGGGCAGCAGCATTTGTGAGTGGTGTACAGGAGAGAGTGTGTTATGGATGAAGGGAGAGATTGAGGTGCAGTGGTTAAGGAGAGACTGAGAAGTTCAAAAGTGAAAATTAGAAAAGCGAAACGGATGGTTAGAAAAGAGTGAGAAGACAGAAGAAAAGGGAGAAGAGGAAGAAAATAGTAAGGAAGATTAGAAAAAAGGAATGAGAAAGTGAAAATAAAGGGGAAGAAGGGTTAGAACAATACAGGAAAAGAAAGGGGGTGGAGAAATAGTGGAGACAGTGTCAAGAAAAAAACAATTATTGATATTTATTTGTTGAACACAGTAAGTTCACCACTGTCAGAAACACAATCCCTGGCCTAGAACTTACAGTCCAAAACCCTGATCTTGCAAAGAGCAGCACTGACTTCAGTGGGGCTCCAAGTGAGTACAGAGATACACCCACAGGTTTCACTTTTCAGGACTGTGCTATTAAACTGAATTGCCCTGGCTTTACTAGCATTTGTGTGAGGAATCCACATGGGGAAATCTTTAAAGTGATTTGAGAGCATATGTAGTGCTGTCAGACAGACTGTTTCCACAAGGGAGGAAGAGAGCACAAGAACTGCCTCCTTCCCCTTTAGGCCTCCGTGCCAGGACCAGAGATATTCCTAGTCCTTAGGGGTTAGCCCAAAGTACAGTCAGCGGGTACTGTGATAATGTTGTGCCCTATACATACCTGCGATAGAAGGGGTGGTTCTTGATGGTCCTGTGAAACAGCCAGCAGATCTGGTTCTGCACTCTCTAAAAGGGTGCAGCAGCAGCCAGTTCTCCCACAGAAACCATGCCTAGTTCAGACACAATGTCTCAGGCAGCTCCTCCTAAACAGGTGCACCTTGTGTTGGTCTTCACTTCTTTTCCCTCACTCCACACACCATGCTTCTCTGGCTTGAAGGCTTTACTTCTAGAACTTCCATTGCTAGGTTATCTTCTGTGATATACAGTTCAATGGGTAAATGACCAGTTAATTAAGATGACTAAAAAGAACACTATTCCTATCATTTCCTCTGCTAATCTGATTTGAAAGAGGACTTTCCACCTACTGGTCTGATAATTTTCATGTTTACATTTGACTGTAGTCTCTTTTAGTTATTCACACAATTAGATCATAGTCATTCATTGTCTTTGCCGTCCTATTGAACTCTTTGTGGTTATCTCCCCATCACCTCTGTGACCCTGGGCTGGCTACTGTATATTTTCTGCATTAGAGCCAAAAATACAAAAATAATGCAGGTTTTAAATGAGATGTTTTGTTTTTCTGCCTGTAAAGCATCTCTTTAAATTACAGACACTAATTTGGATTTTATTTAACTTTCAGAATGGACATTAGGATTTTTTCTTTCAGAAAACCCTTGCCCCATTTTTATGATGAGAATGACCTTGGCATGAGACAAGGTTCATTTGAAAATGGAATGCTGATTTCTCTTTCCAATGCTTCATGTGACTATAGCAGTATGCTACCAGAACTGCAGATATGATGTTTTAGTTGTAATAATAATAAAAAGACATGATGTCTCCTTATAGACTAACAGACGTATTGGAGCATATTGGACGTATTGGAGCATGAGCTGTCCTGGCTGAATACCCACTTCGTCGGATGTATATCATGCATCCGACGAAGTGGGTATTCACCCAGGAAAGCTCATGCTCCAATATGTCTGTTAATCTATAAGGTGCCACAGGACTCTTTGCTTTTACAGATCCAGACTAGCACGGCTGCCCCTCTGATACATGATGTCCCCTGTTTCTGTTTGTCCTGTATGGGCTAAGTCCTGCCCATGTCAGATCAGGAATTGCAAGAGTAGAAGCAGTGCCCAATGTATTCTCTCAGTAGGGTGATTTTTAGCTAGAACAGGTTTCTTACAGGGAAGGCTAGGGGCTGCAGCGTGGAGAACATTTTGAAGAGCACCTAAATTGTGTCATTCCCTTCCCTTTTCACAGAGAAGGACACACAAAATATCACACCTTCTGTCAGGCTGCATTCCCCCGCTTCCCATCCTGGTACACAGTTCCCTACCCTCAGATTCTATCTGTATTTTAAAATTCCTTTTCCAAAAGAAGTTTTACGGGTTTTTCTGTTTCATAAGGGTATTTTTCTACAGGGCGAGTCTGAGAGAAATAGCACAAAAGGTGCTCAGGCCCCACCCTCTCCCTCTGTGCATCTTCCTCCTTGTCTCTTCAGCAGACAGCGTCAAGTGTTGAGGTGAAGTATCTTATCTTTCAAATACCTCTGTGGACTTGTAGAGGACTCCCATGGGGGAAGAATCATCCCCCTCACTGTTCCTATTACCTTGTCCACATGGGCCTTTTGCCCCTTACTGAGATCTGGGGTGGAAACTTTCCAGGTTTCCATTGCTTCTCTGTTCTGTGCAGGGCGCTGAGGAGGAAAGAACTGCTCTCCCTTGGTTCTCCAGGTTTTAGTTATTCCCCAGCAGGGCCACCTGGGGTGGGGGACAAGTGGGGCAATTTGCCCTAGGCCCCGCAGGGCCTCCACAAGAATATAGTATTCTGTAGTATTGCAACTTTTTTTATGGAAGGGGCCCCCGAAATTGCTTTGCCCCAGGCCTCCTGAATCCTCTGGGTGGCCCTGTTCCCCAGCCTCCATGGAGCGGATTCCCTGCCCACCAGGCTTCTCGTTCTCTCTAGTCCTATGTAAGATTCTAATGTGTGAAGAAAGGGGGCTCATCCAGGAGGCTATTACAGCTCCTGTTATTCCCCAGCTCCTTCTGGAGATCATAGGAAAAGGAGACTCTTCTGACCCAAGCTTTTCTGCTGCTCTTACTGAAGAAGACCCTTTTGCAGAAGCAGAGTGAGCTCCCCAGACCAGCAGTCCATGAGAGTCATCATGTTAGTCTAGGTGACAAGCACACCTTTCCGTCAGCAAAACTATGAAACTGACAATATGCAAAGGGATGACAAGTGCACAAAATAAACAAAGTGTGTTTAGGGGATCGGGGGGAGAGACAGAAGAACATTATTTCTTATTAAGTTTCTACTAGAGTAATTTTAGGGATTTCTTGTAATTATAGTGGTAAAAAAATTTAAAAAATTGATTTTTTCATGTTCTTTTAAGTTCTCCATCTCAGGGTCTTTAATAAAGCCCCATATTTATATCTTCACTGAGGCTCTGTGGCCTCTGCACCTCATTAAAATACAGCAGGGAACTCTTTAAAATGTTTGAGTAAACACATACTGATGAACCATAAGTGCTTGGTGCTTTGGCATATGATGATTCTTTTTCAGTAATAAGAGCCACTCAGTCACTTCCTGCAGATTACTAACATCCATTTAACTAGATGAGCTTCTGCTTCTAGATATTTATTCTTTACTTGAACAAATAAGGAAGTCAAACTGCATATCAGTTATTTAAATAATACAGCACTGTTATTTTGAATCTTCTTTCCCTTCTTTATGCATACATACATACAAATTAATCTCTTGTGTTGTGAGGCACAATTCCATTAGCTTCTGAGGAGTTGCAGCTGTTTATAGTGGGGCAGAATTTGGTCTATTGTGTGCCCTGATTATTACTAATTTATACAGAGTCCCTTCAGAGCTGTGAAGGTTAAAGTGGGCTCACTGCACATCATTCTGCCTGAAGTAGTTATGACTTCATGTCTTTTGGGAAAGTGTAATGGATCTCCTAGGGGTTTATTGCTTAAGGTTTAATTTTTTGCTTATTCTGCTCTAAATTAGAATCTGTACTTGAGATAAAAAAAAATAAACCACCCACTCAGCTAATGAAAATGCATGTGCAAAAGAAAGCAGATTCCAGTATTCCATCCAGGAACAGGTGGAAGGCATTGGGCATTAAAATATGTATGTATTTATATATGGCCCTGGACTGATCTACCCAGATAGCTGTAGACAGAGCTGAAATAATTTAAACCTAACTGCGCTGTTCATTTTCTTGTAATGTTGGTGAAGTCAGAACTGATCACTTTAATTTTCAGGGGGAAGGGTTTAAAAGGCTAGTTTGGTACAACAGAGTATCACATGTGTATATATATGTTACAGTACATAAAAGTGGACCTGATTCTGCTCTTACTTACACAAGTGTAAATCAGGAGTTGAACTCAAGGGGGTTACCCTGGTGTGAAACAGATTCAAAACCCAGATGTATAATGAACCTCAGAAATTCTGGTACCCACACATGGTATAAATCAACAGTTGATGAATGCCAGACTGTTTTTGCTGAAAAATTGGTAACCTCTGATGGCAATCCTGTCCTAACCTCAGAGTCCTTGTAAAGCCAGTTTAAAAAATGCAGGTGGTTAATATCTATTTCCGCAAAGAGCTGCAAGTGAATATGTAGCCAGCTCCTGTTGTTATTGACATCAGTCGCACAACTGTTGACTTCAGGGGAGCAGTACTGGTCCTTTAAAAACATTGCTTATCAAGAATATCCCCATGGGCCTGCGTTCTGCAGGGAAGGCTGAGACTAGGATTACCAATTTTGGTTGGACGTATTTCTGGAGGTTTCATCACATGATATAATTTTTAATTAAAGATTAATGTTTAATTTCTGGAGACCCCAGGACAACCCTGGAGGGTTGGCAACTCTAGCTGAGACCAGAACATATCTGTACTCATGTCAGAACAATATAGAGGAAAAAATAGCTTGGTTTCTATGGTTGATTACTTAAATTGTAAACTCTTTGGGACAGAGACTGTCCTTTTGTTCTGTGTCTGTAGCGCGTGTAGCACAATGCAGTCCTGGTCCATGCCTGAACCATGATGCTGGTGATAATAAGATAGTGCTTTTATACTTTAAATTTATTGTAAGAGTTTTGCTGCAAATAGCTTTTTAATTTTAAGTCCGTAAATTTTAATCAAGAATGATCCAATAGTGAGTACAGGCCTAATAAAAATCATAAGGAATGGACATTGGCTCCACATTACTTTTAATTAATTAACCTTTATCTTAATGTCTCACTGGAACCACAGGGATAGGAAATATAACTGCTTTTTCACAAAAGGGGCAGAAATATGAAATTACTTCTGAAGGGACATTCAGACATTTAAATACACTTCTTCAGCCAAAAGCTTGCACTTCTACATTAGCTTGAAAAAAGTCAAGATAATAGTTTTAATAAAATTATATTAAAAGGAATGAATTGGCATATTTCATTTTAAAGATATGCTTTTGTCATGTCATATAATCCTGTGGTTCATTTCAGCATTGAAATAAAATAAATTGCCATATTCAAGAAAGGAAAATGCATCTTTGAAAAACCTGTACACCATTTTTCAGGGGATTAATTTTTTCCCCATCAGTCTCAAAGGTTTTGTCTGGTCAAGTAGGAAGAAAAGGGTTATGGCTCCTTTAATGGTTCACCACCTCTTTGGGGCTGGGAAGGGGGCATCATCTGAGCTGCAGGCTGGCAGGAGGAATTCAGGTAAGCCAGTGGTTCTCTGTGGACCATATATGTCCTGTTCTGCCAGACAGAGCCTTCTCCCATATCGGTTCCTCCCGCACGTGGGATTGCAGTAGGCCAGGTTTTTGTGATCTCCTGTGGCCATTGCACTGATCACCTCTTTTGAGACTGGTAAGGAATTTCCCCCTCACTTCCAGATTGGCTGGAGCAGGAGTTTTTGTTTTGTTTTCACCTTCCGCGCAACAGTTCCAGCACTTGCCTAGATAGGTTAGGAGGAATGGTTCAAGTTGTCACAACTTGGCAGGTGCCCAGTGCAGGTACTCGTTCCATAGTGGGTCCAGTTCCCTGATAAACTGGGATGGGAAGTGGATTTAGGGGAAGGCATCCCCTAAAGAATCCTGGGAAGCAGGGTCAGGGCTTCTAATATCTGGCACTATGAAGAGACAGGTCCATTTACCCTTATATGAAGTGAGGGTGGTGGGATCCCAGCGACAGTCTGGGAACAGCTGGCGGGGAGGTGGGGGAGTGTGTGCTGATAACAACTGTCATAAACAGATGTTTAAGGGTTAATGTCTCTTTTACCTGTAAAGAATTAAGAAGCTCAGTGAACCTGGCTGACACCTGACCAGAGGACCAATAGGGGGACAAGATACTTTCAGATCTTGGTGGAGGGAAGTCTTTGTGCTTTTTGTGTTGTTCGTTGTTCGCTTTTGGGGCTAAGAGGGACCAGACATACACTCAGGCTTTCCCTATCTTTCTGAATCTGTCTTTCAGATTTCAAAATTGTAAGTAATAGCCAGGCAAGGCGGATTAGTCTTATGTTTGTTTTCTTAACTTGTAAATGTGTTTTTTTGCTAGAAGGATTTTTACCTCTGTTTGCTGTAACTTTGAATCTAAGGCTAGGGGGGAGTCTCTCTAGTCTATATGAATCTGAATACCCTGTAAAGCATTTTCCATCCTGATTTTACAGAGATAATTTTTACCTTTTCTTTCTTTAATTAAAAGCTTTCTTTTTAAGAACCTGATTGATTTTTCCTTGTTTTAAAATCCAAGGGATTGAGTCTGAACTCACCAAGGATTGGTGGGGGGAAAGGAGTGGGATGGTTAATTCCTCCTTGTTTTAAGATCCAAGGAGTTTGGACCAGTGTGAAGCCTCACAAGGCAACCCAGGGAGGGGAAAGTCTGAGGGGAAAAGGAGGGGGATGATTAATTTCTCCTTGTTTTAAGACCCAAGGGGTTTGGGTCTGGGTTCCCCAGGGAAAGTTTTGGGGGAACAGAAAGTGTGCCAGACACTAAATTCTGGCTAGTGGCAGCGTACCAGATTTAGCTAGTAATTAAGCTTAAAAGTGTTCATGCAGGTCCCCACTTTTTGTACCCTAAAGTTCAAAGTGGGGGAAAAACCTTGACAACAACCTTCACCCAATGGATACAAATGATTAAGGAAGGAATTGTGACATGCAGTGTACAAGTTATTGCCAGGTAGTTCTCAGAGGAGTTCAGTTAATAAAGTTGTGGCCTAATTAAACTACATCCCTTGTTCTTGTTTTTCTTCCTGTATGTCTGGGACAACAGTGAACTGTCATTGATAGGACTGAAGTTGCATTGCTTTGTATGGTTAACTTAAGCAGGCTCAGAACTGAGTTTCCCCCCATCAATGGTAATGGGTGGAATCTGATGATCTAATAGCTTAGTAGGATAAATTGATTGCCATGGACACTTTAAATGGAAGCATTTAACTTTTGGGTGTATCCACGTTTATAATGCATAAGCATGTTCTCAAAACCAAAAAACACACAGGGAAGTATGTTTGGATTTTTCTAATGCTATAGTTACCATCTTGCATCTGGCAAAAACAGTGAATCCTCTCTAAACAAAGGAAAGCAATAGAGCTTAACTTTAGTTTAATAACAAAAGCAAAATCTGAGGCTAAAATGTATTGGAGGAGAAAATAAAAATGAAAACAGGAATTGAAGCTAAGGCTAACATTTCACTGAATCTTGTTGACAGATGATTGTTTTTAAAGAGCAGGCTACTTCTTGCTAATATCGTACATTATGTATAAATTAGAGACATAACCTTCATAGGTATAATCATATTAAAAAAATATTTGTGCTAGTAATTATTGAGCTCCTCTGATTTTACTGAAGTTATCTTAATCATCTCATCTTAATATGTTACAAATTCACAAAGTTGTAAAAATGCACTGCTCATTACTGCTATCTGTGTTCTAAAAAGAGGTGCTTTTTAATAGAAAAGAGTCAAGATAAAGGTTTCCTGCTTGCATTGTGGACAATTGTATTATTTCCTAAACTCAGAATAGAATAGAGCTGCTAAAATAGTTGCTACATTTTTATGAATCCCAGAACATACAATGATGTTTATATTTTGGGTTTGTTTTTTTTTTTAATAGATTAAGATGCCTGGTCAAGCAACTGGAGAAAGGTGATGTTAATGTGGTGGATTTAAAAAAGAATATTGAATATGCAGCATCTGTGTTGGAAGCAGTTTATATTGATGAAACCAGGTAAGTTTTCAAGGGGGAAAAACAAGAGTTTTATGATGGGGGCTCATATTCTACCATTGGTGTTTGCTCTTAATTCTGACATCAGCTGGTGCTCAGCAGAAGACATAAAGACAGAATATGGCTCTTAGGTCTTAAGAGCAAGCGAAAGAATTTAAGATTCAGGGTATCAAATGTCACCTTCTGGAGAGCTTGCTCAGTTCCCATTTACTTTAATGGGAAAATGGGTGAAGCACAATGCTATGTCATGAGAATTTATGATTGGGTGTAACTGAAAAATCCAGAAGCCAGATTCTGATACTCTTCATCACTGTGAGGAGTACTTTACGGCATGAACGTGTCTGTTGAAGAGGAGAGATGTTGTCAAGTGAAATGCTAATGAAGCTAAGTCTGAGAATCATAATCTGGCCCACAATAAAGAAGTTTAAAAAACTAGGATTTGTTTTATTCTATTTTTTACAAATATAAAAACTTGATGATTGTTACTAGAACTATTACTTGCAATTATTTTTTTTAAAATGGTTTGACTTTAATGAGACTGTAAATTCTAAATATTCCTATATTTGATTTCTTGAAATAATTCTAAGACTTGCCTTGTAATTGAAGTTAAACTAACTGTAAGGCAACTTTCTGGTGTTTCCCTCCGTCTTATATTTCACTGTGCTGACCTTTTAAAGTTTTCTCCTGAACTGAATGTGCTTCCAAGAATGCCTGCCAAAGCTTCTCCAATATTGTTTACATGTTGAAAATGTGTCTGGTCCTGTTTCCTTATTCAATTTAAGAATGCCTGACCTTTTAATAATCATTTCAAGGACTTAACTCATCTCAATGTGCTTAGTGTGCTATTGGAGGGTGCTCGATATTATGGTGATGAGTGTAGCATTAGAACCTTTATAGAATAGAATAGCTTCTACATTTAGAAAGATGGATGGAAATACTCATGTAATGTTTCTGTTCCCTTTCCATTAATGTGAAACCTTCACATACCAAGCATTACACATCTATAATTTTGAAGGCTCTCCCATGGGGGAATTGTGGGGCTTGCTCCACTCTGAAAAATGAGAAAACGAAATCACTGCAAAATAAATTGATCTTCAGCAGCAGTCTGTGCACAGTAGTTCACATCACAGACTAATTCTTGTGTCAGAAGGAGCCAGGCAGGATCAGCTGCTGCAGTGCCCTATTCCTGTCCTTAGCATGTGCATATTCCTGTAAGGGATTGCAAAGCTGCAGCACCAGAAGAACTTTACTGAGTAGCCTGTTCACCATTACATAGTCCTGAGAGACACTTTCAAAAGTGCCCTGATTGTCCCCAGTTCCGCAAGGTACTTAAGCACAGGACCTAATGTAAAGCACATTAGGAGCCTCGTTGACCTCTGTCCATGTGCTCTAAGGAACATTGTGCTTTTAAGTTAGGTATGTGCTTAAATATTTAGCTGACTTGCAGATGTAATGAGCATTTACAAAGCTAAGACAAGTTCCAGTGCCCAACCTGAAAAGCTGACCCTAGAGCTACTACTGACCAACCATCTGCAAAGATGCTAAGGTAGAAGGCTTGAGGTTCAGGCCTTGTCTTCATGAGAAAGCTGTGCCAATTTAATTTAATTCATTTTATACTGATTTAGTTAAATTGGTGCAAACCCCACTGCAGACATTTACTTCAGTTTATCTTAAATCAGTTCCTAATTGACTAAAGCTAAACCAAAATAAACCTGATTTAAAGTGAACTGAGTGTCCACTCAAGGCTTTTGGTTTAATGAAGGCTGTTTAAAAATCACACCCTTTAGCCTGTGTGGTTTCCTCAGGTGGTCAAGCCCTCAGAAAAGTGCTGCACATTCCTTTGGGTTATGCCTTTCCTGATAATAAATCAGTGGTTCTCAAACTTTTGTACTGGGGATCCCTTTCACATAGCAAGCCACTGAGTGCAGCCTCCCTTATAAATTAAAAACACTTTTTTATATATTTAACACCATTATAAATGTTGGAGGCAAAGCGGGGTTTGGGGTGGAGGCTGACAGCTCGTGACCCCCCATTGTAATAACCTCATGACCCCCTGAGGGGTCCCGACCCCCAGTTTGAGAACCCCTTTAAATTTGTTTTTTAAATCTCTCCAGTGTGCCGTGTCCACTGCCAGTTATAAACAATTATTTTCTCACAGTTGCCTGCGCAGTTCACTTCCCCAGGAACCTTTAGAAAGTTATTTACCATTTTACTTCAAAGGGGACCATGCAGTTCATAGTGATTGCTTCTTCTATTGCTACATGGCTAAAAAAAGCATGTAATTCCCATTACTAATAATGGGAGCTATGTTAAATAGATTTCAGCATAGTCAGCTGTAGACAAAGGCATAAAGCACTGTTGGTGAGGGGAAAGTATTCTCTCCATCCACTTCTCAAACACTGTGGTTAGAGGGATGTACCATTTCTAACCCAGTTCTCAGTAGGAGTACCATGACTATGTACATAATGTGAGTTTGGGCTCCTCTCAAACATGGGGTACTGTGGGGATATGAACAAAGCCATTATAATGAATTATCCAGGTTTTTATGGCTTTGTGTGGAAGGACATCACTGAGCAGGTCTAAGCACCCATGATGGCCAGCAGGTAGAATTTCATACAAACAGCAGGATAAAATGCCACACAGACGTATTTTGTGGCTGGAACAGGTGCATTACGTTCACTATGAGCAAATCCTCAAATGACTTAGTCACCATTAGGGGGCTAGCAATCTTATTTTGACTGCCCAAATAAGAACAAACATATGTAATTTCACACTGGTTTGGAAAATTCCCATTCCCCTCAGGCTACTTTCCTAAGGAGACTAGTTTTATGTCCTGAGACTATTAAAATATTTTAGAGAACTGTAACTAAATCTTTGAATAAAAGACTTTTCGCTCTTCTCTGACCTTATGCAAAGCAACATTTATTCTTAAAACAATTCCCTGTAGGGTAATCTCATTTTTCACAGCACAAAATTGAAAGAAACCTGAGATTTTTCTCTCTTTTTTACTCTTACTGATAATTTTTATTCTCAAATACAACTTCAAAATGAGTGCTGACCTCAGTTCACAAGCTCCCCAAGTTCTGGCAGCATTCCCTTTTATAAATGTATGCCGAGCTGTAAAGTAACCCTGCCAATATTTTGTGTTATACACACACAAATACATATAACAGTTTTTCTTACCTCTGTTACTAATGTCTTGTTAAATAATAAAAACGGAAATAATTTTTAAAATTTACTTTTCATCATTTGTTATTTGTTTACTTATTGCGTGTGTGTGTGTGTGAGAGAGAGAGAGACAGTTTGACCCATGACAGGTACACAGTCTGCACCCAACCCTGAGCCAGTTCACAGCCTTATATTTACAAAATATTCTCTCTGGTGCTCCTTACAGTCTTGATTCTGGACCACTGAAATCAATTTGGAAATTAAAAGGGCTATTGTTCAGCACAGGGAACTGAAATCTCCATTATAATATATTCATAATAATACTAGCTCTTTTACATAGCACTCTCTCATGAGTAATGCAGAAAAGGTAACTGCACTTTAATCAGCCTTAGTGGTAAACTGTATTCCAAATCCCCAGTATAAAGTTTTTAGGTATAATCCATAGACAAATTCTATCCAGTCTTTGGAGAGGAAATCGGTCATTTGGCAGGAATGATAAAATATTAAGTCCCAGTGAATGAAGTGGGAAGAAACAATTCTGTGTGGTCACAGTTACTACCCATCCAAGAGGAAAGCCGGTGCTTTGTTCCACACAGGGTTTCTCCAATGAGAATTTGGAATGGAATTACATTTATCTCTTAGTAGATTAAAAATAATAGCCTAGATCATCAAAGGATGGGTTAATCCTTCCTCCTTGTAGTACTCTGGGAGCATTTAGTCCCAGATATTTTGAGCCTGAATATACATTTCTTAATAATGGAAAACTCAAATTGACTTCAGCAAGAGATTTGCTTACTTAAGGACTGCAGCAGAGCATTCTTTAATTAGCACCACTTTACTTAGTGGCTATTTGTCAGCAGGTACCTTTATCAGTCTGTTTTCATACACGCTATGTTGAATCCAAGCTCAGTCCCTTCCTGGGATTTCATTTATTAACAGAAAAACTTACAATAAAATAATGTAGGCCCTGATCCTGCAAATATGTAACGTGTAGCCAACCTGCTGCTCTTACACAGAGCACAACTGAAATCAATGGGGCTCTGCATACCTGATATTCCTCCTGTGTGCTACACATTACAAGATAAGCCCCATAAGGTTCAGTTCAAACTTTTTGTCCCAGACTTCACTGTTCCTAGGGTTCCTCCCTCCAGACTGCTCATCCCACACCCTATATCCTCTGTAAGAGCCACTCTTACCTCTCATATCCAAATGAGGTAATAAGCCACCTGCTACATAAGCAAGCAAAACCCACCCAATCCTTTTACAAGCAGAATCAACACATGCTAACAGGATGGGGTGTTTTGGATGAATATTGCCAGCCTGTTATATTATGACTTGAGCTATTGCTATCCATATTTGTACATTATACTCCATTCGAGTCAGAGGAGAAGACTGGGTCTGCATAGAAAAGTTGGATGTATATTTCTGTAAGTAAAATTGCCAGAGCCTTGTTGGTTTATTTACAGGATGCAATACATATTGAAACTGGGGTTTAGAATGAAGCTGTTTAATACAGTAAGAAGGAAATCTTTCAGGTTCTCCTGTTTTCCTTCTGTCTGGTTCTGTGTTGCTCTACACTCTATCGTATCATCTGAGAATGTGATAGAAAATGATTCCTTTTAAGATTTTACTATCCTTTTTCAAGAAATATGCTAATAACTTCATTTACGAAGTGCTGAAAGTAATCACCTTAGAAAGTAGCCAGGCAGTTGGGAAAGTCTTCCAGAGTGATGTGAAATTATGCTTTTCTTTTGGGCAGTGATTGTAAATGTCTCATTAAAAAAGCTGAAGCCTTCAGTCTTCAAAGGAGGCTTTTGACAATTTCTGAGTGAGTGAGAAATCTTAAAGCAAAAAGAAGTCAGAATGTGTCAAGGACATGTGCATGGTAGGAAAGCTGGTTATTATGAGTTTAATAGTCTGCCACTCCATTTTAAATATTCCTATGTTTCTGTTTTAATATCCAAATGGGAAATGAAAAACATAACAATGAAAGTAAGTTTCTTAAAGTCACCATCATTTTGTAGGGATACTTGTTTAAGTTTGCTGATTTTTGCTATTCTTGATCATTAGAAGTTGCTGCAAAAGTTTCTTTTTTAAGGAGAAATGAAAATGTCAGTAATTGAATAGAAGAGCTCCAGTCTTAATTATCTGCTGAGAATACAGATTCAACAATGCTCCCGTGAAACTGCCATTTTGTATTCTGATGTCAACACGTCTCATGTTAAAGAAGCCTCAGGTGCTGCAAAAAATAGTGCTGGTTATTCGTGAGGTCTCTCTTGGTTAGTACTTAACCAATGCCCCAGGAGAGTGTGAGGGAGCACTGGACACTTGATTTTTCAGGAAAGACATAGGATCTGATTCTTCTACCATTTAAACATGTTTTTGCTGGGATTCCATCTGAAACCTTTTCCACTTGGCTTATCCAGAACATCTTTTCCAGTTGTGGAAGAATACTTCAACCAGTTCTCTGGGATCTAAAAACTCAGTTTGAATCCAGATTTTGTCACTAAGGTCCTTTATTTGGCATACAGTAAAGCTATGCTGAGGTGATCAGATTGAAGCGTAAGTGGTGGATATAGGACATATCACACATCCAAAGGAAGACAGAAAACTTCTTTCTATATATATATTTTCACAGTACATTGCATTTACTATACATTGCATCACACGGTTTAGGACTGGCTTAGTTACTTTGAAGGAACGAATCCCTGCACAGCATGCTCTGCCCATGCATTTTCCATGTGGAATCTGATCTTTACATTCAGGTTTGTTGTCCATTATCCCTAGCATTAAGGTGTTCCTGCTTATCTTAGCTAGCATAGACATTCTGACTCCAGCATACTGCTTGTTATGACTCTGTTTACAACTTAACTTTCCATTCACTTTCCCAATCCCACCCACTAAGGCTACATCTGCACTACAGCACTTACAGAGGCGCAGCTACACGGCTTGTGGCAGAGACACTGAAAGTAGATAGAAGAAAGTTCTCCTGTTGGCTTAATAACACCTGCCTCTGGCAATGGTGGCAGCTATGTCAGTGGGAGAAGCTCTTGCCGATATAGCGCTGTCTACACCGGCACTTAGGTTGATATAATTTATGTCGTTCAGGATTGTGGCTTATTTTTTGGTTCAGCCACCAAAATGAAAAATCACTATTCCCCCAGCTCTAGTCCTTACTACAAGATCCATGACGTGTTTTGCAAGACCAGAGATAATGCTGGTGTTCTAGCTGAATTCCACTTTGTTTTCAGATTCTACTACAATGAGAGCGATAGAAATGCCTGTAAATAAATACATTCTATTCTGCCTGTCTAAGCCAGTGGTTTCAGTTGAATAAATTATTCTTGGCTTTGTGTTGAACTGTTGTCTAGTGTCCTTTTAAAGGTTGCAATCACTAAGACCTTTTACCTGAGAGGTGTCTGTGTTTCAGAGGTGGATGAAGAAGTAGGTTAGTTTGCATATAGTTAGTAATTAGTTTGGGCGCTGTTGGTTCTTTCTGTGAAAGGAACTACATACATAAGTTTTTGTATTTTTGAAGCTGAGAACTGACAGTTGCTTGCTACAGTTATAGCTAAAGATGGAATCACTATGTGCTTTAGAGGTCTTGAAACAATGCAGGATAACTCAGTGATGTACTAAATAATCTTGCACACATTGCCTTCTGAAAAGAAGGTCGGTGTTAAAATTAGTCATGCAGATGAACCTGAAGAAATGAAGGGCAATAATGTCACACACTTTGTGACTAGTGCTGTAACAACCACCCTGGGTCATAAATGTTCAGTGTATATTTCTGGTAATTGAATGCACTTACCACCCACTTTCAACCACCTGCGCGTTAGCAGGTGATGCAACTATCATCCTAATCATTTTTTAAAATCTTAAAATTTGAAGCTAAAGTGAAATAAGAGTTTGGGATGTGATCACATCTCTCATGGGTGGTGGAGGCATACATGAGTTACTGCATTCCATCCCAAGTAGGTGGTGGTAAAATCTGTATACCACCGCACAATCATGCAGTCTGAATATGCCACATATATTACAGAAAAACTATTTCAGAATTTTTTTCAGCTTTTATATAATTTTTGGGCCTGATCCTGCCCCATGCAAGGGTTTCTTGTACTGCTGCAGCAAGGCAAATGGAGCATAACATCAGCTGAATCAGAGGGATCCCCAGGCATAGTACAGCCAGTGTAGCCTGCTCTAGACCAACTGTCTGTCAGCCTTTAGCCCCGGGGATGGAGGATGTTGGCTTAGAGCTGCCCTGTGCTCCTATGATCCCCTGCTACTGCAACAGCCCCTTTGTGTCCATTGCATCTAGTTCAACTCAGAGCAGCCCTGAAGCTGCTCCAGATTGCACAAAAATCTGAAAGGAAAGGCTAACCTGGATGAGACAACTGCAAAGATGACATAGTCCCATTTGTTACCCCTACCCCTAGTGGAGCTCCTGTGCCTTTTATTGATATTATTTTCCACATCCCTCTGTCTGTAAAGCATGGCTCCCTTAATTACTGTGGCCAGTTTTTTGTAACTGAAGAACATAAAGTTGGGTGGGTGTGGTGATACCTTTTATTGGACCAACTTCGGTGGCTGAGAGAAACAAGCTTTCGAGCTACTCAGAGCTCTTCTTTGGGTCTGGGAAAGGTACTCAGTGTCCCAGCTAAATACAAGGTTGAACAGCTTGTTTTGCATAAGTAGTTAACAGACATTCTATGGGATCATTCAAAGTGAAGTGGCCTGTTAATATTCCTGCAATAATAGAACAAAGAAGGGAGATTAGTGGGTTTCAGATTGTGGTAATAAACCATAAATCCAGTGTCTTTATTAAGATCATGATTTTTAGTGTCTAGCAAAGTTATGAATTTAAGCTCCCAGGCTTGTCTTTTAAAGGTGTTTGTGCAGGCTTCCTTTGGGGATGAGGACTGAGAGCTCAGATGTGGAGTGGTCATTTTGTGAAAAGTGTTTGAAAATGGATAATGTAATGATTTTGGCTTATCTTTCTGTGTGAGTGTAGTGATTGTCCCCATAATTGTTGGGGCATTTAATGCAATGGATGACATACAGTACACCATATGTTGTGATAAGCATATGTAGAAGAACCCAAAGATCTTGAAAGGAGTGTTGTGGAAAGTATTGTTCATTGTAGCAGTGGAGATATGTCTAGAGGTTTTGCATATGTTCTGGCAGGGTCTGGTGCTGCTTTTAGTTGGTGTATGCTGACTTACAGGGAGCTTGCTTCTGATGATGGTGTTAGCGAGGTGTATGTGAGGGGGTCTTTTGAAGGCCAGAAGAAGGTGTTTGGGAAAGATTTCTTTCAGGATGTGGTTCCCATCAAGTATAGGTTGTTGTTGTTTAATGATACCCCAATGGGTTCCAGTTTGGAGTGGTAGGTTACAACTAGAGGTGCGAAGTTGAAGAGTTGTTTTTCTGTATTGAAGCAGGTTCTCTCAGGGTATTTGGATGGCCTGTTCCATGATGTGATCTACTTCTCTAATGGAGTGTCCTCGTTTGGTGGAGGTGGCTTGAAGTGGGTGACAGCATGTATCCAAGACTTTCTCCTCAGAGAACATTCTCTGCTATCTGAGGACCGCACTGTAGACAACAGATTTCTTAGTGTGTTTGGGATGTTTACTGGATCTGTGAAGGAAGGTGTGGTAATCTGTGGGTTTCTTGTATATAGTTGTCTGTAGGGTTCCATTGTTGAAGCTCATTGTGGTGTCCAGAAAGTTCATGCTGTTTCATGTTTTGTTTATATATATATGTATATAAATGTTGTGCTGGAAATCTGAGGAATTTTTTTTAATAAATGTTTTGTTTGACTCAGAATAAAATGTTATGTTTTGTTTACCTACATTTAGACACCTACAAGCATAATTTTGCATTCCTATGTCACCAGTGTATGTTTGACTAATAAGGTTCAGTGAAGACTTTTGCTGAAATTTTTATTTTATTTCCTCTTCTGAGGTCCTAAGCTCCTATTGAAAGCACCTGACAGGAGGAGTTCATCGTAGTGCTGAGCGAAATTTTTTTGACCAAAACCTTTTTCAATGAAAAATGCAGATTTGTTGATGCTAAAATGTTTTTCGAATTTGTTGGTTTCATCAAAGTTGTTGGTTTTGAAAAAAAAAAAAAAGCTGAAAAAAATCAAACTTTTGGCATTTTGAAAATGCAACATTTCATTTTTTGTATAAAATCATTTTAATTTTCAAAATTTCCCTTTATTTGTGTTGTAAAAATCAGAAGTGTTAAAAATGTTCAAAATCAAAACAAAACATTTTGATTTTTGTCTAAAAGAAATATTTTGTTCAACTTGAAATGAAACTTTTAGCCTTCTTATTTGCAGAAAATTTAGAAAATTTTTGTTTTCAGACCAACCTGAAACAATTTTTTAAAAAACTTTTCAAAATTGCTAATGAGCTGAAAAATCTGGACAGCTCTAGTTCATCACCTGATATTAGGGGGCAATTACAGTCTCTATTTTCATAGAATATATAAATTGCTAAGTCCAGTTGACTCTCTAAGCTATAATACAATTGATTTTATCCTGAAAACAGGGTGATGCATTTTCATAGACCAGGAGTAGGCAACCTATGGCACCCATGCCAAAGGCGGCCCTCAAGCTGATTTTCAGTGGCACTCACACTGCCCGGATCCCGGCCAGCGGTCTGAAGGCTCTGCATTTTAATTTAATTTTAAATGAAGCTTCTTAAACATTTTAAAAATCTTATTTACTTTACATACAACAATAGTTTAGTTATATATTATAGACTTATAGAAAGAGACCTTCTAAAAATGTTAACATGTATTACTGGCACGTGAAACCTTAAATTAGAGTGAATAAATGAAGCTTCGGCACACCACTTCTGAAAGGTTGCCGACTCCTGTCATAGACTCTTAGGTCCTGTCCATGCAAAACCAGATGTGCTCGTACTGAACCCTCTATGAGGTCATCAGCATAGTGATCTACTTTAGTACATCTCTTTGCAGGATTGGTGAAATCTTAATATCTAAAATAGATTTAGATATTTACTTAAATTTAAAAATCATACTGCCCCAATCCCTCCACCCCAAAAGATTGACTGATTAAGTCATTCATTTCTAAATGAAGAAAACAATGTGTATTACATGTGCATCCATGAAAAATGGGAAGGGTTAGTGTTCGGAAGGTGACACAATTCATTTTAGAGGAGATGGGTAATATATTCAAGCAGATTGTGTTTTAAATTATGAATACCTAGAGAAATAAATCTGAGATTTCCAGAAGGATGACCAAATATCTGAAACAGATGTTTACTGTGAGTCCACTGAGGGAAGGACACCTGGTCTGGCATTTATTGTCCAAATGGCGAAATATAAACTAGATGACTCCTCTTTGTACTTGGACCTGACAGATGGGTAATAGAATGTGATGATTCCATAAACAAAAAATTAAAATGTTGATCTACTTAAGTTTGATAATGTAATTTGAAACTACAGTTCAGATGAGTTTGCCATGACTTCATAGTACTCTTCTCAGGCTCCATCGTGTGACATGATTGAATGTACTCTACCAGAAGTAGCCTTGCCCGCCATAAGTGCTTCATTCAAAGAAAATGATTCTGTGCATCCATCAAGAGAATTCACAAAAGATACTTCTGTGAAAACTGCTATTAAAGAAGCTTGTGTTGTCAAAAAGCTTTCAAGCCTTCTTAGCTTTACAAAAAATAATAATAATTTAAAAACCCTTTTAAAAGATCTTTTGTAATAAGCTGCAGGTTTTTCTTAGAGGTGAGTTTAGCACAATTACTGGGGATATGAAACACCTCTAAAGTAACTGCAGATCTCTGGGATTTTGTCTAAAATTCTGCAAATTTCCCCCCTCTCCTCCCAGTTCATATATGATGTTTAGTAAACTGATCATGCCATTTTCAAGCAGTTACTGATTTTTACTAACTGAACATTATCTTTTTTAAAATTTTTCAGTCTTGTCCTAATTAAAAATAATCCTCAGTCTCTTTTATAATATCTTTCACTTGCCTGTTCCCTTCTCACCAACCTTGCATACTGCCTCAAAAGATCTTCCTTGTCTTCCCTTCCTTCCAAAATCTTGTGAGGGCCAACAAAAGGCAATTTGATAGAACATTCAAATATTTGCATTTTGAAAACCTTCAGCCTTATCTTCTCTGAAATGAGCTTTTTAATCAGAGATGGCCCTGGGCCAGACACCAGATACAACTCTCCTGGACTGTTGGGAAAAATTTGGGCTATAGATCCACAGTTCTGAACAGAAAAGGCAGCTGAAAGAGGAAGGGTCATTTATTACATAAGAGAATTTTTTCATTAACTTCTGTAGCAATGAAATCCAAAATTAGACATTTTATGTCCCACCACTACTCTATCACCACAGTGCCTATAGTTCTGCATATCGTTTTTGCCATTTATTGCTATTAAGTTACTGCCAATAATGTCAGGACAACTATTCTAAGCATGCTCCTTGAAACCCCTTGAGAGGCTAATATGGAGGTGGACTCTTCCCTGTAAGACTGATAGTTTTTTGCTTAGGCAAGAAAGTCCTATTTCTGCTCAAGATGGCCTCAACCACATTGTATTTGATCCAACTTCAATGGAAGTGAATGAGAGTTTTTCAGTTGACCTAGGATAGGAAGTATTTGAGAATTGGATACAACTGTGCACATTAATTTCGGGAGAGAACGGTTAAGCCAGTAAAATTCATGAAAAGTCATGGCTGGTGGTTAAAATGCGAATGAATTTGCTGTTTGGACTATAAGTACTTTATCTTCCCATGGGTTCTTAAGTTCTCTGTATGATAAGCACTTTATTTTATAAACAGTTTCCAGGGGGTTGATTCCAGGCTTTATCAGTTGACTGAGTTGAAGAGCCAATTTCCCCCCACTATGCATAACATTGGGTGCTGTGGAAGCCACAATATATTTTACTGAATTAGAACTTCAGTATCTTCACAGGCGGTATGACAGATCAGCAGTAAGAGTTTATTTTTTCACCATCGGATAATTTTAAGTGGTTTAAATTTGGACTCATTTTCTTATCTCTCATCTCCTCCATAGTACATTTTATGTGTTCCTAAGGGAAAAGAAATGTACTTCTGACTATTCCATTATTATATTTAAAATTCTAATTAAATGAAAAGGCTGTAAATTAACAATACTTGGAGTTTGAAGAGTTACACTCTGTAAAAAGCATTCTACCATGACAAATAGATCAAGTTGTTAGTTATTCTAAGTACAATATTAATTTGTCTCATTTTTACAGTATGTTTTAAATGCTCTGGGCCATATTCTATATTCAGTTTTCGCACATCATTCCCACTACTGTCAATGAGAGTTCCACCCAGGGAATGAATATAATTAAATGCAAAATCTTAACACACCCACATTCCACATACTAGATATATTTAATATAAGATATTATATATGTGCAGTGCCAGAGAATTAATGTTACATCAGTAAAATAAATCTTAGATTTAGCATTTCTTGACTTTTTGTGTTTAGCTAATTGTTACATTAATATAAGGGATTTTTGGTTCGTTTTTTATATCGTTTAGTTTTTAAGTAGAGTGAATATTACCTGTTTATGCATACTAAAATTTAAATAATTTCAACTAGGCTTTGAAGTTCACACCTCCCAGATATTTATAGGATTCTGGGGAGCAGAGTAAACAACTTAGTGAGGTGAATAGGATAGAGGGGAGCGGCGAGCTCACATCTGTGCTGCAGTTATTTGACTGGATACATTTTTATGCAAGGCTAACTTTACAAGACAGTTGCATAACTGAAACAATATGAGAGACATTTGATTCCCTATTCTGCAAATGTTTGTGCATGTGGGTATTCCCATTGAGCAAAGTCAAGGGTGCAGCTGGGGAAAAATTTGGGACCAAAACTTTTTTTTCCATGAAAAATGCAGATTTGGCAACAATGAAATGTTTTGAGAATCTTTTTGATGTCACCAAGTTGGTTATTTAAGGGGGAAAAGAATAATAAGTTAAGAAACAATAAAAATTTTTTTTTGTATGAAACAACTTTTCATTTCAAAACTTCCTTTAATTTAGTTTTTTAAAAAAAGTTCAGAAACATTTAAGTGGTTGAAATCAAAACAAAATATTTCAGTTTTGTCAAAATTAAATGTTTTGTTTGACCAAAATTATATATGTATTTTTACTTTTTGATTTTCTGAAAATTTCAAAAATTGTTTATGGTCTGACCTGAAACTATTTTTTTTTCAACTTTTCAAAATTGCCAACAAACCTCGTTCTCCTGGTTCTACTCAAGAGTCTTCTCACATGTCTCCTTAAGTAACGTGTGTATGCTTGCAGAATCTGAGCCTTAATATGGAGATTGATGATGCATGTTTTATGGTCAGTCTCCTGCAGATCATCCCAACATCAGTTTCTGGGTCTTTGAGGCCAGGAAAGTATCGTGCACATGTGTGTATACACACACAACCCCCCACAAAAACCTAAGGCTTTCATTAAGATCTGCTAATTTTTAGCATGATTTTAAGTGAATGTGAAATGAAAATTTTAAACAAACACGCTCAGAAGTGATCAGTTTAATCTAACTTTCTGATTTGTATTTTTTTTTATTTTTCATAAGTAGTAAAAAGCCTGGTCCTCACTTGTTCCAAGCAAAATTTGGAGGTTTTTCCTGAGTAACTTTGAGTTATTGATAAATGAAAAAAGTCTAAAAACAAATTTTGTAGTAGTAGTGTTTTTCCCCTTTCACTTTCCAGTAACTCAAAAGCAGCTGCGAGGATTTTCCTCAAATCAAAACAAATGAAAGTCATCACCTCTACTTTGTGAATGAACCTGGAAAGTTTCAGCCACAAAGGAGAGTTTTTTCAGGAAATTAGGAGCAGATGCACAAAGTCCTGCCAAATTTTAACACTCAAAACCTATGTTCTGTCTTAGTCTTTTCTTTCTAACAGTCATTACTTCTTTCTGTCTCCACTTCGTAAATACTCTTTCTGCACACACATAGCTAAGCCACGTGCTTTGAATCCTGTCTCCTAGAATTCATTCTGAATAATATTTCTTTGTCTCTGTCTTCTTTTGTGAGTGCAGGGGCGTTGAGAATAAAGTTGACAGCTCTAGGGATTAATGCTGGTTCTGTTTTTCCCTGCTTATTATTTATATAATGTCTTAACTCCTTCAGAATCAGACCATGAAAAAATCTTTTGCTTTAAGCTCTGTGATCTCAACACCTCTAATACAACTGAGATTTTCTATTTCCTCATTTTGTTGTGCTTATGGTACAGTTCCATGGTTCTGTTCTCAGTGTCACCCAGTTCTTCATGTTTTCTTTGACTGTAGGCACTATTGTATGTGATGATGATACTATACTGGTTCAGTGTTGTCTTTTCAGGAGATTGTACTTCAAGTTTAGTTGACATATCTTTCTTCTCCAACAAACGTATCTTTGAAGTACTCTTATGTATAAAGTTACTATCTGGCAATTCTGAATTTTGCATTACACCAAGGGCTTCCTGCTGAGCAGCCTGGAGGCGAAAGTCACAGGTGGGTTTGGAGGCAGGTCTGGCTGGCATACTCTCTTCACCTGCAGTGTTTAATCATATTTGCGGCAAAGGTGTTGAATACTTAGATGGCCCCATTATAATCTTTCATGCGTGTGTCTGCCGTTTCTGAGTTTTAAATCTCTCTGTGAGGTTATGGAATACTATTATCCTCGTACAGATGGGAAACTAAGGCACAGAGAGACACTCACTTGCCGAGAGTAATAAAGGAAGTCTTCGGTAGAGCAGGCACTTGAACCCAAGTCTCCAAGATTGTAGTCTAGTGACCTAACCACTGAATGGTCTTTCCTCTTGCTCCACTACTTGCAGTTAAACCCTGTTCGGCATCAGTTCAGCTGTACTCGATCTCTCAGCAGAAGGTAAATTCCCTAGAATAGACAAGGCCTCTGTGTCAAACATAACTGTTAAATGTGCAGGAGTATCAAGAAGGTGGAATAATTTGAGTGTCCGTGAGGCTTTCCAACTAATCTATAGCCAATCCTGGTCTTAATTAACATGAGTTCCACTTATCTGTACAGTAATAACTTTCATTGGAAAAAATCAATAATTCTTTGTTCTTTTACTGAAATTTTGTAAGGAAATGGAGATTTGAAGTGTATATGTAATCAGAGATTACAAGTAAAAATACTCTTTAGTATGAAATTTTTGTATGTTAAATGATGCCATCCACATGGGTATACCATAGAGATTACACAGATCAGTGATTACATTACAATGATCAGTAATTGCATCAGCGTGACCTCATAATACATCTGCTCCAGAACCACACTGTTGTTGTTACTGCTATGTTCAGAGCAACCGTAGTAATAGTAAGAATGACCTTCACTTAGGAGAAGGGGCCATACAATTTACTTAATATATTTAATGTAGTGATTTACTGAAGTGGGCTAAGGCACAAAAAGCAGCTACAAAATGACCCAGGATAAAAAAGACAAAATTGGTGTCAAAACAAATTGCAGCTCAGCCAAATCAAAAACAGACAGCCATAAGGTCAAAAAGAAAATTTTATCCACTGTTATGTAAGTACTACATTAATATTTCTAGTTGATGCACACTTCTGTTCAATTGTTCCTTGTATCCCAATTCAGTCACATTTGTACTTACGTGTATTTTGTGAATAATACTTAAGACAATCTAAAGTTGTTTATAATATGCTTTAATGAGATTTTTATGACTTGGGAAGTATGTTTCAATTTGGGCAATTTTCAGTGTTCATTTACAGTGAAAGTAAAGTGAAATGTTTACTTTAATGCATACTCATGAGTCATAAGATCTGTATGTTATAGCATAGACGTTTCCAGAGTCCTGTACCTAACTAATGGTAGGGTGTTTACTGGTGGCCTAACTATTCACCTATATAAATGTAATTAGATATCATTCATTAGCATGACTAAGTGAATAGATTTGGAAGTAGACAAAAATAACAGGTTATATTAGACAAGAGTTGTGTATTTTACGTAATAGGTATACAGTGAATTACAATGAATAATGTACTTGTTAGAGTAAGGCTACTTGTTTCTTTTGTGAGTAAGTAACTTATTTAGTTTTCCTTGGTTTAACTCAAATGTATATGTTTGTTTGTTCATCTATATATCCAGCCAGCCAGGTATCTAGATTCTTATATGGCTCTTTACTGTAGTACCTCAGTGCCTCACAATCATTAATGAATTTAACCAAAGGCCATTCATATTTCCATCACCAATGTGCAATCTACATAATTCCCTACTCTACAATACTTTATTTCCCCAAAAGTCTTAGGTGTCTCTCTAAAACCCTTAGGAACAAACAGTTTGTAGTGCATGTACTGCTGTAATTACAGCTCTGTGAATAACCAATTTTTTTTTTCAGTGAGTAAACTGAGGTGAAGGGAGCAGAGAAAGTTTAGGGCCAACTTGAAACAAAAAAAATTCAAACAAAAAAGCAAACAAAAAAATAGTTTCAGCTCAAACAAAACACTTTGTTCAATGAAATAATATGGGTTAGTATTATAGGCAGTGGTTTCAAATGCACCAGTAACCTAAACATTATCAAGATTTTGTTTGTTTTTATAGGCATTACAGCAAAGGAGAGTTTTTAAGGAGCAATTTGAAGGAGGATAATGAAGTAGCTTTGCAGATGTTTACAGGGAGTTCCTCCCTAGCAAGAGGAGCAGCACAGGAAAGGCACAAAGGTGCTTGTTTGAAAATTTAACAAGTGGGCAAAGGAGACTGTTACCTGCACCAGTCAGAGGCATGAGTTAACAACTTGATAGTAAATGAGAGATAGGGTGGGCATAGACTATGAAACGTGTTAATAGGGAAGATAAGTAGCTTAAGTTTGATGTGATAGAGATGATAGTCAGTGAAAGGATTCAAGAGAGGGGTGACATGGTCAAAGTGATGGGCTAGGGATATGATCTTTGCAGCAGCTTTCTGAATGGATATGAGTAGTTCAGGATTGTCACGGTCAAAGAAAAGTATGTTGCAATAATTGAGATACAAGATAATGACAACCTGGAGTTTTAGCTGTGTGATTAGATAAGAAAGGCCACATTTTAGACATGTTCTGCAGAAAAAAAATGTAAGATTTCGGCAAAGCCTGGATGTGAGGATCTGTTGAGAGGTCTGAGTTGAAGAGGATGCCTAGAGGACAGGCCTGTGGTGGTGTTTGCAGTGGTTGAGAAAGGAGTTGGGGAAGAGCTTGGGAGGAAAGGTTAAGAGCTCTGTTTTAGCCATGTTGAGTTGACAGCTAGATCCATGAGGAGATGTCAAAAAGTTTGGCTAAAAGAACAGGAATACTTCTGGCATCTTAGAGACTAACAAATTTATTTGAGCATAAGCTTTCGTGGGCTACAGCCCACTTCTTCGGATGCATAGATTGGAACATATAGTGAGGAGATATATATATATACATACAGAGAGCAACTTTCATAGAATATCAGGGTTGGAAGAGACGTCAGGAGGTCATCTAGTCCAACCTCCTGCTCAAAGCAGGACGAATCCCCACCTAAATCATCCCAGCCAGGGCTTCGTCAACCCTGACCTTAAAAACCTCTAAGGAAGGAGATTCCACTAGCTCCCTAGGTAACCCATTTCAGTGCTTCATCACCCTCCCAGTGAAAAAGTTTTTCCTAATATCCAATGTAAACTTCCCCCACTGCAACTTGAGACCATTATTCCTTGTTCTGTCATCTGGTACCACTGAAAACCGTCTAGATCCATCCTCTTTGGAACCCCCTTTCAGGTAGTTGAAAGCAGCTATCAAATCCCCCCTCATTCTTCTGTTCTGCAGACTAAACAATCCCAGTTCCTTCAGCCTCTCCTCACAAATCATGTGCTCCAGCCCCCTAATCATTTTTGTTGCCCTCCTTTTTGGCTAGGAATAGGCCTTTGGAGACTTTGATGAGCAGTTTCAGTTGAGTGCAGTGGGTGAAAGCATGATTGGAGGGGGTTTAAGATGGAATTGGAGGAGAGGAACTCCAGACAGTAATGATAGATATTGAAGGTAAAATGTTCATTCAGCTGGATTCTTTAAAGAGACTAATAATGCATTAGGAAAACTTAGTAAGTCCTCTTAGCTATCCCAGGAAGGGAGCTGTACCAACTTATAATAGCTGAGGATCTGGCCCACTGTACAATGTCTGTATTGCAGCAGTTGGTTTCCTAGTTTGTTAAGCAGGAATGAGAGCCATTTAGGATATGTTTACTCTACACACCACTAGTGGCAGCGTGTAAGGTCTGTGTATCTACATGCTACAGTGAAAAGCAGGCTGCATTCACACTTGGGAGTGTAGCTACATGTGTCAGTGAAAGGCTCTGGCAGAGGGCTGGCAGTCTGGAAGGGCTTCAGCATCTCTCTACCAGAGCCTTTCTCTGCTGCAGGGAAAGGCTCCAGCAATGGGGAGCAGGCAGAGCCTTTTCCCTCTCTCACTCATTCCAGAGCCTTTCCCCGCTGGGGGGAGTCTTTTCCTGCAGAGAGGAAAGGCGCCAGCACCGGAAGCAGCATGACACCACACTGCTAAAAATAGCAGTGTAGACAGGGAGGCACAGCTTGGGGTGAGTAGAGTGTGAATGGTATTTACTCACCTCTATACCCACAACCTTCAGATGTGTTCTTACTCTACTTGCCTAAGCCATGCCTCATCGCTTACGCTGCTACTTATACCCGTGCTGAGGTCAGGTATGTACTTTACATGCCCCCGAAACAAGCATGCAGTGTGGGTGTACCGTCAAACTGTCTCTTGCATGTAAATTGCCACCCGGGTATCTCTCATGAGAAATAAGGGGTCCCATGAGAATTGCTGGAGTATGCCTTGAAAGAAGGAGGGGAAAACTAAATAGTAAAAAGAAACAACTTGGTTAAAAAGGCAATTTTCTCCTATTCCCCTGTTCTTGTGCTGTGTTCATATAGAAACTTCTGTTAACATCCATCACAGGCAGACTAGGCCCTATCTTTGTGAGGGAATAGTAAAAATGGCCAGAGAAAACTAAATTTACAACCAGTTTCTAGTTTTTAATCTCCTTTCAGAGGAAAAATAGAAAGCTCCTCCATCCCCCACACAATGTCAGAGAAAATGGGTTTGTATGTGATGGTTATGAAGAATTTGGAAAGTATTCAATTGTCCAGCCTGGAGGAGCCCTTTTAATGCTGCTTCACCATTCCTTGGGCTGGAATCCATTGTGGAAAAGGACTGGAAAAGTTAATAGGAATGAAACCGAGAGGACTCAAGCCAAGAGGGTTCTAGAGAAATTTCTTTCTAACTCTGTAGACTTTAATAGAGAATATAGGATTTTGGCGCTATCCAATAGAATTGTATAGCAGGTACAAAATTAAGTATTAAATTCAATAACTTTTGATGGTCCAAAAATCTATAGAAAAGTTATTTTCTATGAAATTCTATAGGACCTTTGGGTAAAGGATGGGGACTTCAAACCCTGAACACTCTCAGTACATGGCTCTGGCCATTGCTTTCAAGTTAAGTGCTCCCACCCACCATGCTCCTGGCCTGCCCTCAAACTCTTCTGCTGTAGCCTACACACAAAGCTCTTCATTTTTGTTTTTTACCAAATTTCCCAGAAAAATGTCCAGGTTTTGAAAAAGCAGTCAGGTTTTACCCACTTTTTTAACCCAAATTTTGAAAACGCTTGCACTCTCCAGACTTGGTTCCCCCTCAGGTAATTTCCATTGGCAGCTGCTGCTGCATAGTGGCTGAGCAGGATGGGCAAGGAGTTGGGGTCTGATAGCAGAGACCACTTGACCACTGCAGTGACAAGCCTGTAAAGAACGGAAGACCCACATTACCCCAACTTCGCGATCACCTTCCATACATACCAGGTAGCCCTCACCGCTCTGGCTGCTGGCTCTTCATTTTGGTTTTTACTGACTTTCCCTCCACCCCCATCTTTTCAGTTTTTTTTTTTATAAGTACAGATAAGTCCTAAGAAACTTTAAACAAAATATAAACCAAAAACAAAGGACCAGCTGCACCATACACGGATGTGTGCCTGTTCTGCAGCAGCCTAATTCCCATGCAATTTAAGATCCACATTGTGTTATACTGAAGTGCCTTCTGCAACTGTTACATTGCAGGTAAATTTCATCCCATTTGAGAAATAATTTGAACACTTATAAAATGATTGAGGGATTATAAGATTTTTTTTTCTGGTTATATAAAACATATATCAAATGCCAAATAGTCAGGATTATAAACATTGCAATTGCCCCAAAGATGTTTTATAATAAAGGTGAACTATTGGGGATTTATGTGGATTACACTGTAGTTTAAGTTTGGGGAACAAGATCAATTTGTGCCTTCAACCCAGGACCAAGGGGAGGGGCACACCTGCTCCAGAGATGCCCTGTTTATAAAAGCTCCCTGGGCTTTCATCCAATTTGCCCGGAACTGTGTGGGAGATAGGTATGTATTATCATCCCTATTTTACAGATATGGAAATGGAGGCACAGAAAGTTAGGGCCTAAATATTCATACGTGTGTATATATCAAAATCCATATTGAGGCATCTGCTACTTTCAGAGATGCTGAGCTGGATTTAGGTGCCTAAGGGCTTGTCTTCACCACGGGGGCAAGTTGACCTAAATTCCAGTACTCCAGCTTTGTGAATAATGTAGCTGGAGTCGACGTAGCTTAGGTCAATTTACCACAGTGTCTTCACTGCCCTGTGTCAACAGGAGATGCTCTGCAGTCAACTTCCCTTACTTTTCTCGGGGAGCTGGAGTACTGGAGTCGACTGGAGAATGCTCTGTCATTGTTTTAGTGGGTCTTCACTAGACCTGCTAATTCGATCCCTGCTGCATTGATCACCCCGTAATGAAGACCAGCCTTAACTGGAGGCAGTGTGAAGCTGGGATTAATCGCTGGTTCTTCATCATTGGCTTCCCCTGAAGACACAAGCAAGGGAAACTCTTTCTGGTTCCAACACAACTCTGCTATCCGATATCCGAACATCCTTTCCTATATCTTTTTTTTTAAGAATATGAGATTAGCTTTTCTAACCTTTTTTTATTAACTGAGAGCCTTGAGTGCCCAAGTTATTGTTATCCTTTGTGGTACAACACCTTTTCCACCACTACTGTTTTTTTCCTTTCTAATAGGCTGTCCAGACCTGTGCACAGCAAGTATTCCAAATTTAGCCTCATCAGTCATTTATATAATTCTGGAGTAATTTGTTAGTGATACATAATGGATGTGCAATTTTTGTGCTTTACCAACAGATGCCACACTCAGAGCTGTAGTAGTTTGAAATTGCTCAGATGTTCTGAGGAAAACTGTTGACTTTCTAGAGGCGTAGTATTTTGTCTAGGGCTTTTAGACAGTTATCACTCCAGTACAGAAGGCAAAACTTTTTTTTTGACACGGACCCAGAAACAATGAAACACAGTCATCATAATATAGTCAAATGTGGACACTCTATTTTATGCCAGACTTGCAGTAATCTTTCCGCTTTCATGCTTGAGGTTGGAGAGATGAAATGAGGAGAGGCACAAGCTGTTCTAGACATAGAGGCAAATGCCCACCTTGCCAGGTTTTGATGGTTCAAAAAATTTACAGAAAAATTTCCATTTGCTATGAAATTCTGTTGAACTTTTCTGTAAATGGTGGGGATTGCCAACCCTGCACACACTCCCAGCAGGTGGCTGTGGCCATTGCATTCAAGTTACTGTGCACCCAGCCACTGTATCTGGCCTGCCTTCCAACTTCCTTCTTTACTGGCCTATACAGACCAATGCCTAAGCAGCCGACTGGTCATAGGGACCTCAGTCAGACCTTACCTAACCCACCAACCACACTGGAACCTGCTGCACTTGCAAGAATTGTAACTTAAACACCAAAAAACAGATGTGGTGGGTTGGACAGCATGTGATCTTCCCACACCCTACAGCGTAGGAAGCGAAGGGGGTGGGAGGTGAGGGAAAGAGGTGAGATTAGAAGCTGTTCCCACACGGGGATGGCAAAGATGGGTGGAAGGAAGAAAGGAATAGGAGGCATGTAGAATGCTGTCACAACTGCTCCCTGTTGAGCTCCCTTGCCCCTCTCCCTCACTCCCTCCCATCCTCCCCCACCCCAAAGGATGTTTCCACTGCTCCAAACCCTATCAAAGCCCTTCCCCAGTGAACAGGATAAGTGTTTTGTAATGAACCAGAGACAATGCTACAAACTAGTCTAATTGCCATTAAAACTGCACATTATCACCTGGTCACTTATTCCCTCCTCGTTGCTTCAGTTTGACAGATTCTCAGTTATTCATATCTTTTGTAGGAGACTTTTGGATACTGAAGATGAACTTTCTGACATCCAATCCGATTCAGTCCCACTGGAAGTACGGGACTGGCTGGCTTCTACCTTCACGAGGAAAATGGGGATGACGAAAAGGAGACCCGAAGAAAAGCCAAAATTTCGAAGCATCGTACATGCTGTACAGGCTGGGATATTTGTAGAAAGGTGATTGTGGATTTTAGTGTGATAGCAGATAACATGTTTAACCACAGTGGTGCTATCCGAGCCAAATGCTAGGCAACAAATGGGACCAGGATGCCTACCAAAATTGGAGATGACCCTGAACCAAATATCTGGGAAAGTTCAGATCTACATCTGAATGCCATCTTTGCCCCATCTTTCTAATGGTCTGTCCTGAGTTCTAAATGAAACCCCTAGATACCAATCCTCTTGAACTCTGGAAAGTTCTGGACCCAAACTCCATGGCATAGACCTATCTACATCAAAATGTGCCTAAGACTCAACATTTACTTTTTTATTTATGATTTTGTATTTTTTTTTCAAATACAGCAAATATACCAAAATACCAGATTTATCAGAATACAAGTAAATAAAGATGGTTAGGAAAAAAAGGAAGGGAGGGGACGGGAAGTTACATAACTATCTTCAGGGTCTATATTAATCATAGACCTCTAAAAGTCAGCCCAAATTGCTTTGAATTTTTCCAGCTTTCCCTTTCTGAGAAATACCAGTTGTTCATTCGCTGCGACGTCAGCCATATCTCTGAGCCAGGCATCAATATTTGGTGGGGATCGACTTTTCCATTTTTGCAGGATTCATTTTTTTGCAGCCAAAGCTGCACTCTGGAACCACGCTGCCTTGTTACCAGGTAATTTCCAGGTATCAGGAATATATCCAAGCGTGAAACTTCAATGAAAATCCAACTTAGCATCCAATATGAAATTGGTCCTTTGACACCCCCACTTATCAGAAATTCTTGATACAGGAGGACTGCCAAAATATATGAGCTAAAGTAGCACAAAGAGAGTTAAATTTCCAACAGCATTTATGAGGACCATTACCTATGTGCAGACCAGAATATTTGTAAATGTGTCTTTTTGTGAAAAAACCATAGTCTCAGGTCTATAGTTGCTTTTTTTACATTAGATAAATTGTATTCCAATGGGTCAGAGATAGTTGTGTATCCAGATCTCTATTCCAAACAACTCAAATGATCTATCTTTGGCAACTCCACATTTACTTAAATAATAACACAATTAACTTAGTTATATTTGATACTCATGGTTTCATACTAAAATTAATTGAGTAGCACTGTCTTACACCAGCTGAGGATCTGTGCCTGAATATTTTAATACCTGAAGCCCATATGTAGGCCCATCCTTTTGTTAGGAGACAAAGCAGGTGAATCCGTGATAGTGGTACTGATGACCATACTAAACTAAAATAGCATATTTTATTTATTGACTTGATATAAATAGCTACAACAATTACTTAGAGGAGCAAGAAGTATTCCTAGCAATGTAATATTAGACCAGAAAGTCACACTTTGTAGTACACAGGATCCTTCTTCAAAGCCAATGAAGTTCATAGAAAGACTCCCACTGAGTTGAATGGGTTTTGGATTAGGCCCTTAATTCAGGAATTATAAAAGAGAAACTGAAAAAAGAAATGTTTTTAAATGGCATAAGTACCACCTAATAAATAATGCATTTGTTCTTTTAGGATGTACCGAAGGACCTCTAACATGGTTGGTTTGGCATACCCAGCAGAAGTGATAGTAACATTTAAGGTGAAATCAGTTCAATCATTGAGTAACTTCATTATATTTGTATGTGTGCTAATTATTTTTTTAGGATGAAATTAGGGTGCTTTTTCTGAAAATATTATGGCCATATGTGGTACTGTAGAAATGAATATGCATAAGAGATAAAAGCCATATTGAAAAATTCATAAATAACATATGATGATATTTATTATATCTCAATTTCATTATGATTTCATTTAGATATCATTAGAGCAAGCGGACAAATTTGAGTAGAAAATTGCTTTATAAAATGTACCTGTCACGATTTTATCAGCTCCGAATTATAATAGAAATCCAGTGTCTCAGAGAGCAGCATGTCTTTCCTTTTTGGGGATTTGGGAGAAGAGTAATCATGTTGTATATAGCTACAACATACAATCGACAATGGTATTTCTTAAGCAGGAAGGTAGTATGTAGCCTGTTTCCCTAAAAGACAAATGTTATAGTGTTTACCATGATTTTTTTAAAGTATTTATGGCATAGTCTATACAAAAGAGCATTGTGTGGAACAATTTATGTGTGTAAAGTGTTCGGGTGTTTGAAAGATCAGGGCCTTAGACTGTGAGCATACAAAACAGCTTAGCAGTTTTTCCTACAATTATATAACTCAGGATACATGGGTTTTTTCTAATAATTTTCCTAACTAGGTTTGTTATTAGTATTAGAATAACCCTTAGTATGAGTAACATGAAATAAAGGGAACCTGTGACTTTGGGGAAACAGATATTGTTTTAAACTTTTCCATTTATTAGATGGGACCTATTTAAACATATGAAAGTGTTGTTTTTTTTAAATCTGCAGGATGTTGATAAATGGTCATTTGATGTGTTTGCCCTAAATGAAGCAAGTGGAGAGCACAGTCTGAAATTCATGATGTATGAGCTGTTCACCAGATATGACCTTATGAGCCGTTTCAAGGTCAGAAGCATCTCACAAAATTCAAATAGAAAAATAAGACATACATATTTAAAATATTAAAAAATCGGGTTATGTTTAAAATTATATTTTATTGAACAAATGAAGTACAGAATTGCAAAGTTTAAAAGACATACAGGACATCAGACTATATTCATTGTAATAACAATAAAGTTCCACCTAATGTTGTCTACAGTCATTCTGCTGCTGTTGAGATCCTGACAAAGATTGAAAGCTAAGCAGGTCTTCAGCTTTTGGATGGGAGGTCCCCAGTGCACAGCAGAGTGGTGCAAAAAGTGCACAGGTAGCTTGCTTCCTTATGAGTTTGTACCGAGCCCATGTCCCAGACTTGGGAAGGAGACACGGTGCTGGTAGACATGCAAACTTTGGTCCTGAGCATTTGAGATAGCTTAAATCACAATCTGCTGACCTAAATGCTCACTGGGGTTTCAGCTGAGTGCTATACACTTCCTCTTCCTGTTCTAGATTGTTTTAATGGCATAGTGTTAAACACCTGCCACATGCCACCCTAAAGGAGGCTACATAACAGTGCTGTCTGAGGGATATTGTATGACTTAACTATTTCATATTTGTAAAGCACTTTGAGACACTCACCTAAAGAGTGCTATCAAAGTGCACAATACTTTTTTATTTATTATTATTATGATATTGAACTAAAGTTTCACTGTCATTGTGGAAACCCAGTTTTCAGTATATCACACAAAATTGCTAGGAGTCTTGTCTTAGGAAAAAACTTATTATTTAACTGCCTAAAAAAATATAGAGCTAGATTGTGCCTGTACTTCACAGCCCTTCCTTGTGCACTGTGTGTGGCCCACACTGAGGGAGCGTGAGCTATTGAAGTCAGGGAACACCATTTGTAACCCTGACCTCCTGGTTAGGTGATTGGGGCCAGGATATAAAGATCAGTCTTCTACTAGTAATCCTATGTGTCATACCTTTGTTACATGAATGCCTCATGAGTTCCTAGACATACACGGAGAATGCTCCCCTACTGCACCTTTCTGGGTACAATCCATTCCCCCTTATATGCTGGTGCCACATTGCACATAGTGTAAGCAGGGGAATGTGTCCCCTAAGGGGAGCAGGAGCAGAGCAGTCTGTGAATTCCTCCAGTGCAGATCAGGTTCTAGTCCTTTGTGTTTTAGTAATTTGCCCCAACACCTGGATATTTGTGAACTGGTGTATCAGAGTTGCACTGTGTGTTAATTTATGTTTTAGTTATTATACCATTGACTTTGTAGCTGTTGCAAGAGAAACATAGCTTATTATTCTAATGTTTGCTTCTCACAGATCCCTGTGCCCAGTCTTATTTCATTTGCAGAAGCTTTGGAGGTTGGTTACAGCAAGTACAAAAATCCATACCACAATCTGATCCATGCAGCTGATGTTACTCAAACCGTGCATTACATAATGCTTCATACTGGTATCATGGTAAGAAGTACTACAGAACTCAGCCACTTTAGTTTCTCAAATTTACCGTTATATAGGTATCTACCTGGTTATCTATATGCAGGTTTACTGTTGCTACAGATGTCAATAATTTTAAAGGGGGCTTTATCTAGAGATGGGCCCAAACTCGGGAACTGGCTCTGAACCTCATGTCTCTATAGAGATTGCATGAAAATCACAGCTATAATCACAACCAAAATCAGAGACTCTAAATCTAAATGAGAGCTTTCTCAAATTTCTGATACTTGGATTTGGTGTGTGATCCATTCTGCAGACAGATTTGAGCTGCATACTGTGATACAAATCTCAATCAGGATCTGGGGTTCTGGGTGTGGGGCTGTTTCTAGCCACGGGGCATTCTCTCCCCAGGGAACAATAGTGTAGTTCAGCCGTACACATTGAACATGTGGATGAGGCAGCCTATTCATTTTCCTTTCTTTTTAGAACTCAGCAAAGGGAAATAGGCTATAATATGTGGATGATTCTCCCTACATAAGTAAAAAGGCTTTAAAGAGGATCTTCTCTTAATTTTCCCTGGAGCATCCCTGGAAGTGATTAGTGTGTCCTAGTAACCTAGAGGAGCATTCATCCACAAGGATGGGCAAGTGTTGTTTTCATTACCAGCCCTTACCCTGGAGGTTTTGCAGCTTTAATCTCTGCTGAGGGCTCTGCAGGTAAGGGACTGCACTGAACCAGTGCATCCCTTGCTACCTGCACAAAATTCTCTATTACTCACACTCTCTAGGGTCACCCACCTTTACCAAGTGTAGCGAGGTGGTCACCCGCTCCTGCCTTAAAAGGCTTTAAACAGTCCAGGGAGAGGGCTTTGGCAGGGAATGAAAAGCAGGGCTGATGGAGTGAAAGCAGCCTCAGCTTGGGGCCACGCTCCAATCAGGCCGAGGCTGGCTTAATGAGGGCCCAACTGGCCCTTATAAGAGGGCTGGGGCTAGAAGCCACAGAGAGACTCTCTCTAGCTTTGAGGGGGAGGGATCTGGCTTCAAGGAACTGAGAGAAGGTACCTGGAGTGGAGCAGAGCTAGGGGAAGGCCAAGGGAGCTGGGGAGCTCCGGCCTGGAAACCCACCAGGCTGCGGCTGAGTGGAAGGATTGCAGGGGACAGCCCACGAATAGGCAGAGGCAGCAGGTCCAAAACTTCCTTGCCTATGGTGAGTGGCTTTTACACCGTAGTCTGCCCCAGTGAGTGGGGGCTAGATGGTGACTGGCAGTAGCCCATGACTGAGGCGAGGTGGGGATAGAGGGTTGGGGGTTGCCCTGGGTGGGGAGACCCTGACAACTGTGGGGGTACTGCCAGGGGGCAGCACCCCAGCCTGAAAGGGGCACCGGGGTCCAGGAGGGACTCGGGCCCAGCAGCAAGCGAGACACTGGCCTGCAGAGGGTGCTCTGGAGGCTGGAAGAGCTAAGTCCCTGGATGATCAGCAGGAGGCGCCACAGGGGTGAGTCCTACCCTGTTACACCAAGTTCCTAGGGTTCAAGGCGTAACCCTCTTAAATTAGGCACCCACCCTTACCCAATTCCTAGGCTCAGGGCATAATTTTGTGCAGATTTGCAGGACCTTTTACCAATGGAAGAGTTTACCCAGTAATACCCTTATCATCTATCTATTAACCATCACCAAAAATAGCCCACACTACACATACAGTGCTCACCAATCCCAGTCCCAATAAAACAGATGAACTTTTTTTGATGACAAGTCAGGATCAGGTCCAACTGGGGGACTCCAGTTTCTGCACAGTGTCATTGGCAGAGTGCTGAGGCCTGGCAGCTCTGATAGGGCTCTGTCCTGGAGCTGGTTTCCAAAGAGCTTCCTTTTGGACCCCAGTTTATATAGTGAAACTTGAGAACTGCTTAGCTGTACCTTAACCAATCATTATACTAAAATTTTACTAACCAATCCTAACATAGTGTAACAAAATTCTCTAACCAACCCTACCCCACCATCTTAATTGATTTACACTTAGCGAAATTAACTATGTAACAGACAGAAACAATCAAAGAATGAGACACAGGTCATACACTCAAACAATAGAGAAGTGGGGACCATAAAGACAAAACAATAAAGAAATGGGGATTTCACAACAACAATTTTGATAATTGGTTTCTTGCCAGGCAGGATGCTGTCAAACTAAGTTTTCCTTAACCAGCTTAAGATCCATTGCTTTATCTGGTGATGGTGGGTACTTTTAGGATGGATCTCCTTCTTAACAGCCCGATATTACAGTGTTTTAATGTAATTTAGATGAAATGTGAGGATGTAACTTCCTGCTTCTCAGCTAATGGCTGCTGCTGTCCTAATACAGCTGCAGACAAAGGCCTTAGGCTTTAGACCTTACAATATGGCTACAAGAAAAGGCCTTATCTTTACACTCTTAAACATTCTGAGGTCACTTGCTTCTCATAGAGCCTGTGGCAGCCAGGAGATTGCTTTGCCCTTCTACAATGTCCCAATGCATCCGTTTGTTGTCTTGCCTTTGGCAGCTGAAGCAGGTACATACACTCATCCTAACGTGCAATGTTTATACTATTGTCCTTTGACATTGCTTCAGTAAGGAATCTCCACACTACAGATTTGGTTAGTTAGACACTTGTTAGTCCTGACTCAGAATTCATGTTTCATCTCTGTCAATTACCTTTCGGGACGCTGTTTAGTCCTGAGTGTGAACGTTGTATTTTAAAAGACAGAGAATGAGAATGGAAGTGGTAACAATATATTATGAGACTTCTGTTTGTAAGACAGTAGAGTACAAAGCACTTGTGAAAATGGCAAGTTTACAGATGGCTCTATGGGTTTTCAAGTTATGCTGTGATATACACCTTTAGATCACTGGGGTTACATGTAATATAGGTGCCTGATACTTCCTCATTGACTGACAATGGGAAAAGAATCAAGCCCAATGACAATATAGAATTTGGTCTTAGTATTCTAGGAAATTTTGATTTCCTTTCTAGAAAAGTGTCTAAAGTATCAGACATTTAATTCTAATACTGTAAATGTTAATTATAATGTTTCTTACAAAGCGAGGGTCAAAATCTGCAGTCTTTTCTTAGACACAATTCCCACTGGTGTTACTGGGAGCGATGACTTCAAGTCTCACCCTGAGTGATTAGTTAATACATGCCTGTAAGGAGCCTACCTGTCATAGTATCTTTCCCCAATCTGAACCTTAGAGTCCAAAAGCTGGGGTACTAGCATGAATTCCTCTAAGCTTAATTACCTGCTTAGATCTGATAAGCTGCCACCAATCAGGAATTCCAGTGCCTGATACACTCTGGTCCCCTCAAAAACCTTCCCTGGGGACCCCAAGACCCAAATTCCTTGAGTCTCACAACAAAGGGGAATAAACCATTTCCCTTCCCCCTCCTTCCTCCCTCCCAGCTCTTTCCTGCCCTGGGTACACCAGGAGGTCACCGTGATTCAAACTCCTTGAATCACCACACAGAGAGGAATGTTACCTTCCCCCTCCTCCTCTTTTCCCTTCACCCAGAGGCAATACAGATTCAAACTCCGTGAATCTGAAACAAAAAGGAAATTCACCTTTCCCTTCTCCCCACCAATTCCCTGGTGAGTACAGACTCAGTTCCCTTGAGCCTCAACAAGGGGAAAAATCAGACAGGTCTTAAAAGCAAAACTTTTAATAAAAAGAAAGAAAAAAGGTAAAAGTTATCTCTGCAATTTAGATGGTAAAAGTTACAGGGTCTGTCAGCTTATAGAAACTGGAGAAAAAGCCTCCTTCAGCAGAAATACAATTTAAAATACTTTCAGCCAAATACACATTAGAACTCTACCAGGCAGATACACATTAAATTTCTACCAGCCAGATAAACATTTGCAAATAAAGAAAAACAATCAAAAAGACTAAACTACCTTTCTACCTTTGTACTTACTAAATTTGAACAGAAGATTAGAGAGCCTGTAGGTACGTGTGGTTACTCTGAGAACCCAGAGAGAACAAAGCCAAACCCAAAAAACACAAACAAAGGCTTCCCTCCACCGAGATTTGAAAGTATCTTGTCTCCTGATTGGTCCCCTGGTCAGGTGTTTGGTTCCCTGTTTGTTAACCCTTTACAGGTAAAAGAGACATTAACTCTTAACTATCTGTTTATGACAACCCCCAAATCGCAGACAGTGGGGAACCTCACTGGCGGTGATTTCTTCCTAGAACTTTAGAATAAACAGATTAATAGAACACATGCACCTCTACATATACTACTAAGTATGTAAACTACAATACTTTCTACATTTGAAGGACCTATTTTAACCAGTGGATTCTGGGAAACTCACGAGAGAGTGCATCAGCTACTTTGTTAGAAGCTCCTGAAATGTGTTGAATTTCAAAATCAGAATCTTGGAGCGCTAAACTCCATTGAAGCAATTTTTTGTTGTTTCCCTTGGCAGTATGAAGCCACTTTAGCGCAGCATAGTCGGTTTGTAGCTGGAACCTCCGTCCCCAAATGTATGGGCGTAGCTTTTCCAGGGCGTACACAATGGCGTAGCATTCCTTTTCACTGACTGACCAGTGACTTTCCCTCTCAGACAGTTTCTTGCTGAGAAACACGACAGGATGGAAGTTGTGATCCGGTTCTTCCTGCAAGAGCACTGCTCCTATACCACGCTCAGATGCATCTGTGGTTACTAGGAATGGTTTTTCAAAGTCCGGGGCCCTTAGCACAGGGTCAGACATGAGCATTGCCTTAAGTTGGGTAAAGGCTTTTTGACACTCATTAGTCCACTTGACTGCATTTGGCTGGGTTTTTTTGGTCAGGCCGGTCAGTGGGGCAGTGATTTGGCTGTAGTGTGGTACAAATCGCCTGTAATACCCAGCCAAGCCTAAGAAGGATTGGACCTGTTTCTTGGACTTTGGGACAGGCCACTTTTGGATAGCATCCACCTTGGCCTGTAGGGGGTTTATGGTTCCTCGACCCACCTGGTGTCCCAGGTAAGTCACTCTGTTTTGGCCTATTTGACACTTTTTGGCCTTAACAGTTAGTCCTGCCTGCCTGATGCGCTTAAAGACTTTTTCCAGATGTTCTAGGTGTTCGGGCTAGGAGTCAGAAAAAATGGCCACATCATCGAGGTAGACAACTGCATATTCTCCCAATCCTGCTAGTAGACCATCTACCAGCCTTTGGAAGGTGGCAGGTGCATTTTCACAGCCCGAAAGGAAGCACATTAAATTCATACACCCCCGCATGGGTGATGAATGCTGACCTTTCCTTGGCAGGTTCATCTAGCGGTACTTGCCAGTACCCCTTGGTTAAGTCTATTGTAGATATGAACTGGGCACATCCCAACTTTCCCAATAGCTCATCGGTGTGTGGCATTGGATAGTTGTCTAGACGAGTTACCGCATTTGGCTTACGATAGTCCATGCAAAAGCGTATTTCCCCATCTGGTTTGGGTACCAGAACCACTGGAGATGCCCATGCACTGGTAGATGAACGTATGATACCCATCTGTAGCATGTTCTGGATCTCCCATTCTATTGCAGCTTGGGCGTGAGGAGACACTCGGTAGGGTGGGGTTCTAATCGGGTGAGCATTACCTGTGTCAATGGAGTGGTATGCCCGTTCAGTCTGTCCTGGGGTGGCTGAGAACAATGGGGCGAAGCTAGTGCACAGCTCCTTGATTTGTTGTTGCTGCAGACATTCCAGGGTGGTGGAGAGGTTCACCTCTTCCACGCCACCATCAGTTTTTCCTTCAGACACCTTCAGACACCTTCAGGCCACTCAGCGTCATCTCCTCCCTGGACTGTAAACTGACAAACCTGTAAGTCTCTGGAATAAAAGGGCTTGAGAGAATTAACATGGTACACTCTGGGCTTTGGGGAGGAATTGGGAAATGCTATGAGGTAGTTAACAGCTCCCAGGCGCTCTTGGACCATGAACGGCCCTTTCCATGATGCTTCAATCTTATGGGCCTGTTGTGCCTTCCAGACCATAACCTGGTCTACCTTGAAGGAACACTCCTTGTTTAGGCTTTATCATACCAGGCCTTTTGCTCTTCCTGAGCATCCTTTAGGTTTTCTTTAGCAAGGGCTAAAGAGTGTCGGAGGGTGTTTTATAGGTTGCTTACAAAGTCTAGAATTTTAGTTCCTGGAGAAGGCGTAAACCCCTCCCATTGCTGTTTCAACAACTGTAATGGCCCTTTAACCTCGTGGCCATACACAAGCTCAAACGGTGAAAACCCTAAACTGGGATGTGGTACAGCCCTGTAGGCAAAAAGCAACTGCTGCAACACTAGGTCCCAGTCATTGGAGTGTTCATTGACGAATTTACATATCATGGCCCACAAAGTTCCATTAAACCTTTCCACCAGGCCATTGGTTTGATGGTGGTAAGGGGTGGCAACCAAGTGATTCACCCCATGAGTTTCGCACAGTTCTTTCATGGTTCCTGCCAGGAAATTAGATCCTGAATCTGTAAGGATGTCGGAGGGCCAACCTACCCTGGCAAAAATGTCTGTTAGGGCCTGGCACACAGCTTTAGCCCTGGTGTTGCCGAGTGCTACTGCTTCCGGCCATCGGGTAGCAAAGTCCATGAAAGTCAGTATATACTGCTTTCCTCTGGGGGTCTTTTTTGGGAAAGGACCCAGAATATCCACAGCTACTCGCTGAAATGGGACCTCAATTATGGGGAGTGGCTGGAGAGGGGCCTTGACCTGGTCTTGGGGTTTTCCCACTCTTTGGCACACCTCACAAGATTGGACATACTTGGCAACATCCTTGCCCATTCCCTCCCAGTGGAAGGACTTCCCCAACTGGTCTTTGGTTCTGTTCACCCCAGCATGGCCACTGGGATGATCATGGGCTAAGCTTAAGAGCTTTTCCCGGTACTTAACTGGAACCACCAACTGTTTTTGTGGATGCCAGTCTTCCTGGTGTCCACCAGAAGGCGTCTCCTTGTATAAAAGTCCTTGTTCTACAACAACCCAGGATCGATTAGAAGAGCTGAGATGCGGTGGGGTGCTCCATGCCGCCGACCAAGCTTTCTGAAGGCTGTCATCTGCTTCCTGCTCAGTATTGAACTGTTCCCTTGAAGCTGGAGACACCAGTTCTTCCTTAGACTGTTGACTTGGGCTTGGTCCCTCTGGAAGCGATTTAGGTGATGGGGTTGTTTTCGTTGCTGGTGAACCGCTCTCCGCTGGTGCACCAGGTGGTATTTCAGGCTCTGGCTGAGCCTCTTGGGTGTGGTTGTCTGCTGCTTTTGCCAGTTCAGGCTCGCTGGCGCCCTCCGTTGTTGGGGTTGAAGATGGATGTGCAAACGCTGGCGTCAGTGCTGGCAATGGTTCTGGTGCTGGCTGCTTTTCCAGTTCCTGGTCTGGGACTGGAGGCACTGTGGCTGTTTCAGTCGTTGGTAGGGGATCCGGGTCCACTACCTCTGTCTGGGTCTCTGGTAACAGAGACGGGGCCTCTGTGGACGGCTCAGGAATAGGAATGGGTCTGGAAGCTTGCCTGGTTTGGCTGCGTGTAACCATTCCCACTCTCTTGGCCCGCTTCACCTGGTTGGCCAAGTCTTCCCGCAGCAGCATGGGGATGGGATAATTGTCATAGACTGCAAAAGTCCACATTCCTGACCAGCCTTTGTACTGGACAGGTAGTTTAGCTGTAGGCAAGTCTACAGCTTGTGACATGAAAGGGTAAATTGTCACTTGGGCCTTTGGGTTGATGAATTTGGGTTCGACGAAGGATTGGTGGATAGCTGACACTTGTGCCCCCATGTCTCTCCACGCAGTAACCTTCTTTCCACTCACTCTCAAAATTTCCCTTCACTCCAAGGGTATTTGAGAGGCATCTGGGCTTGGGGATCTTTGGTGTGATGGTGGTGTAATGAACTGCACTCGTTTGGGGTTCTTTGGGCAGTTGGCCTTTATATGTCCCAGTTCATTACACTTAAAGCATCTTCCAGCTGACTGGTCACTGGGTTGAGGTGGGTTACTGTGAGGTGGGAGAATAGGGCGTCTGTGGCTTTCCTCGGGTTGTAGGTGGGGTCTTGGGCTGCCCTCGGTTGTAGGGTTTATTGTCAGTGTGCCCCCTGGGGTATTCATTCCCCTTGACAGTAGCTTTTTTCTTTTCTGCCACTTCCATCCATTTGGCTCCAACCTCCCCTGCCTCGGTTATCGTTTTGGGTTTCCCATCTAGGATGTACCTCTCTATTTCCTCAGGAACACCATCTAAGAAGTGCTCCATTTGTATCAGGAGGTGCAGCTCGTCCATATTGTTAACCTTTGTTCCTGATATCCAGGCTTCATAATTCTTTGCAATGTGGTAGGCGTGTCGGGGGAATGACACATCTGGTTTCCATTTTAGGGTTCTGAACCGCTGACAGGCGTGTTCAGGTGTTATCCCCATTCTGTATCTGGCCTTGGTTTGAAAAAGTTTATAATCGTTCATGTTCTTCTTAGGCATTTCAGCCGCCACCTCTGCTAAGGGTCCACTGAGCAGTGGCCTCAGCTCTATCATGTACTGATTTTCAGAGATGCTGTATCCATGGCAGGTCCTTTCAAAATTTTCTAAGAAGGCTTCAGTGTCATCACCTGCCTTGTAGGTGGGAAATTTTTGGGGATGTGGAACAACAACTGGTGAAGTGTTGTTAGGATTGGCTGTGTTCTGTTGCTTAGCCTGTTCTAATGCCAGGGCCTGCTGGTGGGCTTCCCTCTGGAGTTCCATCTGTCTTCGGTGGTCTGCCTCTTTTGCTTCTTGTTCTCTTTTGTGGGCTTCTTCTTTGGCTGCTTGTTCTCTTTTGTGGACCGCCTCTTCCTTGGCTATTTCTGCATTAATTAGTTCTATCCGTCTCCTAGTTCGTTTTCTTTTTCTATGGCTTGTTGCCTTGCCTGTTCCTGTTTCAGGGTGTCCTTGGTACTCATGGTTTCTGATGTCTTGTGTTGGGGCAACTTCTGCTGGTTTACTGTCTGAACTGCTGCTTCTTTGTTGCCTTCTTGGGGTTGCTTAGTAACAGAGTCTTTCTACTTTTTCCACTAGCTACTCATGGTAAAGTAAAAAGAATTAAAAAAACCTTTTCATTTGCAAATATGTTCTGCTGGAGTCTGTTGCTGACCACTTAAGCCTGCTTTGTTTAACAAAAGACCCTCGTTAAACCTTAATGTGCCTTGCCTTTAGGCCGCTTCTCTGGACAACCAGAAAGGAGCATGGAAAAAAAAATTTTAAAACCTGTAGTTTTAAAACCTTCTTCTCTCTGCTTACAAGCAGCTAGCAGAGAAAAAGAAAAATAATATTCCTACTGGCTTTTGGATTCCATCTTTCCCAAACACTGCCACCATGTCGTATCTTTCCCCAATCTGAACCTTAGAGTCCAAAAGTTGGGGTACTAGCATGAATTCCTCTAAGCTTAATTACCTGCTTAGATCTGATAAGCTGCCACCAATCAGGAATTCCAGTGCCTGATACACTCTGGTCCCCTCAAAAACCTTCCCTGGGGACCCCAAGACCCAAATTCCTTGAGTCTCACAACAAAGGGGAATAAACTATTTCCCTTCCCCCTCCTTCCTCCCTCCCAGCTCTTTCCTGCCCTGGGTACACCAGGAGATCACCGTGATTCAAACTCCTTGAATCACCACACGGAGAGGAATGTTACCTTCCCCCCCCTCCTCTTTTCCCTTCACCCAGAGGCAATACAGATTCAAACTCCGTGAATCTAAAACAAAGAGGAAATTCACCTTTCCCTTCTCCCCACCAATTCCCTGGTGAGTACAGACTTAGTTCCCTTGAGCCTCAACAAGGGGAAAAATCAGACAGGTCTTAAAAGCAAAACTTTTAATAAAAAGAAAGAAAAAAGATAAAAGTTATCTCTGCAATTTAGATGGTAAAAGTTACAGGGTCTGTCAGCTTATAGAAACTGGAGAAAAAGCCTCCTCCAGAAGAAATACAATTTAAAATACTTTCAGCCAAATACACATTAGAACTCTACCAGGCAGATACACATTAAATTTCTACCAGCCAGATACACATTTGCAAATAAAGAAAAACAATCAAAAAGACTAAACTGCCTTTCTACCTTTGTACTTACTAAATTTGAACAGAAGATTAGAGAGCCTGTAGGTACATGTGGTTACTCTGAGAACCCAGAGAGAACAAAGCCAAACCCAGAAAACACAAACAAAGGCTTCCCTCCACCGAGATTTGAAAGTATCTTGTCTCCTGATTGGTCCCCTGGTCAGGGGTTTAGTTCCCTGTTTGTTAACCCTTTACAGGTAAAAGAGACATTAACCCTTAACTATCTGTTTATGACAGCAGACTATTACCACTATATAAATATGAAGACTAGAAGAAGAAAGCCCTAATACTGAAATTTGACCTCAGCCTACAGAGTTCAATGACACCCCGAATGTATCCCTGAACACTGGATGGAGGAATACGTTGCGCATCAGAATCCTTGCTATTGAGTATTTGCATATCAGTACCCAGAATGCACTCAGGCGTATTGAGTTCTGTCCCACACTCCTAGACTTTATAGCTATTTCTTGTCCTGCTTAAATAACACCGTAATAATTTGTGCTGCCTATACAAATGGTTGTTAATTAATTAAGGCCTGTTTTAGATGGTCACAGTTGAAAATATTTATTGTAACGGTTCCTGGATGAGTTTTGTCACTGTTAGTGGGACAGCAGAAAGCCAACAGTATTTTCAAAGTGATGCAGCCTACCAGACAAAATAATATTTTCGAAGTGTCAGTGCTTGAAAAAGGCCCTATTGATGCCATTGCCCTGCAGCGTATTAATGTCATGTAATAAAGGCTAAGTTAGGAGATGGTCCCATGGTTAGAACCGTAATCTGGGGCTCAGCAGACCCAGTTTCAATTCCTGGCTCCACTATACACTTCCTATCAGCCCTTGCACCAGTCACTTTGTCATTCTGTGGCTCAGTTCCCCCTCTGTAAAATGGAGATAATAGTACTTCCCTTCCTCACAGGGGTGTCTGGAGGATAAATACATTTAAATGAATGTGAGCCATATCAGTACCTCACATAGCTAGATTGTACCACCCTCAGTGGGGGAGCTTGACAGTACAATGCACAGATGTTGTTATGTTTGTCTTTTCTCCTGCTTCTGTCACTTGCAACCTTATTTACCTGGTGAGAGTGACACACAGTACTGCTCACAAGCTAATTGTTTTCACAGCAGGCATCCCTTCTAATGCCTTTATCTGCACTGCCACTCTCCTCTCTGACATGTGCCTGGGATATTTCACCCACCTTTGATGTTGTTCTATAACGGGTGCTCACAGGAGTGGATTTATCAGTTCAGGCATGTCATTTGTAGTCTTTCTGTGTTTTCTCTGTAGCTTGTGGAACTGAGACAGAGAACTGCCAAGTATTGATCCTGTTTTTTCCCTCTGCACTTCTCTGGGCCATGGATTAAAGCAATGATAATGTAAAGCTGGGTTTTAGAAACCTCACAACCTCTAATCCTTTTTATAGAAGGCATACATCTTAGTATCCTTAGTTTTACAGTTCTCCAGAGAATTGCTGTGTTTCCAGTTTGCCAAAAACTCTAGATAGTCAGAATTCTCTTTTCCCAACTGTAGTATTTAATAAATGAAAACGAACAGACAAACAAAAAAAATACATTATTGGACCACTGAGTTATGAAAATCAAGAAATAAAAAAACTTTCAGGATTATGAAAGTCAATAAATAAAAAAAATCATACTAACATTAATTTACCCATAGTAAACACCTAATGGACTCTGTTATCCAAAACTTTCAGCTAATCAGAGAAGCTGCCTTTTCTGCTACTATCTTAGTCCAATCCTTCGACTCATACTGAAGATCTCAGTCTGGGATAATTCTAGTATCTGAAATCTGAGTCAAATAACAGATAAAATCTTTCCCTGGCCCTGATGTGTCTCAAATAGCTGAATACCCATCTGAAGAAGTCAGTGCTAACAAGGACCAGGTGTCTCGTCCAGCCAGGTGTCTATTAGACATACAAAGTCAAGAATCATGGGAGATGGAGAATTAGCTTCCAGACTTGCATTAAACCCCTGAACTGAAGGGTAGGGTCAATATTATCTGATATTTTCAATGATTAATCTCCAGATGAGACAAGTGGGACAGATAATATGGGTCTACAGTTAGGAACCAATGAATCTGATCCCCGAGATACACATTCTTATAGAATGTAGAAAATTGTATGGGGATTCTAAAGTCGTTGTTTGTTTGTTTTTCTTTTTTATCTTGTGAACAATGCTCAAAGTAAGGGGAAAATGTGTTGTGATACTCCCACTTTCTTACATTTCCCACTATACCTTGTTTTTTATTTTTTTTCCCAACTCTGAGCAGTGAAAAGTGGAGATAAGACATAACTATCTTTCCTGTCCTCATTCCATGTCTTATATAAAGGCAGATGTTTGGAAGATTTTTGCTTTGTATTTCAATCTGCTAAAGGGACCACGTGTGTTTTATCTGAATACTTAACTGAATATTGTCTTCCCTACTGTAGCTACAATATTTGCCAGTATACAGTTTCACATGAAATTTTCTGCAGTCCATAGACACCTTTGCAAGAAATTCTCTACTAATTATAGAAGGATTTTCCAGCAACTATTGTGGTTGCTAAAAAAATGATTTTAGGAAGAGATGCTTAAAGATTTTCTGTTTAGCTTTAGTTACTAATAATGTATGAGTTTCTCTTTCAGTTGTTCTGTTGAAAACATTGTGGAAGTCAGTCCCAGCTCAGGGCCTAGTTTTTATAATACAAAATACTATGGAGGTTGTTGTTTCCTTTTTTAGAACTTCTTACAGTACTTTCTCTCATTCCTTAACTGTAGTCTTCATAAATCTATATAGCTTCACCAACTAGTCAGTAGTCTCAGCATTCAGACAGTCTTATCTTTTCTCAGCATGTCCCACCACGTTATTCTAAAATACTAGTGAATCTTTACTGGCTGTTTTCATCCTCATGAAACAATCTGTGGTACTCATATCCAGGCAGCTTATGAAACAGCACTTGTACCTTGTATGATATGAACCTGGTGCCATAGTAATAATAGTGGATGGGTGAGTATAGTATGTATCAAATCCAAAGAGACCTTCAATTTAGTGAAAATTACAAAATGGGTGTAAGACATTTTCGGCCAAACCAGGCATATGTGTGGTTAATTTGTAGTCGTTACTAGATTTGTACTAGGTTCACTCTTAGATGGATACATTTCATCTAGACTGAGTCAATGTGTTCTGCAAGACAATAGAACTCGTATCATGTGTCTTTAGAAATGCAGCAGCACGGAATAGTATCAGATAGCAAGTAAAAACAATATATAAAATTGCTTCACAAGTGTACCAAGCAGACCTCAGTTTAATACAAAACTACTGTTCTAAAATGGCAGTATTTTAACTATAAGAAGAAAAAAATAACCCAGTTTCCATCTTGCAGGATTGGTAAAGTCTATGTTTAAGGTTGATGATGTACTTGGAAAAACACTGTGCATTGTTTGTCTGAGGGTCAGATCTTACACTAAGTGGGAAATTACAATTGTAACTTAATACTAAGTTTTACGTGTAATTAATTTTGCAAGAGACAAACATTGGCTGGCTGACAAAAGACCTCATGTTCAAAACCTCTGCCAAATGTGTCACATGAGCTTTTATCAAATAATAACTATTTATTTAATTTTTTTAACATACAAGTTTTACATTGCTGTTGCACATAAATGGCCCATCCTGGTCCCAATGAAGTCAACAGAAGCTGAAGGAGACTCTTGTAGTGTACAGTATTTAGCAATGTTCGAGATTTTATGATTCAGTAGGAAAAGAGAAGTAAGGTTTAATTAAGCTACATGTAGAAACATTTTCAATAACGTAATATCACAGTTAAGCTGTTGTACAAAATGTGACTGGTTTTTGCTTTTATTCACTAGCACTGGCTCACAGAACTGGAAATCTTAGCTATGATCTTTGCAGCTGCAGTCCATGATTATGAGCATACTGGGACCACAAACAATTTCCATATTCAGACAAGGTAAGTGTGCTTCATCTTGTGATAGTGTGTCTGAATGCAGCTGTTGCAGCACGATCTAGGAGAAAAAGGAAGGCAATTTAGTGGCATAGATCTGAGGTTCATACCCTTTGGATCACAGCTGCAAGGCACAGTGCCACTGGCTGTGGTCAAGATAGTACCTTAATACACTGAAGAGGAGATTCTTGACACTCATTCAGCGGGAAATACTTCACCTGACCAGCAATTTCTCAGAATAGCTTTGCTGTGAACGTTGAAGTTCTGCTTCCTAAAATGTTTTACTACTTTGGACACAGATGGCAGTCAGCTTTGCAGCCCTTACTTATCCATGTCATCCTTGCTCATGTGAGTAGCCTCCTTGGCTTTCTGAGCAAGGACAGCATGTGAGAATAAGGATTACAGGATTTGGTCGCATATCTTTAAAGTGCAATCTTCACGTTGCCGTTCATTGATATGTGAGGGGTCATGGCAAAATGCTTGGAACACTGACTGACAAGGATGCCAGTTGTACAGAATATTTCTGAGCGTTCTCTCTTCTCATTATCTTTTGTACCCACTCCCTTTATATCTGGCTTAGTAGCTTCTTATAGTATCCCATTAAGTCATATATTTGAAGTAGGCCTCCCAGTCCCCAGACACCCTCCCGGCCCTCCTCCATATCTCTCCTTAAATGCTGCTTCCCCTCTAGCAATGTCTCCAAACCCACCTGAACTGTTATTTGGGGTGTCATATTTGTTTGTATTAAGTTGCAAGATCCTTGAGACACTAAGACGTTTTCGAAGACACAAATGACAATTAGGCTTCTGGGGTGGGGTCTGAGGTGCCTTTCCCTGCCTATTTTGAGATCCTCTATATTGTGTAGTCCAATGGAGAGAGCACTGGACTGAGAATCAGAAGACCTGTGTTCTAGTCCGGGCGCTGCCACTGCCTTGCTATGGGATATTGAAAGTCTCTTTGCCTCAAGTTCCCTCCTTGTTAAATGGGGGTGATATTTACCCAGCTTTTAAAAATATTTTGAGATCTACAAATGAAAAACACTGTAAGTGGAAATTTAATGCTATTGCAGTAGGAAAAAAAGGTATAAAACGCATAGGAAGCCCTTTCGTCCTTAATCCAGAAGTGCGGGTGGGGTTGTGCCTCTCATGATATGGCATATGGAGACATTTAATAATAATTAATAATAGACTTAAGTATATTCTTGCTGAAATGACTATATCATTTAAAAGTATTGGGCAGGGATTGGTTTGTTTTAACTATAGAAAAAGTTGTCTTTTTCTTTAAATACTGTCGGGCAGATCCTGACCCACTGCTGCCCTGAGATTGCCCAGAGTAGGGGAACATCTGGTGGTGCTGTCTCTATCACTGCAGTTTGGGAAAGGGGTGTGGGCAGGACTCTGTATGTCAGATATCACTGGCTTCCATAATGACCCCTTGGCCCATAAACACAGCTGGTATGAGTTAGAGCAGCCAGGCATCATTGGGACACAGTGCCCCACCCTCTGATGTGAATTAGATTGGGGAACTGGGGATCAGTCTAGTGCAGAGTGGCTCATCAGGCACCTTTGCAGCCCCTCAGCTGTACTGAAATACCTAACAATTATTTCCATCACTTCTGTTTTGGCAAGAAAACCACTCTTCATAAAAGAGAACTGAAGTGTTCTTCCACTTAGCTAGGTTATACTGCCTGCCAGTGGTAGGCTTTAAATGCTGTAAGGACTGCGTACAGGTTAATCAGTTGATGTGCTTTGGGACATATGGTTTGATAAATCTGATGATGAACAAATTCTATGTCTGCAGCTAGATTACGAGCAAAAGCCCTTTCCTCTTCAACATACTGGTGCATTCACCCAGTCCAGCTAAAAATAAATTGTTGTATCACTTTAATCAGTTGTTCTAAGTTTAAACTGCTTTTCTATTTTAGTCTTATATATTTTGGTTTGAAGTACTGCAACAGTGGAAAATAAATTACGTTGTTAAACTGAGTTTTACAGTTAAATACTTACTCGTACATGTTGAATCTGACCCTAAAAAAAGAGATCTATTTGCCTTTCATCCATGTTTCTATTGCTTCAGAAAGGTAGAAAAAATTACCCTCAGAGTTGTGTCAAATCTCTGCACTGATTAAAAACAACCATGATTAGCTATGTGGATCAAAAAAGTGTGCTCCACCAAAATACCTGATTGGCAAATAATAGATTTTCCCATATTAATAAGAGACTGGACAGAAACACTGTCATTATTTAGGTAGGATATGCTTTGTTCACTTAATCAACAAACTTTACAATCCTGCTTTACTTCTGTAGTTTCCCTGGTACCATGCCATATGCTTTTAGCTGCCTCTGATCACAGACTCAAAGCAGTGTTGCAAAATATGTAGTCTTGGCTGGCTAATCAGGACACTTATAAAACAGAAGGCAAAAAGAGAGAAATAGAGGAAAGAGAATAAATAAGGTGGGAAGGGAAAATGACACTTGAGGGAGGAGGTGACAGCAGGAACCCAAGTCTCTTTCCTGTTGGTGTTCAGGATTTAGCCAAAGCTGGGAGAGGTAGCAATGTTATCTGGTTCCCTCTTTCTGGTCTGGTCTGGTCAGGACACCTTTCAGGAATGGGATGATGAAATACCAGCAGTGTCCTCATGGTTTCTGGAGTTCCAGGAAATGACGAGGTGGCAGCCCTGATGGCAAGGGCATATTCCTTCTAGCCCAACTGGCATCCTAATTCCCCAACAACGTCAGTTTTTAAGGACCTCCAGAAGTGGAGATGAGAGGAATAGTCAACTTAAGAGTACAGGCCCCTGTGCAAATCTCAGGTTGAGCATCCAGAAAATGGGGAACACACAGAAGCCACTTGCAAAAAGTTCAGTTTAAATGACTTGCCTGACATCTCACAGGAACTCTGTGGCAGAGGAATGATAGAATCCCATTTTTCAGGGTGACATTCAACTGCCTAATCTCTGAGACCATTCTTTCTCTTCATGCAGTCTCCTACCTCATTCACTACACACCTTTCAACTTCTGTAACAAATGAGGCAGGCATTAACCACACAGTGGTGTCATTAACTACACAGCCTGATTTATTCCCAGCGCACCTTAATTCTGGCATTTCCTAACTCTTGAGTGCTTAATGGTGTGTGTGTGTGTGTGTGTGTGTGTGTGTGTAATTTCCTAGTTTTGTTTTTTTTTTAAATGAAACTGAAAAACAAATTCCATGATGTGGAACCATACTGATCATATGGTTCTGAGCAGGGTTACACTCGTTAGTTTCACAATACAGGCTTCTACCACTTGAGCTAACAGTGTAACCAACAGCAGCCAAAGGTTATCATCCTCTGTGTGAGCCGGCCTTTAGAGGGAGATGAGGCGTACATTTTTGCCAGTGGGTTTCACAGCTATTTGCAGACAGCAGAGGAATGATGAGATTTATTCCATATTCTGAGAAGTGTGTTCTCTAATGGGTTATGAACCCTCCTGTCTCTGTTGTTCCCAGGCCTGACCCCTGCTATTCATGGCCCCTCCAGCCTGTCTTTGTCTAGGTCTCCCACCCCCACTCCCCCACTCAGCTCGTCATCTCTATCCCAGGCATCCAAACTCCTCACCAGCTCCGCATCCTTGACTGTTTTCCTTTCATCCCCCTGGCCAAATCTTCATCTCAGCCACCCACTCACACCCTTGTCACTCCCTTTGCCACACCCTTTGGCTCCAGCTCCTCAGCCCTCTGCATTCCTTTCAGGTTCCTTCCTCCTGCTCCTAATTGCTGCCTGTGCACCAGCTATGGGGGGAATGGAGGCATTGACATGAAAAGAAAGATCAGTTCTCATCCCTAGTGCCATAAACTGCCCCAAGTGGCTGGAAGGAGCAATTGCAGGAAGAGGCCTGCTCGGGCCCTGTAACCCCGAACTGGAGGATGCTTAGCATGGGTGGAATCTTCAGCGAATTTAGCTGCTAAACTCTAAAATGTCTCTACAGATCATGTGTGAACTGAGATTTTCAGAGGCTAATAATTTGGTCAAATTCAGGTTGATTTTTACAGGTCAACCTCCTAACATTATGGTTTCCCACATCTGGCACATTTCAAATCTGCACTCCAAAACATGGAGGCTCAAGAACTTCTCTGTGAAATGGTGTTTAGAATTTTTTTACAAGGGCAGAACATATATTTCCTCTAACTCCATTTGAGAAATACCTGAACCATTTGTGCTGAAATTCCATCCACCTCTTTCTAACTCCTCATTCTAAAATAAAGTCAGCCTGAGGTAGATATCTAGCATGGATCTAGCCCAAATGGTTGAAATTTGAGAAAGTTATAAGCAATTGAAAACAAGGTTTTATAATGGGAACTGTCAGACAACTTGAAGTACAGGTCTCAATCTCTGCCCCACATATAATATCATATAAGTTTTATTATAATTTTTTTTTTGTCAGAGCAAGCCTGATTTTGTAGTCTTTCCTTAGGACTCAGGCAAAACTGCCTTTAAATTCAATGAAAGTTTTCTTTGTGTAAGTACTATAGGGTTGGACCCTTATCCTGTATACCTCATGAATTAGCTGCTTTATTGCTAAACAATGTAACGGGTACAAACATGAAAAAAGGCCCCTTTGATACCACTGGATGTACCTGGTCCAAATGCTTGTGAGACAGGTAGAAGAAGGAGTAATATTGTTTGAGGATATTATTTTCTCTTAATTCCTCGAATTAATCTCTCTGATGTATTAATTACATATTATAAAGAGAAAACGATATATTCAAAATCTGGTTCTTGCCCTTTACAGTAGCTAATATGGCAAGTAAGTTCAATTACCAGCATAGTTGCACCTTTTTTTTTATTATGAGGAATTATCTGTGAGGTTTTCTTTTCAGATCTTTATCTTCTAGGATGAAATAAATATCATGTCAAACTAACTCAACAGACCCTTTAATGGCAACAGAGCCCCTTTCTATTATGCTAACATCAGTGTCCTGTTGCTAATCATACTTCTTTTATACCTAGGTCAGATGTTGCAATTTTGTACAATGATCGTTCTGTTCTTGAAAATCATCATGTGAGTGCTGCTTACAGACTTATGCAAGAGGATGAAATGAACATTCTGGCAAATTTAACCAAAGATGACTGGAGGTAAGATCTATTGGGACATTAAGGATGATTCCAATAAATAGAAAGGGTAGGTCTTCTCCTTTGCACCTCATTTTGGATATGTGTACACCTTGAATTGTGTACTCATACTCATTCTAACTCTCTTTGAGCTAGTGCACTAAAATCGAATGTAGTCCTGGCAGCACGATGGGCTAGCCACCCCGTGTACATACCAATCCAAGACCCTAAGCATGAACTAAAGGCAACTAATCCATCCCACTTTCATGGCTATGTTCTATTTTTAGCACACTAGCTCAATAAGAGCTAGAGCAAGTATGTCTTCTCAAGCTGAGAATCATACCGCCAGCCTGAAGTGTAGACATGACCTTTGAGCTCTAGCTGAAACTGAAGAAGCCTTGGAAGTGGAAGCATGTAAGAGCATTGGAACTTAAATGGGCATTAAAAAAGATGGTCAGAATCATAACTGACATTTCACAATAACTCGAGCCACAATATCATAAATGATAATTGTCAGGACTGCCTTGAGGTCTTCCATTATTAAGAAAGTTGCTATGGTGTACAACAATGCATGCAGAGAATTCAAATCACAAGCCTTCCTGTGTTACTATTGGTAGAGCTGTTATCATTCAAGTACGCCTAAAATATCTAACCAATAGCTGTATTGCAGTGTTACTGGCAGGTGTGCTGCATCTGGAGAACATTGCTTCCAGGAATGGTGTCCCTAAAGACAGAGTGCCAAATTCTGCTCACAATAATACCTGCACAATCCAATTGTCTTCAGAGGAGTTAAAAATTTGGCCCATCATGTACATAAAGCTGCAGTACTTGGCCCAGACAGAAGCCTCTTTCTGTAACACCTTCTTGTTTGCGTGTATTAATTTATTTCCTCTTTGGAATCAGACCATCATTAGACAATTCAGTTGCATGTAGCTGAATTCAGAGATGGAATGTGTAAAACTGGCTTACAGACTATCAAGGTGTTAATATTTAACAATACAGGGAGTTAAAACCTATTGATTTTTAATCTATTAATTACCCTTAATTGTTGCAGCACATCTCATACATAAAATATTTTTTTCATCTCTATGATTGAAGCAGACTGCTACATGTTTTTGACTTTATTTTTTTCTTTCAGAGCACGCTTACTCTCATTCATTGTCCTTAAATTTTTTAAATGAATTTAGTTCTGGACAAAGATCAATAGCTCTGAAAGCTGATTTTAAATGTGCACTGTGAGAATATTCTCTTACCCACACTGCCTCTATCCATATGACTTAACATAGTTCTGGAGGCTTCTACCTTCTGAGGATTGAAAGGATAGTTCTGTCTCTGTGATCCCTCTGCTTAGACTGCCACTGAACATACGAAGAAAGTGATAGTGTTTTGGGATCCTAGAAGAGCCAGCAAACAACTTTCAGATGCTGATACCTTTCAATCCCTAGCAGTCTGTGTCACTTAGAGAGTGAAAGATTCTGAATCTTTATGCCGCTTATGTGGAGGCATGACGTCAGTAGTTTAACTTTTTCCCTTTATTTTTTCCCCTAGATATTTTATCCTAGCTAGATGTTTGTCACACTCATTAACATGTTATCGAAGTGCCTTAAGATATATAGGACTAGAATCTGGTCCAGCCGAGCTACAGTCAGTAAAGGACTGGGGCAAATCAGTAAAGGACTGGGGCAAAGATATCTCTGGGCTTCCCTGATCTTGGGATCACCAAGGACTAGTCCTCAACATAAATCAGTGCAATTTGGGCACTGACTGAATTTACACCCAGCTGCCCCCAGAGGCCACACTAGCAGCCTGGGATCAACAGGAGCCAGTGCATTCCAGCCACTCCTTCCTCAGGTGGCTGTGGGAGGGGAGATAGGAATAGAATAGGAATCCCTATTGTTACACCAATTATATTAGACCAGTAAAAACCAGCAGGATCTTATTAAAGGGGACAAGGCAAAGATGCCACATTTATTATGATAACAATTTGATTTATGACTAATAACTAATATCTTAATTCTTATACACACACATTATACCTAATACCTATACACACACACACATATTCACACACACACACACACACATTCACACACACACATCCATCAGATGTTCTGCAGCTGCTGCATAGTTACCAGTCCTGAAGATAGCTTAAGTTCATAGCTTGATTTTGTAGCTTGGGTTCGTAGCTTGTGGCAGCTAACTGGCCAGGAAAGCCAGGCACAAGGACAAGCTGGATCTCTGTTGGGCAGGCACTGATGTTCTTCCATGTTGGCAGCAGAATGTTACCCAGAGTTTCTCATCTCACCCTTCTTTTTTATAGGCTTTTAGTTTGGATTCAAAGTCTATAGGTCTTGCTGTGTCACGCTGCCTCTGGGTTTAGATTGATCACCCATCAATAGCAGGCGTGACTTTCAGCCTTGAACCTGGCTTTGATCTTCCTTCTGTTGTTCTGTTGTCCTTTTCTTTTTAGGGTGGATGCTTCTTACTTTGTTTAGGGCTGTTGTCTAGGTCTTCAGCTGTTGGTATTTGAACTTTATCTCATCAGGACAGGCTGGGGCTGGAGGTTGATTCCGTCATCCACACATACCTCATTCACACATCTAAACTAAACTAAGATTACAGCAGGGTTTGCAAAAATGAAGGTTGGAGGAAGCTTTTACAAAATGGAGTGAGTGTTTTAAAATGGGGTTTGAATTACAATATGGAACAGCAGTTACAGTATAGGCAAGTGTAGTGAATGGTGAACAGAAGTTACATTAATAAAGTGAACAATTAAAAACAATTTCATTTGTCAGTTCTACACTATGACAGCAGAAGATTTTCCAGTGCTGGGAGAAGCCTCCAGTTCCCAGATCTGTCAGCTCCATGCTGCTTTGCACTGGGAGACTGGAGCATAGCAAGTCTCAGGATCTGGACTGTAATAGTGTAGTTTTTGTAGCATATACATGTATTTCTAAAATAGTCTTTTCTATCAAGACTGATCAATCTTCATACTAACTTTCCTTCTTTTTTTATGCTGGACTGTACACAATGTGGCTCCTTTATGCTCTCTCAGTGGCACTCTGTCTCTTTCTCTTACATTTCTCTTTGCTTTCATGGTAATTTAGTATGCTCTTTCAGAAGTTGTTCAACTACTCTCCAATTGTGCTTGCACTGGCTTTTGAAATATCTTTTATTGTGACCTTTTCTGTATTTCCCATTTATTTTAGTGATGTTTTAGCATAGATGTTTGTATCAGAATTTCTTTATATGGAATGGTTACACAGAGTCCAGATTCTGCTCTCTGTTGTACTCATCCAACCCATGTGAAACCAGCGAGGTTGCATGGCAGCCATAGGGGGCAGAAATTTGGCCCCTTTAACGAGAGTATAAGATATGTATTTAATAGAGGCAGGAAGCCCAATTATTACATGTAGGTAGGTATCATTAATTGTGAAGACTTCTGAAAATTCTGCTATGACATCACTGATATTCAGACATGGAATAAAAGGATTTACTTACCTGAGCTAAAGTAGGGCACCCAATTCTCTATTTGGTCACATAAATCAGCATTTAATATCTCTAATATCTGTGCATGCCTAAGTACTGATTTGAATACCCACGCAGTTTGTGGAACTGGTTGACCTAATTATGAGGGTCAGATTGGAAAATTATCACCTGGTATTCATTTTGTAAGTTCAAAAATATTCTTGTTTCCATGTTATTATTTGCAGTGGTTCAGTAGCACAGTGGAAAATCCGTTTAGCCACTTGAAAGAAGCACTTCAGGTTTTTTAAATTATTAATAGAATGAACTTTTTTGATTCTCTTTATTCAAATTCATGCCATTAAAATAGCTTTGAAGCTTACAATAAAGCAAATTGGCAGTAAATTGAAATGTTAATTTGTTCAACTTTTTCAACACACGTCGTGTCTGATTCATTTCTTAAGTACTGTCAGACCTGTTTTCTTCACTTGTACTGATTATTTTTTTAATGCCCATGCCTGGTTAAACTATGGCTTTGCTAATTATTTCATCAAGATAAAGAAAAGTGATTGAGATTTTTTTTTTTTGCGTTACCATTTTTTTCTACCTGTTAACATCAGGGAGAATGTGCTAATAAACTGTCGGGCTCAATTAAGTTTAAAACACAAGGTTTGGGTCTGAATCAGTGAAATGCTGCCAACGTTGTAACAAGGGCTTTGTCAAGGTTAACACATGTGACATTCCCCAAGTAGTATAGTCATTCCTCACTCTTTCCCTCAACCAAACCTCACCCATCCCCTCGACACACACAAAATCCTCCTTTCCATACTCTTCTCCCTTACCTACCTCCCCTCCCCAAAAAATCCAGCAATCCTTTCACCCTCCTTTCAAAGAGGAAATAAATGAATACATGCAAATAAGAAGGTGTTACACAGAGAGGCTTCTGTCTGGGCCAGTACTGCAGCTTTATGTACATGGTGGGCTAAATTGTGCTCTCACATCATGCAACTCCTCTGAAGACAATTGGACTGTGCTAGTATTATTGTGAGCAGAATTTGGTCTCCCTTTCCACACCAGCCATTATCCTTTGATTCGCCGTGCTTCCACCTCCCCAGCAGTACAGGGGTACTCTTCTAAGTGGCTCACACAGCAGCAGAAGTGCTGGCAGATGGGTGCCCTGTGGTCTTTGGCAGTAGTGGTGGTAGACATCTTGTCCTGCAACCTCTGGGTGTCGGGTAGGGCGACCACTTTTTCAAAAAGCAAACGTGGGACACATGCAGGAACCCCACCCCCCTCCATGGCCTGACCCCTTGCCCCTCCTCTTCCCTCAATCCCCCACCCCCTGGTCCTCCTTTTCCCCATGAGGCCTCGCCCCCTGGCCTGGCTGGAAGCCAGAGTCAGGCTGTGGTAAGAACCACCCAGGTCCTTCCACCTGCCTTGGGCAGGGGGCTAGGGTGCCCGAGAGCAACCTCCAGCCTGTATCCCCACCTCCTTGGATGTGCCACCAAAGGCAGAGGAAGGGTCTGGGGCTCCCCACAGTGGTCCAGACACCCTGGGCAGCTCTTACCACAGCCTAGCTCAGGCTTCCAGTCTGTCCAGGGACAACCCTTGAGGGGAAGAGGAGGAGCAGGGGACAGGGCCTTGTGCTGAGAGAAGGCTCAGGGATTACTCTTAAAAGTGAGCTCAAGAATTACAAGTTCAAAGGAAAGAAAAATCTGTAAAAAGAGGGAGTAGAAGTTTGTTTCAGGTTTGTGTTAGGTTTTTTTTCTTTCCTGTTTTCTCCCAAAACAGCAGAGTGTAACTAATATAAACCCCTCAGTTTCCATGCAACTTCTGCCTGTTTCTTACAAAAACTGGCTTGCTTCATTTGAAGTTCAAAGCAATGTGCAGGAGGAGCAGTTGGGATGCAAGTTAATTAGTGTCATATCAGAGGTCAGGCAAGGTTGCCATGGTTGCACATCTTTATTTGAATAGCAAAGGGAGGCCTGAATCTCCACTCAGTTATACCAGTGCAAATCAGTAGTAAATCCACTGAAATTAATGAGTGACACCAGCTTAAACCTACTGTTGAGGGAGCTCAGTCTCAAAACTTATAATAAACCATCACATCTCCTCCAAACAGAATTGTAATTAACTCATATCTTAAAAGCATAAACATAGAATTTCACATTAATATTTAACAAGGTTTGTTGTAGAACCCCCTGAATACCACATTTTGTTCACAGACTCAAACTTTAAGGTCACAAGGGACTATCATCATCTAGTCTGACCTCCTCCACATTGCAGGTCACAGAACCTCACCTACCCACTCCTGTAATAGACTCCTAACTGCCGGCTGAGTTACTGAAGTCCTCAACTCATGGTTTAAAGACTTCAGGATACAGAGAATCCACCATTTACACTAGTTGAAACCTGCAAGTAACCTGTGCCCCATGCTTCAGAGGAAGGTAAAAAAATTCCAACCCACCGGGGTCTCTGCCAATCTGACCTGGGGAAAATTTCTTCCCGATGAGTTAGACCCTGAGCATGTGGGAAAGACCCACCAGGCAGACACCTGGGAAAGAATTCTCTGTAGTAACTGAGAGCCCTCCCGACTGTGCTACTGTAACAGTCAATAAACTGCTTCCGGTCCTACACTCCCATCAGCATTCACACAGGCAGGGACACACCCCGCTGCAGTTGCGTGCAGGCTTTGGCCAGCTGCTGCATGAACCAACAATAGAGAGGCTACAGCCAAGATAACCCCCAGCTTCCCCACCTAGGACCCCAGAACTGTACCATCCTGTTCTGGTCAAAACCCCAACCAGTACAAATTTATTACTCAGTTCTCCTCTCCCTCAATGTGAAGAGGAATGTGCACAGTACACTTGTGTTAAACCAAGCTGAGATTTTCCCCGGACACTTCAGTTCAAAGGAACACTGGTTTAGATTAAAACAAAAGTTTAACTACAAAAAGACAGATTTTAAGTGATAGCAAACAAATTAAAGCAGATTACCTAGTAAATAAACAAAACCGCAAACTAAGACTAAAATACTAGAAAGATTGGATATGAATTAGCAATTTCTCATCCTGACTGATGATACAAGCAGGCTTGCAGATTTCAAGGCACAAGCTACATTTGCTTTACAACTTGGGATCCCCACCCCATTCCAAGTCCTTTTCTTTCGGAGCTTCTCCAGATGTTGAGTTGTGGGGGACTGAAGTACAACAGATGATGTCACTCCCTGCCTATTGAGGGAACCCTTTGTTCCAAAAAACAGTTTCCAGCCCAGTTTGCGGAAAAATACAGGCACCCAAAATGGAGATCAGTGTCTTATAGTGTCATGTGGTCTGGTCTCATACCCTTGCATGCCCTGCCAAGTCATAGCAGCCATTATTTACAGTCTGTCTGGAGCAATCTCAGGAAGGTTCACCAGGTGGGAGATAAGCTTCTCCTAAGGCAGGGGTTCCCAAACTTGGTTTGTGGCTTGTTCAGGGTAAGCCCCTGGTGGGCTGCGAGACACTTTGTTTACCTGAGCGTCCACTGATACAGCCACTCGCAGCTTCCAGTCTCTGCGTTTCGCTATTCCCGGCCAATGAGATCTGCGGGAAGCAGTGGCCCCACCCGCACCACTTCCCACAGCTCCCATTGGCTGGGAACGGCACACTGCAGCCACCGGGAGCTACTAGCGGCCGTACCTGTGGATGGTCAGGTAAACAAAGCATCTTGCAGTGCGCCAGAGGCTTACCCTGAACAAGCCGCAAAACAAATTTGGGAACCCCTGTCCTAAGGCCTATTTTTTTCCTAATGGCCCATTACCCTGAGCAGGCCCTTCCCGCCAGCTGTCTAGGCAGAACGCATTTTGCCTAATGAGTGTCACCCAGGTGTAAACACATTTGAAACTCAGATACATAGTCAATATTCATAACTTCAGATCCAAAAAGGATACATGCATACAAATAGGAGAATCATATTCAGCAAATCATAATTTTCCACTGATTTACATCATAATCATATCATAATTGTACCCCCATGATAAATATGGGGTGTAGTGTCACACCATCTCCAACATGTCTTTGATCTAATTGACGCTGCTGTTTTTCAACAGTGAGTTCTCACTGAAAGGTCTGATACTGGGCCCTTCATAAGCTGCATTATCAGTGGTTAGCAGTAGAGTCCAAGGTCTCAGTACTACAGAAGAAAGAATGTTAAGATCACAGAAGAATGCATAAGGTTGCATGCTTCATAAACACACATTTCAGGTTATGTATTCTCCCCTACATCCTCCCACCTACCTGCTGCTCCCTTTCACCCTAATGGGATATGTATACAGCATGTCAGTTAAGAGTCAGTGAGTGAAGAAGCACTTGTTACCAAATCAGCAATTGCTAGTGATGGGAGTTAATGATTTATACTATATATGCATATGTTTGTGTGTTTATTGAATAGAAGGTTGGCAGACAAACCTTTGTCCTTGAAAGAAATAGGTACAAGCTGTAGATAAAATTTAGAGCTGTTCTAACTTATGCCAGTTTGTAATGGTCCATAGTGTTAAGCTCATGGGGTATTGGACAAGAGGTGCTGTTCTGACCAAACTTGAAAAAGTGGAAAAGAATAAAGAGGAACTTTAAATAGCCTGAATTCCTAACATTTCAGACTTGACACTTCTTCGTCTCCTAAATGGCTCCTGAACCTTCTAGCTAATAATAGCATTGTATCTGCTGTACACTAAGTTGGAAGCTTATATCCTCCTGCTGTTGTAGTGGACCCAATGGTCTAATTGGTCCCCCCTCTTTCTGAATGTGATGATCCTAGTACTGGAGTGAAATAAGCAAAAGAGTTATAGCCAGGACTGCACTTAATTATAGTTTGTGCACTAGAAAAGAGGAATCACAAACCAGCATGACTCTGAAATAATAATTGCAGAGCCGATTTTGTGAAGTATGCTGCTGCCACAGAATCCCCTTAGGGACTTGAGGTTCCAGTTGTTAATCATGTCTTGAAGTGCTTTTTTTAATTAAAAAAGTGTTCATTTTTGTTTAGAAAGATATGAATTAACCAGTGCTTCTCAAGCAAATGTTCCGTAAACAGAATAAATGAATTGTAATTAGTAACTTTGCTTTTGATTGCTTTTAGGGAACTGCGTAGCCTGGTCATTGAGATGGTCTTGTCAACAGATATGTCAGGACATTTCCAGCAAATTAAAACAATGCGACATACTCTGCAGCAAACAGAGGGGTAGGTTATTTTCCATTCTGTTCTTTAGAAGTTTTAAACGAGTTAATGCACAAGAAAATACTTTAAATAGTTGCTTTTGTTCTGAGATAATTGGAGCATGTCCTTGACTTAACAGGATAGACAAAGCCAAAGCAATGTCTTTGATTCTACATGCAGCAGACATAAGCCATCCAGCAAAATCTTGGGAACTGCACTACCGGTGGACAACGGCACTGATGGAAGAATTTTTTCGACAGGTGCCATTTTCAAAATCTGTTAACATAGTTCAAGTATTAGTTACACTGTTAGATATTTTGTAATTCCACCTGCGAGAATACTGTCAGTTATAATTTAGTAGAGTGATCAGAATCATGCTTGCCTTACTCTCAGAAGTAGTCCCACTGTCTTCAGTACAGCTACTCATGTGAGTAAGATGAATAGGATGTTGGTTAATATCAATTTCGGCTGATAGCAGGCTCCAAAGCATTAGCTTTTTTTCTTCTCTAACAGTATTATAATTTGTCAAGCTGATTTCATTCTTTAGACAGAGATCTGTATACACTCTGAACTAAAAAGGCATTGGGTAGGAGGGAGTACCTGGATATGTGAAGGATGTGTGTTCAGCAAAGAAGGCAGATGAATGTTGTATCCATATCATATTACATAAGTCTTCTCTTTTCCCCTTCTTGTGAGCTAGTGCTGTGCATATCCCACATAGGGATGGTGGATTTTTCCTTTCTTGCCCTATGTGGGCCTGATCTGGAGACCACTCAAGTCAATGGGAGTCTTTCTATTCATAATGTGACCATAATATTGGAATCAAACACAGTGACACAGCAATGTGACAGTATTTTTTTGTGGTGGTGAAATAGTCGTACAAAAGACAAAAATGCAATTTTAAAAAAATGTGTGGTGTTGTACTGTTGCCAGCTTCTGATTCAATAGCAACATGTGTTTATTTCACAGAGTGGAGAATTTTTTCTAGTAACAAACAATGAGTTTATCTTGAATCACTGAGCAAGTGCAATTAATGCTCATTTTAAGTAAAGATGAAGGGATTTGATAATGTTTACTTTGTTTTCACCTTTCTAGTCACTCCAAACACTTGTTGCTTGTAAACACAGAGCAAATTCTACTGTCTAGCAATACCACTGAGCAAACATTGTGTAGTTAGGGGAAAGCAAACATTTCAAGTGATGAAATGAAAAAAACAGGACATTTCAGGTGTCTTGCAAGAATTGTCTAGGATCCTAGGACATCATGTGAAACACTGGGTTTGTCTCGATAAAAAGACTACCTGTGATCACTTTACCAATTAACTATGAGTGAGTGATTTTTGCTTTCTGTTGTGTTCAGGATTTGGAAATTGCTTGAAATAAGAGAAAAATATATTCTAACCCCACCTTTTTATTTATCTCAATATTGAGCATCATTTTGATATGGGCCGTTAAAATGGTAACAAAAGAAGCAATAGCGGAATGGGAGAAATAGGGAGAAATTTAATAGTAGGGACACTTTAGAAAAATGCATTTTGCTGTCTTCCGTGTTTTCCTAATGCTCAATTTTAGTCTATGCAACTAGGCTATGCCTTCAGTATTAAAGTATTATGGGAGAAATAGCACTTGGTAGAATATTCTAGACACTTCTTAGGAAGAGATTAACATTGAAATTAATTTGCTTTTAAATGGGCAGCTTTTGGTGGGGTGGGCATGAGATGATCACCAGAGGGGTAAGAGGCATTTCCCCACTGTTCTGTACAGCATTTGAATAGTTCATTTTAGAGCACCATAATTATTTTAAATTAAAATATAGCCTTACAAAAGGAAAAGAAAGTTGAACATATAGATACTTCAGTGTCTTCCTGAGTCAGCAAAGTAACTAAAGCAACTGTTTCCCTGTATTTGAGATATAACATGCATCCCTATGAGTCTGGGCCCTGGACAAAGCTTTAAAACAACAATTAAATTAAAATTGGACCTAGTGGCGCAGAGAGAAGCAGCAATGTTGTCACAAAAAGAGCTATTAAAAAAGCTGATCAAAACCTAATTTAGATAATATCATAGCACCTTCAGTGATTACATCTTTGACAAGGCACATAAGGAAAGATAGATATTGGCTGCCTGGCTCATCTAGATCGTCCTTTTGCTATGTTGTATTTTGTGGCTTTCAAACAGGAGTAGTCATACATTAACCTGGAAGGGGTCAGGGCAATGAATGAGTCAGTAATTTACACCATCTGCTCTCGAGAGTTCTCTCTCAGTTCCTAAAGATGCTTACTACTGATTTTGAACAGTAAACTTCAGGACCTTATTGATTCTTTGATTTGCCTTTGGAGAAAGTGAAGAACTGGTGCCTTAATCTAAATAATGAATAAACCCAGTTCTGTAGAAATGTTGAGCAGCAGCAGATCATTAATTAAGTTCAACATCTGGACTTGAAGTCGGGAGTTACCAGTTGGTGCCTCTTACCATAAATAGAAATGATGGTGATATAGAATGCTGGAGGAAAAGGGGAGAACCATCAACCCAGATGAATATTATCAGAAGAGGTCAGAAATGAACAACTGTAGAAGCGTTTTAGACATAGGGAGGCAGGATACATAGACTCCATGGAACAGTGAGGCAATATGTTCAGGCCAGGGCTGTCACATTAACAATATATAGTTCTGTTCTGCCTTGGTCGTTGAGTGGACAGGATCAGTTAACGCTTTAGTTACTACTTTATCCTTTCACTATTTTTTGTCACTGAAATACACGTATGCATTTCATAATTATAAAAATATGAAACTCTCTCATAGCACCTTCATTTCAAATGTACACAACAGAAACTGGGATAATATGCACTCAGTTGAGACAGGATATAAGCTGCACATATCTCTAATATGAACAGTTCTGGTTAATGTTAGTGAGAGATGAATCTCCAAAACTTCTAAAATATGTTGCAGACAAGCACAGTCAAGGGGAGAGTGTCTAGTCTTATAGTCTGTATACAGCCAAAACTCCCACCCGGCGACTTCAGTCAGGGCTGCCCAGAGAATTCAGAGATCCTGGGGCAAAGCAATTTTGGGGGCCTCATCCATAAAAAAAGTTGCAATACTATAGAAAACTATATTCTTGTGGGGGCCCCACTTGCCCCCACCCACCCCAACTGGGCAGCCCTGACTTCTGTGCCTGTATAAGAACTGCAGGATTGGGTTATAACATTTAGCTGAACTCAGAGCCCATGGAAAGTAGAAAATGTGCTGGAATTTCATTTCCTTTTTCCATCCAGATTGGGAATTAGATGATAATAGCTATTTCACACTAGTTTGGTTTGTCTGTTTCTGGTCTCAGCCAAAGCCAGAAAGTGCAAAGCCATAAAAAATAAAAGTAATAAAATAAAACTTAAACTTACAATTTCTGAATGAGATTCAGTTTGAGTTTCACATGAAGGCTTAATACTTTGTTTAACTCAAACTGGTTTGATAAATTCAATGGATGTAATAAAAGCAGTACTTGAAATATAATATGAAGAGCTTGAGCTCTGACATCCAACTTGATGTCCGTTAACCAATCTGTCTTATAAAATATGTGATGATGATGATACCTTAGGACTGACAAGGAATTGGAAATTTATTTATTGTATGTTTGTTGCATTCTGTACTACATTGGTCAGTCAAAAAGATTAAATTCCAAATAGTAAAACACTGTTCATGTTAGAAGACCCAAGTATGATAAAGACATTTCAAGCCTTTGGAACTTAAATTTTTAAAAAATGCAATTTACCTGCTTACACTGCAATGCAGACAAAAGCAGCAGAAACTAAGAGTTTCTGAGAACATAGAAGTTTTTAATATGCAGTTTTAAAAGTGGGCACAGGTGGAAAATGGACATTATCTTAGAAAACTTTATTCAACTGGCACTAAGATTTAAAATACATATCCGTAATAATTTCAAGGGCAAAGCTTTAGAACATTATCATAAAAAAAATTGTTTTCACTTAAAAAAACCAAACAAACACAAACCACACCCACCCATCTCAAATGCATAATGATAAAGAAACATACAGCTGAGGTCCCTCAAACAACCACCCAGCCCTGACAGCATTCTGGTCTGGTTTGAGTTTATTTAAAGACAAACAAATAAAATTTCAACTTTCAAATAATAATTTTTAAGTCATTTAATTGATTTTCTTCAAACTTAGCTTGCTTAACTTTAATATCTCATGAGAATTAAAGATCATGTCAAATCTTAAGGCTGTGTCATGTACTGCAATTTACAATATAGAAATTGTTTAAGAAATTACAGTTTTTATTATATATTGTATGAAATGTCAAAATACATAATGCAGTAAAGAAGTATTTAAGGCATAAACTCAAGGTAGTGAAGTTTTTAGATTTTTAGTTCTGTGATTTTTACTCTTGCATGGAATTTCCTGACTTTTGAGTTCTCAAATGTAATGTTACTTTATCCCTGTCAAAAAAACCAATGTTAATGTAAGTAATAAAATGTTCCTGATGTTAGATAATTAGGCCACAATTCCAATGAGGAGTTCTGGAGGCATCTTAAGCCATGAAAGCAAAGCCAGGTTGGTTAGCTCAGTTTTTTTTTTTTAGTAAAGCCTTTAGTGCAGTAGAAGCCCATTGAACCAAATCCTCAGCTAGTTGAAATCAGTGGAGCGCCTTCCTTTATATTCATGTGGTTCACTTCTGGGGACCATTAGCTCCTTTTGGTAATGCTACCTGCTCCTGCTCTCTTCTGTTCCCTATAATCAAATTATGGGTACCTTCTATGTGGGCAGGGTGAGGAAAGGGGTCCCTGAGCACTCTACCTATTTCAGGCATAAAACACAAGGTCAGCTATAATTTGGTCCTCTGTCTCTTTTCTTTCTGTCTGCGCCACCGATAGATTTTTTTTATATATATATTTTCTCTCTGCTCTCTTCTTCCAGCTCTAGATATCTATCCACAGCTTCACTTAGGTTATAGAATTCAATTGGACTTTAAGGGAAGAAGTGGTGAAACCCTCCATTTCTATCTGAAGCACATTCTTCTATCTCTGAGGCTGTTTTTAAGCAGTTGTATTGAAATTATTTTTCTATGCTTTTCTTACATCCGTTCCTTATTATTGTTCAGTGCTAAATGATAAGAATATCAAAGGTGTATATTTTAAATGCACCTGCAAATGGACTTAATGCTACAATTACAAATTTATCAATGAATTTCCAGGCAAATGTGGAGCCCCCAGCTTTCTAAAATGCAGTTATATAACTGGGAAAATATCAGAATGGTCGGCTTCCCCTTCTCTCCTGGACTGTCTCTTCAAAAGAAGTTAAGTTGAATGATGTCTGGGTGCTCCAAGTCCAAGCTGTGAGGCTGCAGAAGGTCTCCTTATAAAACATGCTTTTTATTTTCCTTCCCTGACATATACTAAATCACAGTGGCAGATGCTTTAGTCTTGATGAGATCTTTGCTTTCAGTATATTCTTTTCAATGCAAATTGTTAAAATTAAGTTATAATGTTGACTTTTCCTTTTCTTCTCTCTTTTTCATTTAAAAAACAATATTAGATTTATTTTACCCACAGCTTGTTTTAATTTAGGAAAAGAAGTAAATTGTAGAAGTAATTGGTCAGAGAGCAGTGTTCAGGCTTTCTCCATTGTATATGTATTCTTATAATATGAAACATTGCTTTTTCCAGGGAGACAAGGAGGCTGCTTTAGGTCTACCATTTTCCCCCCTCTGTGACCGCAAATCTACCATGGTGGCTCAGTCCCAAATAGGTAATGATCAGTGCTGTTTTCTTTTTCTCATAAATGTACGAGCATGTAGTGTTGTCATCCTCCATTCGCACACTGCACACAATGTTTTCAAAAAGCTGTAGATACTACTATAAATGGCACATTTCTTCCTACACATTTACTCACAGAAATCAGAGCTTATTACACTAGTGAAGTGCTGTTGTCAAAAGGGACAGTAAGCTCTTTCAGCATGGCATATGAAGCATATGGGACAGTATGTTTGGTGGTTAGATCAGGGTACTTGAAATCTGCACTCTTGGGGTCCAGATATTACTATAGACATTTTAGAACTTGGTAAAGCAAAGAATGGAGAAGTTGTCACCTACTCAAAGTCACAAATATCTTATTGCAGTGCAGACATACCTTGTGGCTGGCCTGGGTCAGCTGACTTGGGCTCGCAGGGCTATAAAATTGCAGTGTAGACATTCAGGCTCAGGCCAGATTCTGAGACCATCCCTTTCACAGCATAGATATATCCATAGAGTCAAGCTGGCTGGATATAAGTAACTCACTGTTTTCAAAAGGCCCTTCAAACAAGCTCCTGGCATCTATCTCCAGCACTGCTGGTGACTCACTGTGTGACCGTAGGCAAGTGATTTCTGTTCTCACATAATCCAACTGTAAAATGGATTTATTATTATTTATGTTCCCCCATTCAATGACTTTTAAAGTCTTATAGTCTCAGCCCTTTTAAATTGTTCATCTGAAAAGTCATGTAAAGAACCTAGTCCATATTATTAACCAATAAGAATCAGAATTTATTTTTAAATTTTACATAGAGAAGCATGACACACCTATTAAATATTCTTTTCTCTTCTTAGAAAGAACCAGACTAGGTTCCCCCCCCAAATGCCAATTTCTAAGGCAGTGTGGTATTGTGGATTAATAACTGGAAGTTAATAAAACTCCTGGCTTCTAATACCAACTCTGCTGCTGATTGGGCCTCTGATCCTGAAAACATTTATATATGAACGTGAGTGGCCCCAGTGAATTCAATTGGACCACTCAAGTATAGTAACTCATCACTTAACATCCTCCCAGTTAATGTGTTTTCATTATTAGGGCGCTGACCTATCAGAGAACATACTCCTTTAGAGTCCTGCAATGTTCCCTTATAACGTTGTTTGACTCCCCGCACCCCCTCCTGCCAGGGAGCGGGGTCGAGGTGCCTGGGCTTGCCCGCTCCACCTACCCAGCATTCCAGCCGGGGAGCAGGCAAGCCCTGGTGCCCCAACACCATTCCCCGGATGGAACGTGTGGTGGGCGGAGCGGGGCAAGCCCCGGCCACCCCAACCCTGCTACCCCCCTCCCTCAGCCAAGCTTTGCAATCATCACTGGTGAGTGCAATATTAAATTGTTTGCTTAAAATTATTTAAAACTTATACAATGTATATAATGTCTTTTGTCCGGGGAAAAAATTTTCCCTGGAACCTAAACTCCCCTATTTACATTTATTCTTGTGGGGAAATTGGAGTTGCTTAACATTGTTTTGCTTCAATTTGCATTTTTCAATAACATAATTAGGATGTTAACTGAGGAGTTACTGTAGGTGTTTGCCTGGTTAGGACTATTCTGATTAGATATTAATCATTTGTATTTCAGTACCACTTAAGGGCCCCAATGAAAGATCATGATCTCATTGTATAAACACCTAAAGAAAAGATAGTATCTTCCGTGAGGAGCTTACATTCAAAGTAAAGAGCCTTAATGTGTAGCCTTGGGATAGCAAATTAGGGCCTAATTTTTTCAAAGGTGAAATGCAGGCCCTTGCCTTCCCCCATCATCTGTAAAGTAATTATTTGCATCCCTATTTTAAAGTTTTATGGGGCCAATAACAGGTATGAACTCTAAAAGTTTGCTGAGGAAAGCGTGCCTTGAAAAGTGCCTTTCACAGATGTCAACACATCCCCCCCAAATAATCCTGGGACTGGGAGATCCTATATGTTAAGATGTCATATCCTTGAACTGAACAGTATCCTCCAGTACTATCTTGTAATGTAATACGTCTCCCATTCCATTTTCAGCCAGACTCAAGTGACAACGTACTTGGGCTTATACCTGTTGCTCACCTTTGTGCTGAGTTAGAGTGTGAAGAGAGCCTGAAATCCGTAGCAAATCTCATGTTCTACCTACATTTTGCTTGCTAAGTGCTCAGCAGAGGATAATGCCTATTCTCTCTAGCTATGTCATTCTCTACCTTGATGAGCACTTTAAAATGTAAAATACATTGTTCAGTGCTGACATCTTAGAGCTGTGGGATGAATGCTGTCTCCCAGGGATATTACTTATTCTCTTCACTGATTTGACAGAACACTCCTACACACTGTGAAATAACACTTTGCTTCCACAGAATAATAAATAGCAATTTGGAATATTGACTCATTGGCATAAGGCTCTGAATGGTAACATTGGTAGACTGACTTCTTGCCCACTGGTTCTGTCATGGCTTCCCTTTTATTCAGTAATTAATTGCAGTCTCCAATGGAAAGCTTATTGTGAAATGCACAGGGTTCAGTGGAGACAGGAGTGAAAAACTGTAAATATTAGCATTTAGTTACTTCTATACCTCTCCAGGTGTTTTTTTGTTTTCCTCAGCAGAATAACTACTATAGAAATTACACTGAGAGAGAAAAAAAGATCCCAAGTATATTGAATCTGGATTGCATTTGTATTCAGAATATTATCCTGATATGAAAACCTTGAAGTCCAATTTTTTCCGACTTGATCAGACATTATGGATGTCATTGGGTGACATTTCTCTTTAGTGTTTTGCTAATCTGGTTTCTGAAGTTGGAGCCAGATAAAGACAGAGACTAGTCGTTGGCTTTGAGACCCATAAAAATGTACAACCTGAATTCATCTCATTCTGCTTTTCAGGTTTCATTGATTTCATAGTAGAGCCCACGTTTTCTCTTCTAACGGACTCAATGGAGAAAATTATTATTCCTCTTATAGAGGAAGCTTCAAAGTCTGAAAGTTCTGCCTTTGGGGCACCCAGGTTTGAACATTTTCTCCTTTTACTTTGTGATTCCTTGTAACTAGGCATTAGCAACAGCAGCATAATTATTTTCTAATCTGTTCATATTTGCAAAAGTCTGATGTGAATAGTTATACTGTGTTACCACCTAGTGGCTCTGTCTTGTAATTGCAGCTGTCTACTATGTTCTTGTACTGGACAAGGACATCGTGCACAGAAGGGCAAAAAACACAATGAAGAACAAAGTACCCACCTCTAAGGACTTGAAGTTGAATTTTCTTCTGGACATACAAAAAGAAAATGTTTTCTGGTTCTTTTCCATCATAAAAAATACTGGGCCATTTCTTCTTAAAGCAAAACCCAGGAAGTGTCTATTGTCACATTTTCTTTTTAATGTGTGGATTTAACCCTTCACTGTAGTATACCACTATAAAAACACTGCAGTGCAATAATTTCTTAGTGTATTGGTTAGATTTGGTAGTGTCAGAATGATGTGGCTATAACTTTGCTTTTTTAGATTTAACTTATTCTTTGTGCATTTCTGTTGTGGGCAGTGTTCCCAACCACTTTGGGCAACTGTGCTAGACTAAGACATCAGTGGTGTCACATACTATTTAACTGCTCACTTTTACTCCAGTTGGAGTTCAGGCAGCTTCACTCCCCGGTTTCACGTTAGTGTGCATAACTGAATGAGAGGTGAGCAGAGGCTTTCTACTGGGTCTTGCACAGAGGTTCAACATTAGGCACCTTGTCATGGTATAATTCCCCACTCTGAACCTTAGCGTCCAAAAGATGGGGTACCAGCATGAATTCCTCTAAGCTCAAGTACCACTTTGGAACTTGTAGCGCTGCCTCCAACCAGGAATTCCATTGCCTGGTACACTCTGGTCCCCCCAAAAACCTTGTCCAGGGACCCCCAAGACCCAGACCCTCTGGATCTTAACACAAGGAAAGTAAACCCTTTCCCCACCAGTGCCTCTCCCAGGCTTCCCCTCCCTGGGTTACCCTGGAAGATAACTGTGATTCAAACTCCTAGAATCTTAAAACAGAGAGAAAAATCCACCTTCCCCCCTCCTTCTCTCTCCCCCTCCCAGATTCTCCCTGAGAGAGAAAGTAATCCTAACGCAAGAGAAAATAACCTTTTTCTCCCCACCAATTCCCTGGTGGATCCAGACCCAGTCCCCTGGGGTCTCACCAGAGTAAAAAAACAATCAGGTTCTTAAACAAGAAAAGCTTTTAATTAAAGAAAGAAAAAACAGTAAAAATTATATTTGTAAATTTAAGATGGAATATGTTACAGGGTCTTTCAGCTATAGACACTGGGAATACCCTCCCAGCCTAAGTATACAAGTACAAATTAAAATCCTTTCAGCCAAATACAAATTTGAACTGCTTCCAGCCAAATACACATTTGCAAATAAAGAAAACAAACATAAGCCTAACTCGCCTTATCTACGTAGTACTCACTGTTCTGGACATATAAGAGACTGTATCAAAGAGATTAGAGAGAAACCTGGTTGCACGTCTGGTCACTCTCAGAACCCAGAGTGAACAACAACCAAAATCTAACAGCACACACAAAAACTTCCCTCCCTCAAGATTTGAAAGTATCCTGTCCCCTGATTGGTCCTCTGGTCAGGTGACAGCCAGGCTCACTGAACTTGTTAACCCTTTACAGTCAAAAGAGACATGAAGTACTCCTGTTCTATTAACCCTTAAATATCTGTTTATGACACACCTGATCCTGCAGGCCTTGTTTGTACAAAACTCCCACTGACTGCAAAGGGAGATTTTCTTAAATAAGAGATGCAGAAGTAGGCCCTATAGAAGTAATGGGGAGCCTGGAATATTATACACTGAAGACTGTGCCAGCATTGATGCACATATACCAGTAGCTGGAGACCACTAATGTATTGTAGCCCATACACCTTCTGGGTGTGGTGTTTTGTCCCAGCTAGTGGCGCTAAGAGCACTTAAAGAAAGATAAAATGAGTCTGTTTTACAGCCTTAGCTAACAGCCAGTTGGTTATTAGCTTATGCAGTACAGGCTCATGCAACCAGAGGTCCCAGGTTCGATCCCACCTGCTGACGACCAGGATCTGTCGGCATTACATAGGGAGTAAATTTTAAGTTGTTGACTGAAAAAAAATAAGAAATACACCATATCCTTTCCATTTAACACTGGGGCACAAGGAAGTTTAATTTGCAGTTCCTTACACCATACTTATACTTTCAATGAAATATTACTTGTAATTGTACTTTTTCTTTGCTGGGAAAATTGGAGCCCATTTATGTGCATACAAGCATTTACTCTTTTGTGCTAAATCTTTCAGACCATATTAGGCAAGCAGTATTATGTGGAAAACAAATACTTGTAGGGCATGACTTGGGGCATGGCCACAAAATAGCCCCCACCCTTTGGTGTTAAGAGAATTAATTTTGAATGTTATCAGTTTCTCATGTACAATCACACACTCTCTGACCTGATGTACTAACTGTTGCTTGGTGGATAATGCCAAATTTTCTTGTTAATATTTCAGCACATTTCTTAACACTTAGTCCTGTTTACTTGTGTGTTTTGAAGCAATGGGGTTGAAGATAATTGAACCAAATCCTGCCTTTAGATTACATGCACAGAGCTACTGTGGTGTGTTCGCAATTGGAGCCAACCACATGCATCTGAAAGCAGAATCTATCTGCTCTGTCATGTATTGCTTTTCCGGCATGGATCAGCAGCAGATATCTCCCCAGAACAGCCCCACTCATTTCAAAGAGTTGAAGAGAAAGGTGCTAACAAACTTGGTATGTTAAAATTCTTCCAAGTACTTAGCCAGGAGGTTGGAGCACTGCCCCATTTTCATAGTAATTTCCTAGAAATGTGGCATTAAGAATTGTTCACAGGAAACAATTCACTTCATAAGGGAATGTGTCTTATACTTTCCTTGACTAAAGCCAGTTTTCTAGTTAGTGATTTACATATAGATCCTAAGGAATTAACGTGAATGAGCTATTTTTATGTAATGGAGACCCTCAACTCTTTTCATAATGTAAAGTTTTTTTATTTCTCTAGCCAGCATAGCTTGGGAGGAGTAAGCAATGCTGATGTGCAAAGAAGACCCAGTGTTAAAAGTACTACAAGTGATGGAGGGACTTCCACAGACAATTCTTTAGCAACAGTAGACCTATCAAGCTTTAAGGAAAACTTGGTGCAGATCATTCAAGAAAACAAAGGAAGATGGAAAGAGTTAGCTGTGCAAGGTATGATAAACGCATGGGGAATATCCTCTAAGTTATTCCCAAAACCCTCCTCTACCTACAGCACATGTTCATTTTATCCTTCAAACTCCCTCTTGATCTATAAAAATGCATCTAGTTGTCTTACGTGCATATTTTTTATTTATAATGTTTGCAGAAGTGGCTTCACTTTTCAGCTTATTACATGAGTTTGCAATTCTTTATGTGCAATACTAATCCTGTTTATGTTTTGTCCTGTGAAACACAAATAGATTTGTGTGAGTGGGGGAGGAGAAGGAATGCCAGACACTCCATAGTAAAGCACTGTGCTTCTCAACAGCCACTTCTTCAGAAGGTGCCATTTAGAAAAGGGCTGGGGGAGGGAGGGGAAGGGATGATGCAATGTCCTACATTTAATTATAACGTTCAGACTGCTATCCACTTTGAATACATACTGTATTAGCCAAAATCACAGGGTTCAAAGTATTCTGTGCCTGCCACAGCAAGATTAAATATGAAGACTTTTATAAGCTGCAGTATAGGAAATGTGCTGCGTATCTTGGTACTCCATTGTCCAAATTTTTTTATTGCAAATTGTTACAACAATGTGGTTATATTCAACTGGGCCAAAATGTTAATGGAACCTTTGTGCTCAAAGTAATGGAGGATCAGGCTATAAATCTTAAGAAACGTAGAAGTTAAGATGCAGGATTAAAAGTGGCTTTATTTGTTGTGGGAAGCAAAATGTAGTATTTCAGTCTACGTGGGATACCACTCTAAAAATCATTTAAGTGGATCTATGGATCTAAACATCTGGGCAGTCACAGAATGCACCAGATCCCAATAAGGTTGAAAAATGACCCTTTAGGTGTCTGCTGAAAGTGTAAAAATAAAAAATAAAAAAAAGTCACTCAGTTATAGGGTTAGCCAATGTTTCTTCAGTTTTGTTTAGTTGTCTTCTCCGAAATAAATGCTGTTTTGACAGATGAGCTCAAGGTGGAATTTGAATCAGACATAATGTATTTGGGCTATAGTATCTTCCTAGTAGAGCTTGTTGCTACAATAAGCTATGCTCCTTAGAGCCACTCTGCTGCAAGGTTATTCTGATCATAGAAAAAAAATCCTCTTCATTATAAATCATTGGAGTAACAGTTCATTAAAAATAGCTAGATATGCAGACGTCATCTGTAAAAGGCTAAACAGATTTATGAATAGATTTGGCTTCTTTCAGTCAAACTGTATGCAGAATCCTCATTATGCTGTGTTTGGGGTCATTGTTCACTACTCAGTTTCATGCTGAGGTGGTTATGGCTGTTGTCTGTTTGATAATCTGATGTTTAATATATAGCATGGTCTCCCCAGTTGATAAGGTGTTATGCCCTGTTTTGTGTAATCTTTCATTCTGTCTGAAGGTTGGAAGTTTGGTTTTTTGCTTACTTGTTTTGCTAAGCATATTTGGAATTAGATTGCATTATAGAGCTATTTAATCAGTTATTATGTTTGAGTGTTGCAGTCATTGTCTTTATTTACCTTTTTAAAAATAAAATTGAAAAAGAATATTACAAACTATGAATGAGTGAGTCATACTCAGTAAACATGTATATGGGCTTAGATTTAACATATTTTGGAGTACACCTATTACTGTTTCTGGCTGGGATTCCTCTTTGCAGAGTGACAGCACAAGGCCTTTTTAAGGCCTAGGGCTGTCCTTAGCCATAGGCAGCTGCCTAGGGCACCACTAGGTCTGGGAGCACCGCTCTGCAAGAGCCTGAACAGACAGGAAGCAGTGGAGCATGTAAGAGCAGGGCTGCTGGGTCCTAGAGAGAACCGAATGCAGCACAGTCTGAGGGAGGGGATTGGCTGCTGGTGTCTCTGGGAAGGGGTGGGGGAAGGAAATCACCTGTGAGTGTGACTCTTTCCCCTGGTGTGAGATGAGGCAGGCTCGGCAGCTCTGGCAGTATCCTTTGTTGTCCCCCATAACATCCATTCTTCTCCCCTCTGCCCCACAGAGCATCCCCCTATTTCTCCCTCCCCCCACGGAGCACCCCTCTCTCCCCCCTCCCCTCCATCAGGGCTGGGTTGGTGAGGTGCTGGTGGGGAGGGGAGGCTGGCTGGCTGCCTGCTGAGGAATGACCGTGAAAGTAACTCACTTCCTCGGCAGGCAGCCAGGATTGGAATGGTTGCACAGGGCTGGGCTGGGGATAGCCAGATAGCATATGCGAAAAATCAGGATGGGGGGTTGGAGTAGGGTGAGGAGATGTCCCACTTTTGTAGGGACAGTCCCAATTTTGGGGTCTTTTTCTTATATAGGCTCCTGTTCCCCCCACCCCTGTCCTGATTTTTCACACTTGCTGTCTGATCACCCTAGGTGGGGGTAATTGGTACCTATATAAGACAAAGCCTCAAATATCAGAACTGGCCTTATAAAATCAGGACATTGGGATCTGATCACCCTAGCTGGGGAGCGCATCTCTCCCCAGGGCTGGCAGTGATCCATCTCATCCAGGTGGCTCCATGGGTGCCCCGTCCCTGAGATCAGATGCTTTGCTAACTTCACCATGGTCCGTTGGGCTGGCGATGGTGCCCATTGGCATGTGATTGGGCCTGAGGTTTGCTGCTGCTGTTGCCACTCTGCACGCCAAGAGGTGGATTTTGGGGTCCTGCAGTTTTCCACCTATCTTCTCCTCTACTGCAGCTGTTGGACCAGCAGGCTGGGGGGTGAGCCAAGCATGAAAGCAGTACTGTGTTGCCATTTAAAGTGTCATTTAACAACTTTGTTTGCCAAAAATGCTTGCTAACAATCCTGAATTCAATTTCAATATTTTTTTTTAAAAAATCAATATCTTAGCCAAAAACAGAAAATTAAGTTGTTGACAATTATTTGTGGCAAGTTTGGTATGGGGAAGGAAGTGGACCAGTTTTCATCAGAGAAACAAAAAATATTGACTGACTTTGCTAGGGCCCTGTTACTGCTAAATAGAGCCCTCCAACAACTGTAATATGCTCATCTCCTTACTAGTGTATAGAGTAGGGGTTGGCAACCTACGGCACATATGCCAAAGGTGGCACGCGAGCTGATTTGTGATGGCATGCAGCGGTGGGCTGAGCGGCTCAGCCCGCCACTGCTCTGGGGTTCCGGCTGCAGCCACATTGGCACCCAGGGTCCTGGCCACCAGCCCCACTCAGCGCCCACTGCTGGCCTGGGGACCCCCAAGGAACCCCAGGCTGGCAGCAGCTGAGCAGATCGGCGACTGAGATCCCGGCTGAGCCACTCAACCCACTGTTGGACTGGGGTTCCATTCACTCAGTTGGCAGCAGGCTGAGCGGGACTAAATTCAGTGAAATAGGAAAACAAGAGCAACTAATGACAAAGTGCAAGAGCCTAGAGCAGTGGTCCCCAACCTTTTTCATCTGGCGGGTGCCAGATGAAGGACCGTGGTGGCGGACAAGCATCTGCCAAAATGATGCCGAATTTTGGTGGCATTTCGGCAGATGTTCGTCCTCCGGCCAGTATGTGGGTGCACTGAGAGGCCCCTGCGGGCACCGCGTAAGGGACCCCTGACCTAGAGAGCCTCCTGAAGCACAGTGATCATTTTGATTTAAATGGACTTGAACTGTACGAAAAATTGAGTTGTTACCACATGCAAAATCAATGATGGACATTGTACAGTTTAGTCATACCAGCAAACTTGTTGACATATATCCTAACGTGTACATTGCCACTCGTATTCTACTGACAATTCCTGTAACAGTAGCATCAGGAGAACGGAGTTTTTCAAAACTAAAGCTCATTAAAAACTATCTCCGCTCTACAAGGAGTCAGGAACACTTGACTGGTCTTGCTATTCTTGCAATCAAAGAAGACATCATTTTGTCTCTGTCATACGATGATATTATTACTGATTTTGCAGCCAAAAAAGCCAGAAAGATTGCTTTTAATTAAAAACTAATCCTTATTTCAATACCTCTTCATATAAATTTCCAATAAAATGTTGACAAATCAAAAAAAAATGATATTATTTGCATCATTCTGTCAAATCAGAATTTTTTCTATAGTGCTACTTCTTTAGTGCTAGTCCATCAGCATTACAGTGTGCTTATTTAAGTTAAACTGGTTTTAATAACATGCATGTGGCAAGTTTTCCAATACTATAAGCTTATGTTTGTGTTGCTAAGAGCAAGACAGGCACGGGGGCACCAGTTTAATAATCTCATCTAGGGCACCAGAAATCCTAAGGACGGCCCTGTTAAGGTCTGAACCATTTAAGTAGTTTAAATGAGAATTTAATGGTCTATGTATCTTATACTGGTCTTCCACACAGGGGTGTAGAATTGTAGCAGGTAAATATTAAAGATGCCCTATATAGGAAGAATGTCTCTTATTGGAGCAGTATTTGTGCCACAATACTGAAGTCATAAAAGTCCTTAGTATTTGTAACCAAGCCTCTGAACACTCTTTTTGTGGCTTCTACCTCTGCTTTGAACAATTACATGCTTACATTTCACTTCTTCTTCGAATAGGCTGAAATCGAAACCTCTCAGCTGAACACCATCCGTGCTATCATGCACTTTAATCCTTCTGAACACAAATTGACAGTTTAGCATGCATGATCCTTAAGCCAAGCTTATAGGGAATTTAAGTAAACTGAAATGGCTCATGATATTTACTAACTACTACTATTAATAAACACCCTGCAAATGTCATCTCAATAGAGTGCTTAGTCTATTGAAATGTGTACTGGGGATTTACTGTAACATTTGTAGGAAACATATGGGTCTGTTGAGTCTCATGTTGTGTATTGGTAGGCACAAAATGGATACATGTTAGATGGTTGAACATCATATACTTGATTCCATTATGAGGACTGGTAGCTGTTGTGACAGGCTATAGTATCCATCTGCATGTTGGAAAGGGCAAGAGGGTATCTGGGTTACATAACCTTGGGGTTCTATACAGAGAGAGGCAAGGGTTACCCAACAGAACTGCAAAACAGCTAGAACCTGAGTCTCCCAGGATGCCAGCCTGGAGCCATATAAAAAGGAAGTGCAAGCTAGCAGCAAGGGGAATGGGAAATGAGCATGTAATGGCTTTATTGGAGAGGGTTAGCTCCTCACAGAGGCAGTGCTAATATCTTCAGCATAAATCTCTGGGAATTTTTTTGGCGCTATTTTGCTTGCAGCGAGTTTAAAGGCCCTATTTTCTTCCTCTTCAGAGGAGAGAAAGCGTGTTTAAAGACCACTGACCAGATTTTGCTTTATAGTCCAAACCCTTTTCACCGCTCAGGGTTCTCTTCACAGCTGTAAGGGTTGGTGACTTAATGTTCTTAAATTGGAAGCTTAAATTCTGGTACACAAGTTAAAGTTTCTGTAAGGGGGGTTACCACTTATGGCTAGTGCTTCTCCTTGGATTTAGGTTTGGAAATCCTTTGCATCATTGGTGCATCCCTCTTGCTACTCATTGCTCACTCCATGATGATCTTTCTTCTGGTAACTTGGCCTTCTGGCCAAGTCATGGTTCAGTCCACCCCTTCTGGGATTATGAAGTCCTACAGGACCACTGTCCAGATGCCTTCTCTGGACAATGTTCAGCCCCTCCTCGGGCTATTCCTGGACAATATCCCACGATTTACTCTTCCTCTGGACTTCCTCCTTGTTCCTGAAGGCTTCCCTGTAACTGTCCCTGCAACCCCATTCTGCTTTCAGCCTCCTGGTTTTGTAGTGCTTTCCCAACCGGGCTTCATTATCCGTTAGCCCTGGCCCTCCTTCTCTCCTGTGATGCCAGGTGACCTAACTGGCCTCTCAAACCCTCATTTATCTTATCTGGGCTGGTATGGGGTGCACACCCCATCACAGGCACCAAAGAAAAGAACCAAGCCAACTTACATGGTGCTCTTGGGCCTCCAAAACCAAACTCAAAAATCTTGCAAGAACTAGAATTTTACCTCAACCTGAATTCACCTCAGCCTAGTTAGAGGTCTACCTGCATTCTTCAAACTTCTGCTGTTTGTGGTGTGATCTATGGCACTTTTAGATCTTATGCTGCTGCCCCTATTTCTGTTGCTTCTTGTAAAGTTCTGAGGTTGCTCTGGGTTTACTGCTGAAGTTGAGTCTTATCTATATATTAACTTTAGCATGTAGTGAGGAAGGAAATACTGGCAATAAATCACTAGCAAGCAACAGGGCGTTTCATTGCCACTGTCCTTCTCAGCTGGATAATTTATTAGCAACTATAAAGAGCTGGATGTATTATTAAGAAGGCTATATCTATTATAATGGAAGATCTGTGCTAGCAGCCATTCCTGCTGTTAGCAGAGATCTTCATACATGCTTCCCAAGTTGACTGTGACAGTAGTACCTCTGCTGCTGAAAAGGGCCGTCTGCACTCCTGCCTGTAGACTGCACACACAGGACATTGCTTTCCGCACTGCCAACTCAGTTCCATGGGCTTGGGAGGAATGGCCTCTCTTAAAAATAACAACAAACAGGTCCAATTAAATTAAAATTTTAAAAAAGGAAGGAAACTAAAAATTCCTGAGTAGGAGTTGAACTCTTGCCCCCTACCAGGCTGATATATTATCTTGAAAGCTATAGCACTTGCTGGGATGCAACTCTGCCCAGGTTTTGGGGCTGATAGTGTCCGTTGTGTACCTGAGCTGGGCAGAACAGAGCAGGGGATCCAGGCCCAGCAGGTGGTGGTGTTGTCATGGGCGTCTTGCATGAAGATCTATCAGTAGTCAGGGCTTCTTGCACTGCCCCATTGTGAAGAGAGAGTTACTAACTCTCTAGAATATTGATTCAGAGTAAACAGCTTGTGTGTAGAGTAAAGTGCTTTATCTTGCAAAGGACCCCTGTTGGTAAGGAAGGTGTTTACACACAACCTACTTAGACAGCTGTTCAAGAGCTTCCTTAACAGAAGGCCCACTAAATGAATTACTCAATTTTGCTAAAAAGGCCATGTCTTGTATAATTGATGGCATAGGAGCTCAGTGCTCTATAGCCTAAGGGTCTTCAACCTTTCACCACTAGAGGATTAGTGGAATGTTTCTGAGGCCTTTAAGGGGACTCAGTTAACAGTGGATTATCATAATGATCAAACATCTGAGATTCTAATGTGAAAGCCTTGATGTTTAATTAATATTCCAAACCCCTAGTAACTATATAATCTGTCTTTTTTCTCTTCAGCACTTTTATAATACAGACTATTCAGTCTTGTGCATATTTCAACAGATAGCAGTGACGGCAGCTGATAATTGCAGTGATGATACTTGATAACAATTTGACTGTAAAGACACTCTAACAAGTTTTATAGGTTGCTCCATTAGAGTAAATAATCTCTAAATTGATTTTAGGGACTGGGAGTTATTGATCTATTGAGAAAGCAAGCTATAACACAGATGTTATGACAAAAGGTTAAAAATACTACATAAGATCACTCATGTAGTATAGCTTTCCTCAGGACAAAGAAGTTGAAACACAAACAATTGTAAATTGACAGTGATTGGTGGAATCAGTTATTTTCAACTGAATATACAGTTCCACAAAAATAATCATATCTAGCACCTGCACAGCATTTTTCATCCATAAATGAAAAAGCACAACGGTGTTTAAGTATCATTATCTGCTTTTGAGGGGAAAGATAGATGAGGTGATATCTTTTATTGGACCAACTTCTGTTAGTGAAAGACAAGTTTGAGCTACACTGAGCTTGTCTCTTTCACCAATAAAAGTTGATCCAATGAAAGGTATTACCTCACCCATCTTCTGTGTCTCTGGTATCCTGAGACCATCACTGCAAACAATTATCTGCATTTTGCAGATAGCAAACTGAGGCGCAGTGAGGTTAAGCAACTTGCCTTCAGACACACAGTGAGTCAATGAAAGAGTCTGGAATAGATCTAGAGACTGCCAGTTCAGCGTCTTCTCTACTGCAGCATGCTGCTGTTTCACACCTGAATGAGCTGATCAGAGTAAGGGATATGAGTGGGGCAGTACAGGGAACTTTGCGTAGCTGCTGGTCTTAGTTATTGTTCCTTTGCAGTGGAGGATGGAAGACTTCATTCTCCGAGAAATTCAGTCTGGCATCTTTTATGGACACTAAATTCACATGTTGGGCCATATTCCCTGATGGTGTAACTCCACTGAACTCTATCAGTCTACTCTAATTTCTTTTAAGAAACACTCCTCTGCCATGCATGCTACTGAATTGTTGGAGGTTTCAATTAATACTCCACAGCATGTACATCCAGTGAAGTAGTGCCTTATTTCTACAGCATTCCTGTACTTTAATTAAGAAAATGTATTCTATAAAACATGTTTATATAGAAAACAGTAGCTAGAAGACATATTATTTTAAAAGAAGGACAATGTCATTGAAATGGAAGTATCAAGACGTGATAATTGTTCACAAAAGATGATGTATAGTAATTAGAACTGGTCAGAAACTGCTTTTCTCCCCCTCACAGACAGTTGGCTTTTCAGCAAAAAAGAATGAAAACTGAAATATTTTGATTTTGAAATAATAGCATGCTGCCTCATGGGAGTTGTAACTTGGATGATCCGTTTTCCCATTATTCTCCATAGGGTACACAATGCATCATGGTCTTGGTCCTCTCTTGGTGAGGGAAAGTTGTGTGTCATGGGAGTTCCATGGCCATCCTGTATTGTGGGAGATAAAGTCTGGTTGAGAAGCTCTGAAGAAGTCCCCGGGGTGTAACCTGCACTGTGAGAAAGCTGAGCCCTCTGTCCCATCAGCCTGGGCTGGTCTTCACACTGTGATGCTGATGTCAAGTTATATATCTCTGGCAGATACTGCACTTACAGAGCCATCCATGGGCAGGGACACACCCAACTGAGTTACATGAATGGTCTCCCAACCACTCATGAACCAACAACAGAGACACTCCAGCCAATTCTCCCCAGTCTTTCACCTCAGAACTGTACTGTCTTGCACTGGTCAGAAGCCTGGACAGTGCAAATTCATTATCCAGTTCTCCAATGTGGCGTGGACAAACACTAGCCTTTGTAAACTGAGCTGAGATTTCCCAAGCACTTCAGCCAAACGTACTGTTTTAGGTAAAATAGGTTTATTAACTACAGAAAGATGGATTTTAAGTTATTATAAGTAGCAAGTGTAGAGATCAAAGTTGGTTACTGAGAAATAAAAATAAATGTGCAGCCTAAGTTCTATGAACTAAACACAATTTGAATCAAGCAGTGTCTTACCCTGACAGATGGTACAAGCAGGTTACAGACCCTCAATACACAGACCGAGACTACCTTCCAGTTCAAAGTCTTTGTCCTTCAGATATTCCTCCAGGTGTTGAATTGGGCTGGGCTGGAGAGAGGCCAAGTGATGATGCCACTGTCTCTCTCTTATAATTTCTTCCAGCTTGCTGGAAAGATCTTTGATGTGATGCAGGGGACTGGACTAGATCAGAGGTACTCAAAGCTGGTCCGCTGCTTGTTCAGGGAAAGCCCCTGGCAGGCTGGGCCTGTTTGTTTACCTGCTGCGTCCATAGGTTCAGCCAATTGCGGTTCCCTCTGGCTATGGTTCGCCGCTCCAGGCCAACGGGGGCAGTGGTAAGCGGTGGCCAGCACATGTCCATTGTCGTTCTGAGTGTTGTATACCATAATTTATAGATCATTGTTATTAAACTGGAAAAATATACAATTCCATATGCATAATTATTTGGCAACAGACAAGTATTTGCCAGATATGCTCCTTATTAAATATTTCTTCTACTTTCTAAATTATTATGAGTTGCCTGGGCTTTTTAATCAACTGCCACTTTAAAACTCAACAGTAAAGCAAAAATAAAAGCAGAATTAAGCCCAGCATTCTGTGCTGAATGCCTGTTAATCAAGCTGCTCCTCATGCATGGGACAAGCTCCCTGTAAAAATCCACAAAACAAAGTCTTTATTCTCCTCCAAAACCCTCCTCAAAACTCTCCTTTGACATGATGCCTACAGAAAACCTGACAACAGTTAGGTTGCTGGGGTGCTGAGACCACAGCCCGTCACATGGACCAATATGTCTTATTGTTTCCTTGTGCTCACCCTGGAGGGTATTTGTATCCACTTACTGTCTTTTGTCTATGCTCAGATCGTAAATGACTGGGACTGGCTTTTTGTTCTGTGTCTGTACAGCATCTAGTGCAATGGGAGTCTCTGCCTGGGCCGCTAGAGTAATAAATAATAATGATAACCAAACTTGGAGGGCATTCAATACGCAAATAAGTGTTAACTAACCCTTAACAAATATTTTGTCTGTCTATGAAATCCTTGGAACCTCCTGGTTTACTTAAGGTATCCCAAAATATATAATGCTATGCTGTGACATCAAAAGAACCATGGCTTACGCAGGTTGCAGTGGAATTTATGGCATTTGTGATATCATGTACTGTGATTAAACTTGTTTCATAACCTGGAAGTCAGAAGATATAAATAGCTATGAGATACTGACATTTATTGCTAGCATTGAAAGTGGCAGAAAGTCAGTCAGAATGACTTGCACTATGATATACTTTCAGGAAAATAAGCTTGTTAGGTTAAATTCCTCTGGAATTTACTTTCTTATGATTTATCCGTTGATTTTCATTTTAAGTTTATATGAATATATAGCATGTAGAATTACTGATTGGTTAGCCTACATAGAGAGCATATTATGTTATTGCTTGCAATGTCATTTCAGTGATTTCTGTTGGAAAGAATCGTTGTAGGTATTTTTCTCACCTTTCTTCATGTTTGACAGCAGTGCAAGTCAACATGATCCCTGTTTCCATCAGAATTGCTTTGATTCTGGGATAATAGTATTAGAATCTGTGGCAATGGAGGATGTTGCAATTTGTTAAAAAAATCAAATATTTTGAAGTATTTTGGCTGTGTATTTATTAAGATTGTTACGATAATAAAACACAATTTGGAAAAAAAATCAATTTTTAAAACAATTTGGAAATGGGCCTTTTTTATATACCAGATAAATTACTTGTGGACAAACTAACTACATAGAAGTGATGTAATTGTTTCCAGGGATTCTTTTTCTTTATCAGAACCAGTTTGCATGGGTGTACAGGCCCTGCATTTTGAAGAAGACTATGTTCAAACACAGCTATTGTACCTATGTCAAATCGTTTCACCAAACTATAGACAAGGTTTGGGTCTCAAGTGTTTGCATCCATTTGCAGAAATGTCATTGGAGTTTTTCTTTGAAAATTTACTAGAGACTGTCCTAGAAAATTCCATTGTTTTGTGCAATGTTATTTAATTAATGTGGGCCAGATTATTAAAATATAGCATGGTCAATAGTCTGTCTATCTATCTATCTAATCTATCTATCTGCTCTTATCCAGGGCCGGCGCTTCCATTTAGGTGACCTAGGCGGTTGCCTAGGGCATTAGGATTTGGAGGGGCAGCATTTTGCCACCCTCAGTGGCAATTTGGCGGTGAGAGCTCCTTCCGCGCTCCGGGTCTTCGGCAGCAATTCTGCGGCGGGTCCTTCACTCGCTCCGGGACCTGCCGCCAAAGTGCCCAGAAGACCGGGAGCCGCAGAAGGACCCCCCCCCCGCCACAAAATTGCTGCCAACAACCAGGAGTGCGGAAGGACACCCGCCTAGGGCGCCAAAAACCCTGGCCGCCACTCCTGCTCTTATCCATAACAAGTAAAACAGTTTGCAGGAAGTATTCATTGACCATTGGCAGACATGAGGTTGTAGTTAATCAGTACTCATTCATTAACACAGAACACAATTGAATGTGGAGCAGTGTCAGGTCTGTTCAAAGTTCAAGTTTCACAGACCTCTTAACCACCAGTTTCCATGGCGTTTGTGCAGACAATGGCAAGTTTTTGTGAGCCCAAAAGGCAGAACTGAATGGAGAAGAGGAATATGAAGACCCTAGAGTGGAGTTGTAGGTTTCCTAAAAAAATGTTTTGCTTGGCCACGAGCTACATGTTATCTGTCATGGGGAAGTTGAGTGGAGGTGATTCACTGTGATGTAATTTCACGAAAAAATAGTTCATCAAAATGTCACTAATGCAAAAATCTATAGCTTTTCTCTGTTCTAGTAAGACATTTGTCATACTGACAGTGATGATTCTAGTTCACAAATTTTTGACATACAACTGTTCGGAGGCCTGCAAAAAAACGTGAGCCCACGCAATGATGATTCTAGAATGATAAAACATAAATATACAAGGTTTTATAGAGACCAACTGTAAACCAGGTTCCCTTCCCATTGGCAGAAGTCAGGAGGGACCTTAATAGATATTGTTCATACTGAAGATGGATTTGTTTTCTCTCTCCAATTTGGTAAACTGTTAGCTTTAAATTGCTTCAGTGCTACTGGTGATATTATGGAAACCAATTTAGTTATTTTAGTCTATCTATAAGTAAAGAAACAATAATTCAATTCATCAATGATTTTATTTATTGGAGTTTTGCACTATAGAATTTTAATTATCTGTAAGTAGTTGCAGTGTAGGCTGAATCTTGATGTACTGCTTTACTGCAATTTAAATTTTTTATTTTCCCCTTATGCACTCACCAGCATTTGTTGGTAGACACTCTAATGGTACAATAGCTTGAACCAGAAATGCATCGTATACATATAAGACAATTATTCTACAGATGAGTGGTTGCAAGTTTACCTCTCTCTTTCATTCACCTTCCTACAGACATATCAGGAAAAGAAAGTAACAGAAGTAAAGACCAAGGCAGTAAAACAGCAGACGTAGGAATACAGGAGAAAGCATCAAGACGTAGAGAAGATTCTGTACTGTCTAATAAATCCTGTCCTGTCTCAACTCCACTACCAAATGTTCCCACTGGTTCTGTACTACAGTACCCTGATAGTAACACAGCTGAGCCAATGGAAATCAACTTTTTAGTTTATAATGCAGACTCAGAGCTTCTACAGCCACAGGACAGTGATACTATGGAGACCACAGAATCATATGGTAATCCATAGTCATTAACCACATTCCCACATGGATCAAATGCTAATAAATATAGAGACAGATGTTGTGTTTATGCATAAGTGTGAGTGGGTATTAGTTCCTGGAGGGATCTAGCTTCTGAAAGGAGTTCGTATTTTCCTATAGCTTTGCTTTAAGGACAGAGTAAGATGCCAGATAGTCTGTAATACTTGTTGATTCTTTTGATTCCTCCACAATGATCAAGTGAGTTGACTGCTTCTACTCACTGCGAACAACAATACAAGAATGAAGTTGCAAGATTTCAGTGAAATAGCCAAGTTACAGGCTATTTTTACCTCTGGGATTAATGACCTTCAATAAAGGATTGGGCTAAGTGTTCCTTTTGTGTAACTAGCAATAGGTGAGGCTGCCGCCAACTTCATTTAAGTGAAAGCCCTTGATAAAACACTATGCAATTTAATTGAAAACAGGTTGGGATGTTTTAATATCTTATTTTCAAAGCAACCCATTTTAGAGGTTGCAATATCCTCCCTGAAAAATATATTGGGTCAACCTACTTCTCTTGTCCTAGTACCAATGCTACCTCAGTCTTGTCTGGGCTGAATCACCAAATAGCCCCAATCCCAGCCCCATCCTCCTTTAGAAACTAGTGCATCCGTCATAGCAGTGGGATCGGACAAGGCAGAGTCAGTGAGCTGGATACCAACAGCATGCAGCAGATACCACAGATCATATTTTCTTGCTAGTCCTCCAATATAATGTATAGCTCTTATATAATAAAAGGGTATGTTTTTAATTGTTATGGATATTTTCTATCTAGCATACAACATAATCCATGAACAGCTGAAGTATTCTATCAGCTAAGGATTCCTAGTTTTATTTCTCTCTTTCTGTTCCTGTTTTGCAGAGGATTTCATAGGGAATGAACCTGCAAGGAGTAAGGAGGGTCGGGACATAGAGTCAGATATACAAGAGATGAGAGACATGATACCAAGAACAAGGAGTCTGGGTCCTAATGAGAGTGATGATATCATCATTGAGGAATATATACCTGACTATCCTGAACCTGAATCCCAACCATTAACCCATGCCTGTGATTACACTGCCAAAACTTTTCAAGAACACACCACTAAATTTTCTTTTTTTCAGGCAGATTTAACTAAGAGTGACATGGAGATTTTATCACTGTGGAATGGTAATCACTATTCAGATTTCAGGACTGATTAAGCAATAGTTGTAGTATAAATCTTGGTGCAAAAAATACATGTAACACACTTGGAGGGATGGATATGCTATCAGCCTGCTCTAGGTGTAACTGAAGCCAGTGGTAGTTCTGCCACTAATCAGTTACAGTCCCATTCCTATTAAATTTACTGTGTAAGTTAAATTAGCAAGTTAGCTGATGGGTGACCAAGGGTAATAGTATAGTCAGAACCCAAACAATTTGTCATGATAATCAAAGAATTTTACGCTTGTTGAGATAAGAATACCAGACTTGTTCTGGCTATCAGGCTGAGTAGACACAGTGGTTGCCATGGTAAGTCCAACATTTACCTACAGTTTTTACTCCATGGTATCCAAAATCCACAGTATGTTCACATTCTTAGAATTGAAAATAATAAGCTTTCACATATTCCAATTTACCAACATCTGTTCGGCCTGGTCTACACACAAAGTTACACCAGTGAGTGATGTTTCTCCACATGCCACCTTAATTATATTGGGGAATCTTAGATTTGTATAAAACTAGGTAACTTCTGTGTGTAGACAAGCCAATAGTAACAGAGGTAAACAGCCATACACTAGCTGTCCTACTTTGTGATTCAGATGTTGCCAGCCATAGGCACTCACTCAACCTGTGGTGAGCATGATGTAAACATTTAGATAGATAGATAACTGATCTCAACCAGTCAGAGGCACTTTTAGAAACAAGGGCTCAGTACAATAATAATCTATAACAGACCTTCAGTACTGTTCAGATGAAAATGCTAATTTTCCTTTGTCAACCCAAGTTTTGGAAGAACATAAATGACTTTTTTCCAAGACCAATTCTAAGATGCTCAATTTTTCATTGCACAGACTGAGATGTGTGAGAATATTGGAGGTGAGGATATTTCAAAAGATTAACTTCTGATATGAACTTGAGCAGTACAGCCATCAGTTATACCATAGCAAAGTAAAATTCTGTTCTGAAGTTTTCCTGAAATACCATCTCAGGTCTGCAAAAACTGCATTTCATCTTTTTTCCTGGCAGAAAACTTTCTTATCCCTGAGTTGAAATAGTATTCCTTCTTTACAGTACTAGAAATTTAAATGGAAAACATCTTAAAATAATATTGGAATATAACATCCTCAAAATTAGAAATCTTAGATTAAAAATGGAAAGTATTGAAATGCATTTTTAAGAACACTTAAACTTAACTCTGTTCCTACACTGTGTTATAAACAGGGCTGTCGATTTAATTGCAGTTAACTTGGGTGATTAACTCAAAAAAATTAATAGTGATTAAAAGTATTAATCATGATTAATCCCAGTTTTAATCACACTGTTAAACAGTAGAATACCAACTGAAATTTATTAAACATTTTAGATGTTTTTCTACATTTTCAAATATATTGATTTCAATTACAACACAGAATACAAAGTGTACAGTGATCACTTTATTTTATTATTTTTCATTACATATATTTTCACTGTAAAAATGATAAAAGAAATAGTATTTTTCAATCACCTCATACAAGTACTGTAGTGCAATCTTTTTATTGTGAAAGTGCAACTTACAAATGTAGTTTTTTTGTTACATAACTGAACTAAAAAACAGAACAGTGTAAAACTTTAGAGTCTACAAGTCCACTGAGTCCTACTTCTTCTTCAGCCAATCTCAAAGAGAAACAAGTTTGTTTACATTTACAGGAGATAATGCTGCCTGCTTCTTATTTACAATGTCACCTAAAAGTGAGAACAGGCATTTGCATGGCGTTTTTGTAGCTGGCATTGCAAGGTATTTATGTGCCAGATATGCTAAACATTTGTATGCCCCTTCATGCATTGGCCACTATTCCAGAGGACATGCCTCCATGCTGATGATGATTGTTAAAAAAAAAAAAAAAGGGGGGGGGGATAATTACTGAACTCCTTGGGAGGATAATTGTATGTCTTCTGCTGTGTTTTACCGTCATTCTGCCATATATTTCATGTTATAGCAGTCTCAGATGATGACCCAGCACAGGTTCATTTTAAGAACACTTTTCACTGCAGATTTGAAAAAACGCAAAGAAGGTACTGATGTGAGATTTCTAAAGATAGCTACAGCACTCACACCAAGGTTTAAGATTCTGAAGTGCCTTCCAAAATCTGAGAGGGATGAGGTATGGAACATGCTTTCAAAACTCTTAAAAGAGCAACACTCTAATGTAGAAACTACAGAACCCGAACCACCAAAAAATCAACTCAGATGATGAAAATGAACATTCATCAGTCCACACTGCTTTGGATTGTTATCAAGCAGAACCCTTAATCAGCATAGATGTATGTCCTCTGGGATGGTGGTTGAAGCATGAAGGGACATATGAATCTTTAGCACATCTGGCATGTAACTATCTTGTGATGTTGGCTACAACAGTGTCATGTGAACACCTGTTCTCACTTTCATGTAACATTGTAAATAAGAAGAGGGCAGCATTATCTCCTACAAGTGTAAACAAACTTGTTTGATCAATCATCTGAACAAGAGGTAGGACTGAGTGGACTTGTAGGCTCTAAAAATGTATATTGTTTTGGTTTTAAATACAGTTTTTTAACATAATTCTTCATTTGTAAGTTCAACTTTCATGATAAAGAGATTGCACTACGGTACTTATATTATGTGAATTGAAAAATACTATTTTGTTTTTTGCAGAGCAAATATTTGTAATAAAAAATAGTGATCACTGTACACTTTGTATTCTGTGTTGTAATTGAAATCAATATATTTGAAAATGTAGAAAATATCAAAAATATTTAAATAAATGGTATTCTATTGTTTAACAGTGTGATTAACCAAAATTAATTTTTTTAATCATGCAATTAATTGTGATTAATGTTTTTAATCACTTGACAGACCTAGTTATAAACAAAGGATTATCTCCAGTTACTGTTTGTTCACAGTGAGGACAGGCTAAAATTGTTTGAATGATGCTAATGGTACATACTTTCTAATAGCTAATTTATTTTAATTTTTTAAGTATTACATTCATTTATAATTTATCATTTCCATGCTTTCCATTTTCTGTTTTGTTTTATAGTTGAACATTCTTTTAATTTCCCCCTCAATTTATTGATACAACTTAAACTTTGTTTTTTTGCCTTGGAATTTCCTTGGCTTTCTGATAAAGTCAAGGAAAATGCTTGTAGCTCTACCACATGGAAGCATATATTCACCAGCAAGTATGATATGTAAATTAGTTTCTTTGGGACAAAAGCCTTAAGTAGATTATACCATGAATGACATCTGCTTTAATTAATACAGCTTGGTAGAACTGCATGAAAATTGCTTCCAAACTACACCTACAGATTTTGTAATATCTTTTAACACAGCCGGTTCTGCAGCAGGTCCCTAGAGGAAGCAATAGCTATGAAGAGATCAAAAGTCCCCTCAGTTATAGAATCCAGGAGAAATTTCCTGTTTCTCTAATGTTTGTAAGCAGTTTGGATCAATAAACCAAATGTGAAGTTCTTCTCTTTTTTAAAGCTATAACGGGCTAAAAAAAATCATAAGAACTGACAAAGAAGGGAAAGCACCTAATTGTTCAAACTTCCATATATTTGCAACATCTAATGAACTTGCCTCAGATTTGGAAGGAATGTTTCTCCTGTGTCCCACCTCTTCGGCCAAATTGCGCTGCAAAAGAACATGTCCTGAGGATCCAGGAGAGTAGTATGGAGGAGATAAATTCTTCTTATAATGATAATGTGGTTACAACCTGTGCTGCAGGATGCTTCTACCTCTCCATAATACTATGTGATCAGTTTTGGTCTGGGTCTAGATTTGGGCACTCACAGAACTGAAGTTTGTTCTCAGTCAAGCTAGCAATATCATGCTAGCAGAACAGAAACAATATTGTTGGGTCTGCTTTCCTCCTTTAATAACAGTGAAAACAGTGGTCTTGGGAAATCACACAATAATCCCCATAGAGTTCGTGGATTACAGGTCAAATTCTAATGCTCATCATTTTATAAAACTCGAGATATTTTACATCTGTCATGGGAGTATCAAGAGATGCGAAAGCTGAACCTAAGAGATAGGAAAAGGCAGGTGTTCTAATAATAGAGAAAAACTGTGATTTGGCCCTCTTCTTGTCACCCCTTCCATCCCCACCACCAAAGTGTGCTCTCTATCCCCTCCCATACAAGTCTTCTCCATCCCCTGCTCTCTCTATCCTCTGACTCCTCCTACCAAACTCTCTCTCTCACACTCAAGTTATGTCCTCCTGAACTTCCCTTTTCTCAGTTCTGTGCCATCCCCCCAACCTTTCTTTCTCTACCTCCAGTTCTCTTCTTGCAACTGAGCTTTGGCCTCCTGGATCAGTCTCTCCCTTCCCTCACTGTCTGTCCCTCTGAAGTACTATTTCTTTGAGATTTGTCCCCTCCCCAATGTTGCTGCTGTTATTGTTAAAGCACAAATGTGTAACCTCCTAAAGCTCTCTCCATCCTGGGTTCTCTTTCTTTTGCTCTGATATCCTCTTCCTCCCTCCAGGGTTCATTCCCTCTCCTCCAGAGCTGCCACAGCTCTCTTCACTCCCTTCTTTCTGCAAGGCCCTCCCTGTCTACCTGTCTTGGGAGCTCCTAAGCTCTGCTTCCTCTAGCATTGCTGCCATAAACAGCATTGCTAAATGGAATGGCACTCGGCAGTGATCTCATTCTGTTTCCATCCTTTCCCTTCCCATGTGCACATGGTTTTTCCTGGAATGCTTGCCACTCTAGCTGCAGATGGAAGTGCTGATTAAAGATCAAACACCAAATCCAGCCACCGCCACTTCTGTTGCACCTGTGTAACTGAGATCAGAACTTGACCTACTTTAAACAAACCAGTGCACATGTATTAACACTAAAAGTGACAAAGAATTCCCATGTGCACAATGTTTCCAAGTCCAACTCTAGGACAGAGCTATTGCTAAGAAATCAAAGCAACTGCAGCATATATTTCGTATCTAATTTATATATTTTGTTCCCTTTCTGTAGAAGAACTTGTGAGAAATGTTGGTGAACAGCAAAAAGACCAAAGCAGAAAACCCGCAGATGCACAATTACAGGAGGAAATAACCAGGACACAAAATGAGAGTAGTCAGGGAAGCGATGACACGCCTTTACCAAGAAGCGTCACTCCCAGTTCCTTCGTCCTACAAGTTATAACTTTCGACTGTCCTCCTAGCGCATCCAGCTCGGAGAAATTCACTAACTCTGATCCAAACCAGAAAGATCTCACCGAGGCACAGCAAGAAACACAGCCCACTGACCCATTGAATGGTAATATCTCATCACAAAACACACATCAGTCTAACGAAGTGGTGCAGGGTGGAGCTGCTGCCGTGTCTGTTACATCCCTGTTAAGCTTTGATATCCATAAAATGTCCAATTAAGTAGTTGTTCAAGCCTGCAGTTTAGGAATGGCCCTTCCTCAGACATATGTAGAAACTGAAATGTCATCAAATAAAAAACATTTGACGTGAATAAATTTAACCTTTTTGATATTAAGTATTTGATATTTAATAGTAAATTATTTGGCCTAAAGTACCAAAAATATGACAGTTGAACTCATAATTTAAAAATAATTTTAGATACGTATTTGCAGCTGTAGAAGTTTTAAGTTACTGGGAAATTACATAAACTCTGTAGAAACTGCTTGTCATTTTCTTTTTGAATAAGTAATTCAGCTTTGGCTATTGCAGGGCTTCTCACTTATTGTGGGCACTTATGATCAAAACTTCATTAATCAAATCATTTGTAATAAAAATGAATACAACTTCCCGCATTTATTTTGATCACTTTAAGCAGGTGTAATTTGATCATTAAAAATAGGTATAAAAAGTTGCCATTTCATTAACAAGGAAGGTGAAAATTTGGAATGTTAAGGGGGAAGGGGATGGAATAGCCAAAAACCCATGATGATGCAATATGATGAAAACGAAAAGGGTTTTATTGACATAGGCTGTGGTCTGCACATATGATCATATGATCACCAGTGCCAAGGTGTCCAAGCGACAGTGGAACTTGATCTAAACAGAAGGAAGGTATTGTGTGATGTTCCATTTTAACTTACAAATTGTACTGAAATTGATGATAAAGTAAGCTTTAAAAGAATGGGACATTGAGAAGAAAGTATTACCTCTAAGGGTACGTCTACACTATGAAATTAGGTCAAATTTATAGTAGTCGGTTCTTTAGCAATCATTTTTATATAGTCGATTGTGTGTGTCGCCACAAAAAATGCTCTCAGTGCATTAAGTCGGCAGACTGCGTCCACAGTACCAAGGCTAGCATCGACTGGAGCGTTGCACAGTGGTGGGTAGCTATCCCACAGTTCCTGCAGTCTCCGCTGCCCATTGGAATTCTGGGTTGAGATCCCAATGCCTGATGGGGCAAAAACAGTGTTGCGAGTAATTCTGGGTATGTGTCATCAGGCCCCCCCTCTCATCTTCCCTCCATGAAAGCAACAGCAGACAGTCGTTTCGCACCGTTTTTCCTGGGTTATCTGTGCAGACGCCATACTACGGCAAGCATGGAGTCCACACAGCTGACCGTCACCGTAAGTCTCCTGGCTGCTGGCAGACATGAGATTGCATTGCTACACAGCAGCAGCTCATTGCCTTTTGGCAGCAGAAGGTGTGTTACGAGTGGTAGCCATCATCATCGTACTCCTGAGTGAGGTCTGTTAGGGGCGCCTGGGCAGACATGGGAGTGACTCAGCCAGGTCATTCCCCAGTCGCACTGCACCGTCTTCTGCCGAGCACCCAGGAGATGACGATGGCTAGCAGTCAAACTGCACCGTCTGCTGTCAGCTAAAGATGTAAAAGATAGATGGAGTGGATCAAAACAAGAAATAGACCCGATTTGTTTTGTATTCATTTGCTTGCTCCCTCCCTCCCTCCCTCCCTCCCTCCGTGAAATCAACGGCCTGCTAAACCAACGGTTTTGAGTTCAATCCTCGAGAGGGGCCATTCTGTGTGATAGTTGTTTGTGTTTCTCTTTGATGCAAAGCCACCCCCTTTGTGGACTTTAATTCCCTGTAAGCCATGTCGTCAGTTGCCCCTCCCTCCGTCAGAGCAGACAATCGTTTTGCACCTTTTTTCATCCCAGACACCATAGCACTGGGATCATGGAGCCCGCTCAGATCACCACGGCAATTATGAGCACTGTAAACACCACACGCGTTACCCTGGAGTATATGCAGAACCAGAACCTGCAAACGCAAAACCAGATGAGGAGGTGATGGCAGCATGGTAACAAGAGTGATGAGGACAGAGACATGGGCATAGACTTCTCACAAAGTACGGGCCCCGACAATGTGCACATCAGGGTGTTAATGGGGCAGGTTCATGCTGTGCAACGCCAATTCTGGGCCCGGGAAACAAGCACAGATTGGTGGGGCCGTATAGTGTTGCAAGTCTGGGGCGATTCCCAGTGGCTGCGAAACTTTCACATGCGTAAGGGCACTTACATGGAACTTTGTGACTTGCTTTCCTCTGCCCTGAAGCACCAGAAATACCAAGATGAGAGCAGCCCTCACAGCTGAGGAATGAGTAGCAATAGCCCTGTGGAAGCTTGCAATGCCAGACAGCTACCAGTCAGTCAGGCATCAATTTGGAGTGGGCAAATCTACTGTGGGGGCTGCTGTGATCCAAGTAGCCAACTCAATCAAAGAGCTGCTGATATCAATGGTAGTGACTCCGGGAAATGTGCAGGTCATAGTGGATGGCTTTGCTGCAATGGCTAACAGCAGGGAACATTTCTGTTCAGCCACAGCCAAACAGCCGAGCAGGAACGGGCACCTCTGAATGTCCTCTTAATAAAAGCACCCTATTTCAACCAGATGACCATGAATGATATCACTTTCTTGAGGATAACACAGCGAGATAAAGAACGGATGTTGTTTGAATGCTTGCAAACACCAGAACCATCCGCTGCCAGGCTTTGTTATGCAATGATTCCTGACTACGTGCTACTGGCCTGGCGTGGTAAAGTGTCCTACCATGACGGACGGAATAAGGCTGCCCTCCCCAGAAACTTTTTGCAAAGGCTTTGGGAGTACATCCAGGAGAGCTTTATGGAGATGTCCCTGGGGGATTTCCGCTCCATCGCCATACATGTTAACAGACTTTTCCAGTAGCTGTTCTGGCCGCGAATGCCAAGGCAAATTAATCATTAAACATACTTGCTTTTAAACCATGTACAATATTTACAAAGGTACACTCACCAGAGTCTCTTCTCCACCTTCAGGGTCCGGGAGCATGCTTTGGGTGGGTTCGGGAGTTACTAGCTCCAGGTCCAGCATGAGAAACATATCTTGGCTGTTGGGGAAACTGGGTTCTCCACTTCCTTGCTGTGAGCTATCTTCAATCTCTTCATCATCATCTTCCTCATCCCCAAAACCCACTTCCATGTTGTGTGATTCTTCATTGATGGAGTCAAAGCACAGGGTTGGGGTAGTGGTGGCTGCACCCCCCAGCATGGCATGCAGCTCATCATAGAAGCGGCACGCTGGGGGCTCTGATCCGGAGCGGCCATTTGCCTCTCTGGTTTTTTGGTAGGCTTGCCTAAGCTCCTTAAGTTTCACGACGCTGCTGTGCGTCCCTGTTATGTCCTCTGTCTTTCATGCCCTTTGAGACTTTTTCTAACATTTTGGCATTTCATTTACTGGAACGGAGTTCAGCTAGCACAGATTCGTCTCCCCATATGGCGAGCAGATCCCGTACCTCCCGTTCGGTTCATGCTGGAGCTCTTTTGCAATCCTGGGACTCCATCATGGTCACCTCTGCTAATGAGATCTGCACTCACCTGCATCTTGCCACGCTGACCAAACAGGAAATGAGATTCAAAAGTTCGTGGGCCTTTTCCTGTCTACCTGGCCAATGCATCTGAGTTGAGAGCGCTGTCCACACTACCCCAAATTCGACCCAACAAAGCCAATTTCAGCGCTAAACCCCTCATCGGAGGTGGAGTAAAGAAATCGATGTAAAGAGCCCTTTATGTCGAAAAAAAAAAGGCTTCGTCGTGTGGACAAGTCCAGGCTTAAATTGAGGTAACACTGCTAAATTCGACCTAAAATCGTAGTGTAGACCAGGCCTCACTCTTCCTTCTGGGCTGAGGCTCCTTCACATCTTTGCATGAGCCATGAAGATCCAACTCTCTCCCCTGGTGTATTGTACATTCTTCCCCACACTTACACCCCAACACACTCAAGGGCTTATGATGGGCTAGATTGTGTGTTCTCAATCCATCCTGAGTAACACGTGACTGCATTGCCCCAGGAAAGACCAGAGAATGAATTGGGGCTCTGAGCTCTACAATTCATCCCCTGCTTTCCCCTTGTTCTAAGGGAGGAATATGTTACTCCACTCCATTTCATGGACCCTCCTGCTCCCTTCTTCCTCCACCCTCACATACACCCAGCCATTTATCATGGCCACTGAGTGAGGGGGAAAGAGCCAGATCTCCTCCCAGTCCCTGCCCCTCACCAATTTATTTGCTTGCAGCAAGGAGTATTGGGAGAGTAGCCCTTGTTCTCCATGGTGCAGCCAGGGTCATAATCTGATCAGAGCTGAATGGTAAAGTGAGGATCAGGGCCTTATTCTCCTGCAGGTGAAGAAAAATAAGGGGACTGAGTGAGAACCAAACAAAGTTGCTGCTTAATTTTTCCCTGTGTCTTGTACTTTAGGGGCTTGAGGTAATCACATGCTCTGTTCCCAGCTCAAACGTTGGGTTCAGGTATGTCTTCTCTGAGGCTGAGCCTTGTGAGGTTGGGAGATGAGGTGGCACTGCCTGAGCATCACTGCATGGAAGTATAGCTTAGCACACCTCTCAATTGTCCCTCATCTTGAGAGATCTCCCTCATTTTATCCCCAGCATATCCTACACACACATTTGATGTCCTTTCATTTTTATTGTTGAAAACTGTTCATCAGAGTAAAGGATCACAAAGCTACAGTTCTAGACTGGATTATTTCTATGAAAAGAATGAATCCCCCAGTACTTAAAGTTTCTTAAATGAATATTTTTTGTCTCTTTCATTTTGAGTTTATGTCACACACTGCATGCTACATTTGGGCCTTGGCAGGTTGAAAATGAAGTGCCTTAGAAAGGTATAATGCCTGCTATGCACTAGAGGAGGAGCCCAAGGAGAGGCACTACTTGCTGTGCCCATAAAACAGGTATAACAGCCATCTTGTACTAAGGGTCATTACCGCACCACCGTGCTATTTCTGCAGCACCTAGATGTTTCTTGGAGTTCTTCCGTCCAAACATTGACTCAGTCAGATCCTCGATAGCTTGAGAAATCTGACCAGATAATGGAATAAATTGGTATTGGTTGTAGGCATACAGTTCTTGCAGCATAAATTCCACCTTTCTTGTGCAATGAGCATATCATTATTTACAAGAACTCAGTGTTATCGAAAGGAATTCATTCAGCATGGTAGGAAATCCCCTGTAGGACAGGCAGAATTTTAAGGCATCAGGACTGCAGTTTATGAAATTGGTAATAACCTACTTTTGATTTAGTCCCCATTGGAGTTATTTACTTTCCAAAGGTAAAATGGTTTAGAAATTATTTGTTTTGCTGGAAGAGGGTAGAAAAAGGAGGATGTGCAAAGCTGCAATAGACCAGGGAAGTGTTTTGGGTTTGTTTGTATGCTTGTTTTAGAGAGAAATAAATAATGAAAGGGCTAAAAAGGAAGAGAGTGGGAGGGCAATAACTGAGTTTAATGAGGAGACATGAATAATGTCAGTCAAGCTCCTGAACTGCAAGGCACAGATCATACGCCTACATCCTGCACCACTGAACTAAATGGCCTGTACAGAAGGCTCATTTCTGTACAAACTGACCCTAGGACATGCTATAAAAAAAGCCAGAGGTAGGGACTTGTAAGCCTAAAGTCTGTCATGGCAGTATCAGGTTTATCCTATTATTAGACTGTAGCAGCAATAGTGACACCACCTTTTTAAGGTCCAGGTCACCTCCAGAAATTGATTTATGGTCCAAAACATCAATTATGTCTCCTCTAATTTATCTAACAGTGATGCATCTGAGCCTTCACAGTTAAATATCTGGCTGGAGCAAACATCAGGGCTAGTGCTGCTGATCCGGGAAGCTCAGCCACAGTATGTGAGATTCATTACAGATTTTGAGATAATAGCTGAATTGCGATGAAGGTGACTTTAGAAACTAAGTGAAATGGAAAAGGGCTCATATCCAAGACTGCCACCAACTGTTAATTGTCATCCCGTTAGCAATGATGGGAACATATAAAGAGTATTGCTCATTGCTGGGCATGCTGTTGATAGACAAAGTGCTAAACTATAATTATTTTAGTGCCATTCTGAGTTCTGAAACTTACTTCTGCCTCATTTGAAACTATTCATCCCAGAGACAATGCAGGCCGGCTGACAGCCTGCCTCCAGGCAGAACAGTCAATGGGTCCCCACACATGCACAAGCTGGCAGTTGTACTGCACCTTACTGGCTGATGCCCAGCGAGCTGCTGGCTGTGCTGCTGGGTGCACTCCTCCAGCATGGCCAGGGCTTCCACATGCCCACCTGGTAGGCTTGCCAACTGTCTAATCATGCCAACCCAAAGCCCTTTGACCCACCCCCTCCCTGAGACCACACCCCTGTCCCACCCCTTCTCTGAGGTCCTGCCCCCTGCTCACTCCATTCTCCCTCCCTCCATCACTCACTCTCCCCCACCTTCACTCACTTTCACCAGGCTGGGCAGGGGATTGGGGTGCGGGGTGCTGGCTCTGGGGGGGAGTTTGGGTGTAGGAGGGCGTACAGAGTCAGGCTGTAGGAGAGAGTTTGGGTCTGGGGTGTGGACTCTGGGCTGGTGCAGGGAGTTGGGGTGCAGGAGTGGGTTGGGGGGTCGGTGCTTACCTCAGGCAGCTTCCAAAAGCTACCAATACATCCCTCTTGCAGCAGCTCTTAGGTAGGAGATAGAGCAGTTCCAGGTCAATGGGAGCTACAGAGTCAGCATTTGGAGTGGGGGCAGCTCACAGAGACCCTCTGTCACCACCCCCAGGGGCTGCAGGGACATGCCGGCCCCTACCGGGAGTAGCACAGAGCAAGGGCAGGCAGGAAGCCTACCTTCGCCCCACTGCACCAGTGATGGCTGGGGGCCCCCAAGCCCTTTTAAATCGCCCGGGCCCCTGGGCAATTGTCCCCTTTGCACTCCCCTGTCAGCGGGCCTTATACACTGTATGAACGTGTTTGCTTATTTATTCATTCATTCATATTGAGCTACTGGTGGAAATATCATTTTATACAGCTATAAAACAAGTTCCCTGCTCTCAGGATCTTACAATCTAGTTTACTCTGATTTGTCTTTTGTGCACTAATGAATGTGCACATCTAGAGCTATTTTCAGACTAACTGAACCAGGAGATTATGCAGTAGGATGATACAATATAAGAATCTGGACAGTCACTTAGACTGCATTTAGCTGTAGCTTAAATTAAAATGATTTTTTTTTTGCATAGCAGGCATTTCTGTATCCAAGTTCAATGAGTGATCAGCTGCAGGCATCATACTGTGAGACTTCCTTTCATTAATCAATGTTGAATTTAGTCTCAACCATCTGCTTCAGTGATTGCTTGCCTCCATTTTCCAACATAGATAAAAGTCACACTATGGAATGAAGAGTTTCTAATTTTCTTAATTAAGAAGGAATGTTGGATATTAGCAAATAATTAAAGTCACATATGAAATAGAAGTAAATCCATAATTTGACAGCACTACCTATTTCAAATGGATTTTATGTTTTTTGTGTCTATTTGAGATTAGTGAATAAATCAAGAAAGAATGAGATTTTCAAGGCTGATAATATATTTGAATGCTCAGTTCTCATTAACATTATCAGAAATTACTAGGTTATACAAAATATTCTTGTTGCCTTCAGCAAGCTATCAGAGGCTGAAGTCAGATAATGTATATTCTGTGGGTGAGCTCTTGGCTGCGTTGAAGTTAAAGGGAGTTTTCACCCTAGGTGGTATTTGAATTGTATTTGTTTTCTGATCATGATAGTCTGATTTATTTTGTAAATTTAATATTTCATATTTATATTTTTTCTTTTACAAAGGAAACCAAGAATTAAAATCTATCAGAAGTACAAACTGTTCCAGTCAGTTACAATCACTGTTTTCCAGATATAAAATGAATTGGTTCTGCCCAGACTGAGTAGCCTGCAGTTTCAGTAGATTAGGTATTTTGACTGCCATTCTCACTTCAGAAATGTGTTTGATACACCTACTAAACCATTCATTTGGGAAAGAAATCACTTCAGCACACCCTTTAATCTTTCTTTACCATGGGCAGTTGTTCTGATCTCAACAGTAAATCAATCTGACCTACCATTTGTAGTTTAGAAATTTTCCTGGCCAATTCCGATATTTTCAGTTTTGTGAATCTAATAAACAGAAGAGATCTGGTGTAATTCTTGACTAAGGCCATGTCTACACTGCTCTACAATTTGGGTTATGAGGATATGAATTGCAGTACAGACCAAAGTGCTGTGCTGTAATTCCTCCATGTGAACACTGTGGACATGAATGTAAAGGTCCCTAATTTGCACTAATGTAGTCCTTTTAGGGACCTTTAAATTCATGCCCACATGGGGGAGCTACAGTGCAGTTTATTTACACCCCCTTTTTCTGAGCTGTGGGGCAATGTAGACAAGTCACCATGCTCGGATGTTATAGCTCCTTTTAATCTAGTAGAGTTTAGCTGTAGCAGGTAAAAAAGTTTCTACATGAAGTTCTTTGCTAATCGCTATTGTGATATGGAAAACATATTACATTTTACTGAGATTAGCTGAAGTCAGTTATATGCCTACAGAGGTGCCATAGATGATAGAATTAAATAAAGCCGGATTTGAACTTCTTTGTAGCAGTCTGATTTTACATTTATATTGTTATTAATTGCATTACAGTAGTGTCTGAAACTGAGGTCATAGATCCCTTGTGCAAGGCATTGCACAAATACATAGCAAGAGGTAGACCCCGTCCCTTGAGAATTAAAGAATGATGTTACCTGTGTACTTACCCATGTAGAGTGTGTAACATTGTGTCAGTGCTATCCGGAAAATAGACAATATGCAAAACTCCAGTCTGTGCAATTAAATTAAGATTAAACGAATTTGCAACATCCAATACCAAAGGGAAATCCCAGCCTTAAAAATAAAATACTTTGCGTTTCCATTTCAAAACTATCATAATTCAAAATAACCTCTGCACACTAAAACTAGCAGACCAGCCTACAGTAAATCCATTCTACCTGGGGTGAATTACCTTATCCTGTCACACCCTCTAACCAAGTATTTAGCGCAAAAATATAAAATAAAATAAAAGCTTGATCTAGAATCCCCACAATGTGTTGGGTCACTGTTTTATTTCAAAGCATTGTTGATTAAAATTGTGCTAAGTGATTCTAGAAGGAAACCTTAATGCAATGGTTCTTAACCTTTATTGGAACCTGCACCCCTTTGGTTCTCAAAATATGTTCTCGCACCTCTTAAACCTACATATATTTTTTGTTTGTATATTACAGTAATCGTTAAAAATTTATAATGTTAATAAATACATAGGTTTGATGAAACAAAGTAGTTGTACTTCTGTGCCTGTATTTAATTTATGTTTCTGATGATTTACCTTCTAAAAAAATCTGGCATGTCTCGCACCCCCAGAAAAGGCGTGCACCCCAGGTTAAGGACCACTGCCTTAATGGAATACAAAATTTAACCATTTAAAAGGGAGGAGATAGAGTAATCCTTTACAAAAAAGTCTTTCAGAAATTGATTCGCTATATAAACTAATATAATTCACCATCAAGAATATCATAAGTGTGCAAATGAACAACTTTCTAAAGCAACTCATTTTCAACTTTCTTGTGTATATCATATATAGAGTTTATTGAAATTTTTCAACTGGAAAATTTCCTCACTGGAAAATGTGGTTTCACCAAAGTCTATGTTTTCTTGGGAAAATGCCAGTTTTGTCGAAATATTTTAATTTTCTATTCAGATAGTCAAAACAAAAACATTTCTTTTAAGATGACATTATGAAACTAAATGAAAATTTTGTTTTGAAATGGTTGTCTTAATGTCATTTTAAGTCAAAATACCAATTCAAAACAATGTTTTTTATTTTAAAATGTTTGAGTCAAAAATATACAAACCTCTGCAATTTTTTGGAACATTTAGTTCTGTGAAAATGTTTTTATATTCTGACTTTTCCTCTCAATTCAGAATGAAAACAAATGTCAAAATATCTGAATTTCCCTAGGATGGAAATTCTGTTTTCCAGCCAGCTGTAATCATGTCCAAGTTTCCAGTATTCGTGCAAGTATCAGTCAGATAGTAAGATGCAAATCACAGCTGTACAGAACACTAGGTGATCAGTGTTTATTATTGTGGTGTATCATGCTGACTTTTGTACACTCTTAGGTGACAAAAGTGTAAGAGACAAGTAATGTTTGAGTACAGAATGGAATTAAGGAGTGTACCAAAGAGAAAAAGGAAGACAGTTGTGTTGTTTCCTCCTGCAGCTCATGTAAACTCTTTAGTCCCACTGGAAAAACATGATTGCAAGGCACGCCATGCTATCAGAAAAATCAATATTTGCTTCCTGCTAAAAATGTTTTCTCCTTGGGTGGAAAGGGAGGGTTGAGGGAAAAGCAAGTCAATGAGTTAATTAAGAGTCAGATGTGGAAGAAGACAACGGGATCTCTGTGAGCAGGAACCGGTGACCATAGAAGTGAAACCTGAGGTAGTTGAGAAGAGCTACCTGTTGAGGGCTCCAGGGAGTCATGAATGAATTAAGTATGCCAGCAGTGAAAGTGAAATATAGTTCCAATCTTCTCACGTATCTGTTGTTACCATTGGACTTGGTATCCATCCATCCTCCCCATAAGGCAGCTAGTACTTTTTCATTTAACTTAACAATGTAAAACTTGTAAACTTGCCATGATATTCATTGTCTTTACTATATAAACGTCAATAACAAAGAAGAACACATTATTATTATTTGTATTCCTGTAGTGCCTAGGAGTCCCAGTCATAGACCTCATTGTAATAGGTGCTGCACAAAGACAGAATGAAGAGAGAGTCCATGCACCATAGATCTTACCATCTTAGTACAAAATGAGACAACAGAGGGATACAGACAAACTGAGAGAACCTTTACTCTATGTAACCATTGAGAGGAAATCACACTTGCTCTGCAAAAAGGGAGAATATACACAATGTAAAACTAAAAATGACTTTAAAAGTGCTGTGGTGAAGAAAAGAGTTGAATGGAATACCCTTAAATACACATTTGTCCTGTAAGTCCACTCAAGGTTTTATGCTCTGTAGAAGAACTAGTATTTTATATTTACAGATTTTTATGAAAATATTTCTATAAAATGGGGTTTGTTTGGGATTTTAAAAAGAATGTCTACCATATATCTGTAACCCTAGTGCCCTAGAATATGGGGTAAGGTTTGGCTCGTAAAACCAGTGGAGTGTTGGGGAGAGGAGTATAGGGAGAGAATGGACTGGTGATCAGTTTGTACCACATCATGCCTTTTTATCACAGGGAGGTGTAATGCCTCTAGAAAAGATGATGGGGGCAAACTCCACAATGGTTCTTGGGACCCCTTGGTAAAAGGTACATCCCTTCTTTCCAGCGATGGCCTTTAAGTCACCAGCCATTGTACATGCAGAGTGGGACCCTGACTATGCCCCAACCCACACAGACATGCTCTTTTTGGATGGGTGTGCATCACCCTAGTGTTCCCTTTGCACTTCTGGGACCACAAGAAGTTACATTACCGTTACCTCCTTTGGGTGTGCTAGCAGGGAGGGCATGTCTCCCCTGGGTGATTATAGCCTTTTTCTTTTCATGCATGGGCAAATTTGGCTTCTGATCCAACCCAGAGTTAGTTGCTCCAACAAACATCTCTCAGTTTCTCAGACATTTTTGCATGTACTAGTTAGATATCTTTCTATCTGTCTGCATGTCTAATGTGCTGCCCATCACCATAGTACCTGCCCACCCAGTCCCAGCTCCCATGCCAGCAGTTTCCAAACCCTGGTCTATGGAGCACTTGCTGGTGCTCTGTGGAGAGATGGCACAGGTGATTCTTGTTTTATGCTGAGAAGAACAGAACAGATTTAAGGGAGAGTAAATGAAGAGCAAAGGGAGATAGCATGATTAATTTTTTTAATAGGATTAAAAACTATGCTTTAAAGACAACTAAAATACACAATTTCCTAATGGAAATGAGTAAGCAACTACTGCAGTCACTACAAAGATGTGAAGAGATTGTAAATGCAGGGCAAGGTGGTGTCACCATGCCTGCACATAGAGCAGGGTGATGGTCCTTGGCACCGTATATCAACTAAGAGGAGGTGCATGCGATGGCAAAACTCGGGATCTGCTGTCCTGGCATCTATCTGAGATTTAACTCTTGCAGGCGCTCCTAGTTCATTAACCAAACCTGCTTCCTGCTCAGGAAGCAAAACTGACCATCAAAAGTTTCCAAGGAAACACTTCCTGAAAAACAACTTATCTTTAATGTGTCAAGAAATACCGACGTTTAAGAAGCCAGTGAATCTGTGATTAAAAATGACTGACTATAGCATCAATCTGTGTGACAGTAGAGGACTATCCAGTAACTGCCAGTAGTATAAAACACACATGGGCAGTATCAGTTGATCACTGAAAGCCTCCTGGAGCATAAACAGATAGCATAGCAGCAGGAAAATCCACATCAGCAATGTGGCAATGTAATTGATGTTGGCTCAGATGACATCAGTTGATGACTCTCTGGCATATAAGTGTCAAAGGAGACATGGTAGATTCCTGGACCCCACTTCATACTTTTCCCTGCACTGAGTGTAATTATTTACATCAGTGCAAAAGGGTGTTTGGTAGTATTTTAATCTACTTTGATGCTGGTGTAAGGGGCTAAACAAGGAGCAAAGCAATGCTGAATCAGGGCACTGATCCTTCAATTATTATTAGGAGAAAAACATATGCTGATGTGGATAAAGAATAAGGTAAGATCAAAGTACAAAGCAATTGAGCTTTGATCAAAATGCTGCTCAGAGAAGCCTTGGCTGAACCATACTCCTTTGGAATATGCAGTTCCATCAAAATCAAAACACTTCACAAAATCATATCAACTTTGCTGGAATTTAACTTTGAAGGGAAAATGGAGGGGAAAAGTTCCAACTATGTCCAGATGTCCTGTTTTGAGATTCTAGGAACAAACATTTCAGTTTCTTGTTCTGAAACTTATTTTTTTTCCATTTTTCATTATAGCTTATAATACGAACTATAAAAAGTTGAAATCAAACTGAAACAGGTAGTGTGACCCAAAATGAACGTTTCTTTTCAGAATTTTACTTCATGGGAAATTTTGAAATTCTCAGTTTTTATTTCAGTTAGAATGAGGCCAGATTCAGAAATCTTGAAATCCTTTGTGAAATGGAACTTCCATCCTTCACACGGCTCTGATAAACATCTTTAGAAAGGAAGACAGAGGGGGGCTGACCTAGCTTTCCAAATACTAGAGCATGGCATTCAGATATGTGAAACTGCAAGGGACTGAGAGCAGGGGTGAAATCCTGGCCCCACTGAAGTAAATGGCAAAACTCCCACTGTCTTCAGTGGCACTAAGATTTCACCCATAGTGAATTCAATGCTTTTCCTCCTCCTTCTGTCTCCTTCCCTCTTTGATAAACTCTTCCTCTGACACTTCTCTACTAATCATTCTGTTTTCAAGCTAAATTCCTCTTCCTTTTGTTTCCTCCCACTTGCAGACTATTGTTTGTCCTCCCTTAAAGACTCTTCCTCTACTTTAATTCTTAGCTTCTAATAGTGCTTCCTTCCTCTTTCAAACATCTTCCTCTGCCTTTCTCTATCTCCCTATCTGGTTTTCCTCTACTGTCCTATGTTTCTCCTTGCTTTCCTTCCTCCACGATCTGCAAACTGGCTGTAGGTTTTATTGGTGCAAATCAGTGACCACAATGTGCATTTCATTGCTTAGAACTGAGCAGCTAATTCATATTCTATGTAGGGTGGACATATTTCACCTCTTTCTATAGTGGCAAATTGTCCAGTTTTTAATTTTTTATATTCAAAAATATTCACAAATAATTTCTATGATCTAAATACTGTTAATTGGGACTATTCAAGAGCTGAAATTCAAGCTGTGTTGCCTAGTTTTGAACGAATACATAAGTCATGTTGTATTGTTTCAGTTAGCAGACTGGACAAATGGAACTCTTAAAATTAGGCTTCGATTGCAAATTTACAGTATCATTGCTTTTCCAGGTGAAGCTCACCCCCAAAGTGGATTTAAGTAGCCATCTTCGCAGGGGTGAATTCTCCCCAAGAAACATTTAAAATTTGTACAGAAAATATATTTAATTTTTTTCTAATACTTCATTAACAATAGACTAATAAAAATTGCTTTATGTTTGTCTCAATTAATGTTCTGATCCAGCGCTTTCATTCTGTGTCTTTCCACATGAGTAAATGAAAATGATTAAACTCAATCCCACATATTCACTCTGAAAAGGAAGTAATAATTGAAATGTAAGTATAAGATAGGCAACCTTTGGAAAAGGAAGGAAAAATGTCCTACTTAGATGTAATACTACAATATGTTATCCACAAAACAGGTTCATACACTTCTACCTTGATATAACACAAGCCGATATAACACAAATTCGGATATAACTCAATAAAGCAGTGCTCCGGGGGAGGGAGGGCAGGTCTGTGCATGCCAGTGGATCAAAGCAAGTTCAATATAATGCGGTTTCACCTATAACCCGGCAAGATGTTTTGGTTCCCAAGGACAGCATTATATCAAGGTAGAGGTGTATTATGTATGAAAATGTAAGCACATTCGGTTGACTTGATTAATGTCTTAAGGTACCTTCCCATTTGTGTGTTTTTCAGGTGAGCCCAAACACTGTCAAAAATCAGAAGATATAGTAAAAGCCACTGAACAAAAACACGCTGTGATACACAACTAGATTTGCTACTTCTTAAACGCTTCAGACATTTTAGTCATGAGAGGTAATTTTACCATTTTTACCATGTCATAATTCTGTAGTGTTTTGGTTGTAAGCATTGCAGAGGGATATTAATTGATTTGTAGTATTAGAAAAAATATTTCCAGTGGCATTTTAAAAAAACTATAGAAACATTTCTGTTACTTGTAGGTTTTTTACTAATTTGGGGGCCAACTGACCCTACAGCATCTCCTTAAGAAGTGGGACAGAGTAGAAGAGGGAAGGACTGATTAAAAGAGTACCTTAAGTTTCTTTGAATTCTCTTTTCCAGGCTAAATAATCTATCTGAAATGTAGCACTATAAGAATTGTAAATACTTGAAGTTTCATGGTAGAGCGCATGTCACATCATGTATTTTCATTTTAATTCTGTTTGCAGGAAAAATAGAACAGCACTACAAGTTCCTAATTCAGCTTTCTGTGAGGCTGTCATCTCCTCTATCTACTCGTTCTTGGACCATGCCATTTTTATGGACAACCATTGGACAAAATAATGATAGTAAAAACCATAAAATCCTGAGCTGGTAACTCAAGGCACTTAAAAACTCTCAAGGTTTCAGATGTATTTGTAACTGTTTTATTTCCTCTTCTATTTTGCCTTCTTAAACCTAGCCGAATACTTTTTCAGCCAAAACTTGGACTTCATTTTATTCGCATCACTGAAACCAGTCATTGCCAAATGAGCATGAGATACATGTTGAAATATAAGGCACTTATCATTTGCACTGCTGGTAACCTTGATCTACATCCAACGGAAATGGAAAGCCAAAATGAAACTGCCACAGACAATCGTTTATGCATTCGCAATGTCAGATTTCTTAAAATGTTTGGAAACAAATTAGAATGTAGACTGTACAGAGAAATATTAATGTTGTACTAAGCATCCCATATGAACAATCAATGTATCCTGATGCTGTGGCTGCAATTTGGAGAAAATGTGGTGTTTAATGAAACCCGCCTTTGAAATATCGGTTGTAAACCTGTTAAGTAATTGTCAATGCTAAGATCAAAATATTCTAATGGTGTTCAGTAGGACCTTGGAAGTGAAGTCACACCTGCCATGGAGTTAGGTGTATATTGTTTGAGATCACGGCAGAGGAAATAGATACAAGAATGTTCAAGTGACACATTGGCTTCACGTAAGAAAAAACATGTATAAATAGTGTTTCAGATGGTATTGTGGCCCCTTACACTGAGCAGGAAGGGAAAATTTGGAGCCTTGTGGGTGATTCTGTTCATATGAAAACTCAGTGACAAGAAGTCAGGATAATCCATGCTGTATTTGGTTTATTTCCACAAATATTCATACAATCCTGTTTTCCCGAGCAGCAGTAGAAACATACAGCAATCAGGCAGTTAGTTTCCAGCCAGCACAGTGCCCAAGGGGAGGCTCCCTCCCTGCCTCAGCTTCCTTCCAGGGTCACATGACTACTTCTCCTATCTCACTCCCTCTAACTCTCACAATCTGCAATCAACTGCTCGCCCCTGCATCTGGAATCTAAAGGGAAACCCTGTAGCTCCACACTGCCCTCTGGGTTGCATGTTCTGAGCAGATGGCTTAGGCCATTAAACTTACAAGACTCCTTTAACAGGCCTTTGGGTGGTGACCTCCACAACCAACAACCCTTCATAAGCAGCCACTCGTCCTTTTCACAACATTATTCAGTGGGTGTGAAATTCACTCCTGTCTAGATGACCAAAATAAGACCAATGTACTATTTATTTTGGGACCCTAAGTGGGACTAAAGTGGAGCATAGGCCTCATACTGGTCCTCAGCAAGGTGAATTTCACCCGGGTTGAATAAGGACTAATGCAATAATCACAATTATGTTGATTTTCACTTGTGTCTTTATTTTTTGACTCTGCCTCTTTTTTGGCCTGCACACATCTGAGCAATTGTGATTGAACTGGGTATATTTCAAGCTCTCGATATTGGGGTTAAAGGATTTCCAAAAGGTGGAACTCATGTCATTCAACCCATAAGCCATATATTCACTATGCATATTTAGTGTGCATAGTTTTAATTTAAGAAATATTTGTGCATAGAGGGTGTAAAAAGTGCATTTAAAATGTTTTTGAATCCAGTCCAGAGCTTGTATTTAGCATGGACTTTCTGTACAGTGCAAATAACAAATGAAATGTTAACATGAAATTGTATTATATACATTATAACATAACTGTTTTTTTGGGGGGTGGCGTGTTTTTTTTTTTCTGAGTTAAGGATTTATATATATACTCTGCTAGAGTTTGGGCAGATCATTAGATACCTGAATCACTCATTTGTACCTTCTCATTCTTTCATTGAATGTTTTTTGCCTCCTCTTATAATATACTATAAATAATCTAATGGTTCCTTAGAGCCATTATGACAATGAAAAAGACAGTATGGTCATATCAGAAGTAATTTTGTAAATTCTGAGCCGACTAGGTACTGTGGCAAAGCTTCCTTTGAATTCAGTGGAGCTTTGCCTCAGTAAGAGTGGAGTCAGAACTTTGGGATTTTGCCATGTGGAAAAACATGGGGCTAGATTTTTCAGATGTGCTGAGCATCCGCAGCTCACACTGAAGTTGGTAGGAGCTGCAGGTGCTTGGCATCTTTGCAAATGAAGTCAATGAAATCTTAGTGTTATGAGAGAATACCAGTATTTTCCAAACATGCCGTTCATGATTCACGGAGACTAAAAGCTTTGCACAAATGCATTAAAAGTTTGACCTCCACATTTCAACTTTTGACTTTTTTCAGAATTGAATTTGACCTCTCTGCTGTATCTATGTCCAGTAGTGATTTACACACAGCAGACATTTGTTACTGAAAATGTATTTACCAGCAGAATTCACTCCAGAATCTGCAAGGCACTGTGTGCCTTGTGTGAGGTGTTCAGCACACTCCACTCATATTGAGCACCCTCAACTCCTTGGCTGGGAGTTAAGCGAGCTATACACCTCATAGGAGGTATTCGGCACCTTCCATGACTGGATCATTAATCTGCAAATGTGTCTTGTGTATAAATAACCTGACTTGCCAGTTTATATTCAATTTTTAAGCATTGTGATGGACTGCATTGAAATAGTGAAGAAGGATGCTCCATTTTCTCAAGTATGTCTTCTAGTTAACATAAGTTAAGTTTCCTTCTTTCTTTGCAGTAAGATTGTGCCAGTGTTTGACCCAGATCCTGGGTTATTTATAGAGGTGAAATTTACCTCATTGGAGAGAACCAACTTGAAACCTATGCGCCAACTCATTTTACTCTTCAGAATATGGCATAAGGGGGACTTAAATGGTGTATAAACCTTGTGCTAAGGCCTCTGTAGGAGGATGAATTTCCCTCTTAAACATTTGAAGATGCACTAACACAATATTGCCTGGGGCTATAAGGAATGGGGTTTGTGTATGCATCTCCCCTAGGGCAGTGTTTCTCAGCTGGTGTGCTGTCAGGCCTGAACAGGTGTGTCACAGAATTTTTTGAAAAAACTCCATGTGAGAACAAAAAACCTTCCCATGTATTTTAATTAGCATCAGAGCTGGATTGCATTCTGTACTTTTGCTGTCTGGGACAAGGCTCCTTTCAAATATTATGCATGTGTCACATTCCATTTCCCAAAGTGAGGTTAAGATAGCAAATTTTACTCCTGTGGAAGGGTGGTGGGAACGAAGAAAGAAGGGGGGAAGGCACCTTCTCATTGGCCATCTGCCTCACTGCCCTGCCTCTTCCAGAGGCAGAGCAACCAATCAGAGCTCAATTTCCCTCCCTCCTCCTGGTCTGGGAGCAACAGGTCAGCTCCTCTGTCCATCCCACTCCCTGCAGCTGCTACTGGCTGAGTGGGGGGGGGAAGAGCCCCTGGAACCACCCCCGCCCCCAGCCTGCAAGTGGAGTGTGAACCCTGCTGCAGCACTCCAGGGTTGGAAGGGGGGAAGAACCCCAGGAGAAGCAGAGATGGGGGGGCTGAACTGGGGGGTGGGGTTGGGGGTACTGGGGGGCATAACTGTTGGGGTGGGGGATCTAGGAAGACAGAATTGGTGTGAAGTGGGGACTAAGGAGATGTGGGGCAGAACTTGTGGGGCAGAATTGGGGTCTTGCTGGTGTGAATGTGTGAGTCAACTGAAAATACTTGTCACAGTCTGTGCAATAAAATTAATGATATTAGAGTCTAGCATCATTAACTGTATTGTATAGACTGTAAATGGCAAGGGTGTTAAACTGCTTAAACTGAGAGGATAAGAGGGTGAGTTCATCTGGAGTCAATATGGTGGTCTGCCTCAAAGTAACAAGGTATCAAGGTGTGCCGCAGCAGAGAAAAGGTTGGAACCACTGCACTATGGAAATTCACTCCCAGAGCACCATAGATAAGCATAGTCCTCAAGTTTCATTTTGTATTTTTATCTTGAGTTATCTGACGAATATATCCTGTAATATAGTTATGGATTATGATTTAGCCAGTATTTTTATTTAATTCTCAGCCTACAACTCTTGTGTTTTTATTCTGCTGTACGTGTCCGTATTTCCTATGATAATATTGCTAAATAAATCATATTTGAGGGCAAGGATTGTGAAACATTTGAGTATCAATACAAGTTTGCTTTACTGAAGCATGTTTGATCATTTGCATATGGATTGTCTTTGGAACAAATGACACAGTATAAATGGATTTTACCAAATCCTTCTCCCTTTTGTGACTCTGCACTTTTTTCATGCCGCCTCCTAGTTGCCAAGCAATTTTGCTTTCCTCAAGGCCATCTTGAAATTAACTTTTTTTTAGCTGGCCTGCCACAGTTAACCTTTGCATTTATGTTCAGACTTGGGCTTGTCCCCCTAAATATTACTCACATTAAGGAAAACATAACCAGCTAAACATGGGAACTTTCAAACCCTGACCCTGATTGGTTCCATTGAAGTCAATGGGGCTATTAGTGTGAGTAAGAGTTTGCAAGACTGGACCCACATCTGGAGCAAAGGGCTTAATCCAAAGCCTATTGAAGACTCTCATTGACTGCAGTGGACTCTAGATCCGAATACCTGGTTCCCATCCAACTCCCATTGAAATCAATATGAAATTTACAAGGGGAGATAAATAAAATCAACAGATTTTCTCTATTATATCCCATCCCTCTTTATTTGTCTGGTCTATGTCTACTTTAGACTGTGAGCTCCACAAGGCAGATTTCTTATCTTTCTGTAAGGCTGTAAAATGCCATACAAGGCACTATAGAAATAATAAATAATTTAAAATAAACAATGATATTCAAGACTTCAGTGGTAAGGGTGTAACAATAGATATTTAATCATGTATTTTAACTGAATATTGGTGTGTAGTGATAGCCAATGACAGCAAGAGAGAAAATTAAATACAAAACAAATGTTCAACTGCAACTGTCAAGTAAAATCACAGTACGTAAGTGTCCTATCTAATTCTTTTTCTGAGGGTCTTTATAGCTAATGTGCTATTTGGTATTTAATTAGTATTATCAGATGGAACCCATGCAAATGTGTTAAACCAAAATCTGTTTTCACTTAAGTGGGTGTAAATCCTGTGGAATTCCATAGATACCAAAAGAGTAAGTCAGGATTTGGCTTTACAGTGAATTAGCTGAGAGCAAAATTTGACGTGTCATGTTTTACATTGGGATTTTCAAATGCCCCTGAAGGATTTAGGCATCCAGCTCCCACTGACTTTGAACTCCCATTGACTTTTAAAAATCACATCCTTAGAAAACCAAGATAAGCAAAATATTGGTTTCTGATGCAATGTAGTGGTTTTAATTTATTTTTAAGTAAAAAAAAATTAAAAATACATAGCTGCTTTATATAAGCTGCATTATGGGAAAAATATTTGGGACATTTAATTTCTCTGAGATTTGATTTAACTTTCCTGCTCATTTATTTATTTAGCAGGGCTCAAAACAACATTGTAAAAGGTGCTTTTCTCATGCCCAAGCATGGTGAATCTGGTATGAGTGAAGTACTTACTTAGACTCTGATCCTACAAAATCTTACACATGTGAGTCATCTTAAATCCTACTGAAGTCAATCAAACTATTCATGTTCATTGCAGGACCGGCACCTTAGTCATTTTAGGCTGAACACCCTTGCAAAAAAAGTTCAGATTTTGATTATGCAGCTACTTTGGTTATAATATCTTTATTCCAATGAAACTGATGCTGCCATCAGGAGAGTTTAGCCAACACTACAGCCCTCCAACAGAGATCAAATGGTCCACATTTTAGTTCATTACCACCTGTCATTTACTCAAGTGATGTAATTAACTAATTAATATTCAAGTGATGCATAAAGACTGACAAAACTAAAAGAAAACATAAACGTGTTGGAAAAACATGAGATGCTGATAAAGCTGCTTTTGTCTTTTAAATATCACTTGTGCTCTTGATCCCTGTTACATTGTTTTGGAAGACAGGATACTGAGCTAGACGGATGATAGATCTGACCCAGCATTGCTGTTCTTATGGTCTAACAAAAAGTTTGGATTTTTTTTTTTTGCTTAAAAATGATAGCTTGTGTCAAAACTTAGCTAAATTTATTTAAAACAAAACAAAAAGTGTAAAAAAAACCCCTAAACATAACTAAAAAACTATAACCACAAAAATTAGTTTCAGGTCCAACAAAACTTTTCATTCAACCTCAGTTGAATTTTTTTTTCAGTTTTTCATTTCAGAAAGAAAAATTAAATTCCTTGGGGGTCAACCCAAAATATTTTTTTTTCAGATTTTTTCAGTTCTACTCAGAACGTCATGAGCAATCATTTCAAATCCTGTAAAAATGTAAATTATTTTATTACTTGAAGAATAAATGGATTGATCTCCTGGGCCTAATTCAAGAACACAAGAGGTCAAATTCATCCCTGAGCTAACATTATTGCAGCCAGTGATATGATATGAGGGATGTGTTCATCCTACTGACTTTCTCTATTATTCGATTATATTATTGGTTATTTTCTATATGAGTATGGCTAGTCCTGTGAGGTACTAATGGTTGCCTGAGAGGCACTGCATGACATCAAGTCACATTCAACTACCCTATTGATGGGTGTATTCTGCACCTCATGGGATTGGGCTGTTAATTGGGAAACCTAAACAACTCTATACAAATAGAGATATTCAGATTACCTTTATCTCTTTTGAATATTAGTGTTTATCTTTTTCAGCGAGTACATTTTTATTGATCTAGAAAATATCTGTTAGGTGTTTTAACACCATGCAATATACATCTGCATTATAGCACCAGTAGGCACCATAGCTTTTATAAGGTAGCTTTTGCTAGAGCAGAAAAATGGGGAGTTAAATTGAGGGTGCTATTAAACAGGTAGAATTGGTCTTGATTTGGTAGTTCTTTTTCTGTCTGTCTTGAGAATGAAGACTGAATGGGGACCTGATAATGGTCTCCAATATGTTAAGGGCTGTTTATAAAGACGATGGTGATCAATTGTTCTGCATGTCCAGTGTAGGCAGGACCAGAAGTACTTGGCTTAGTTTGCAGCAAGGGAGATTTAAATGTGATATCAGGGAAAACTGTCTAACTATAAGGATATTTAAAGTACTGGAATAAGTTACCAAAGTAGGTTGTGGAATCACGGTAACTGAAGGTTTTTAACAATAGGTTCAACAAACACAGGTCAGGGATGGCCTACTTACTAGGAGATGGACTAGATAACCTCTCAAATTCTATTCCAGTCCTACATTTCTGTGATTCTGTGTGTGTTGTCATGTGAATAATTCCTAGAAACTTGATACTTCTAAATTAGAGATTTACAGAAAAAAAAACAATCCCCCACACATGCAATTCAAATATTATTTATAATTGACCTTCATGTCAATTTTTTAATATTCAGTCTGCTGAGTGTTTAAAAAAGCAATTAAAAGACTCAAATAATGTTAAAACCCTCAATACATGTACTAAACAAATGACATTCAAAAGAGGGAATCTAAGTCCCATTAGGACAGAAAAAGAAGGATGAGAGCAACATATGGCAGTATAATTAGCATGATTAGGGAAGAACATCAATTGAACTAATGCTGCAGGAAAAAATGCAATAAGAAACCAACTGCCTTGAAAACTGAAAATATGTCTGCTTGAAAAAAGCAGACTGAGAGGCTGTGGCATTTGAAGCTGGTGTGTTCCTCTGCCATTATTAAAGAGGTAGGCAATCATCTGCAATCCATTCATTTTTTGCAGATTTCACATTGTCCCGTTGCTTTGATTAATAAGTCAGAATATTACACATACGCTGCTTTTCAGAAAGATGGTACTTTGAAGACCTAATTAATACATATTCCATAGTTAGCTTGAGGTATTTGTTAGTGCCCGATACAGGCTTCTTATTTGTTCCTCATAATGTAGTGTGTGTCTTGACATCACACTTTTCATTTTGCCTTCTTCACATGTAATCATTATTTTGATAGCACTGGTATTATTTATACTTCTGACAATTACAGGAGCTATTTACATGTATCGTGACATACAGCATATAGACCACGGAAAAGCACTGTTTTGAAATTTGAACTGTGCTCATATTTCCAATTTACCACTAAGGGTCAGTCTATACTAGTAAGTACACAACTGCAGACAAATGATGTATTATTTGTCCTTCTAGTGCTACAAAACTGCACAGTAAAAACACAGGGTTTTGGAAAATGAGAATGCTCCTTCCTCACACCACTTTCTCCAGCTGTTCTGTTGTGGGATGCCTGAGTCAGTTATCCCATAATCTGCAGCTTCCCGGACTCAACTGATATTTGGGATTTAAAATGACATTTATGCACTAAACTACAACAGCAAAAATGACCTTTCCTGCTTGTTGAGTTGGCAGGTGAGAGAGGCTTTTTCTTCATTCAAAAATGGCCCATTTTTATGGGGTTTGATTTCTGTTGTTTTTCAGCTGAGCTGACAGGTTTCTTTTTTGTTTCCTCCAAGACTGTGAGGTCTTGGATGTGGTCTGGACCAGTGCCCAGAGGGAGTTGGGTGCTCCAAGAGAGTCACTGCACTTAGGGTCGGCCTTCCTGCCGACCTCTGGCAGTGATCATCAATCAAATAGTCTGTATTTTTCCTCCTAAAAATGGAGGGAAACAAACGTGTGAAGTATCATGGGACAGTAAACTTGTGGTTTGAGATTTAGTTATCCCATAATCCACAGCTGGGGCTAAGGAGGTAGCTTTGCCCAGTGGAAACATTTGTACTTATGTCTTTTCAGTACTGTGCATTTTCCTGCTCTCTCTTTCTGGGGTGCCTATAGCTTGGCAGATGCTACTGAGCCAACTCCAGGATGAAGATTCCCCCTAGTAACAAAGTGCTCACCCCTGTGATCACTTGAATTTTTCCAACTGGATTTTTTTATGCTTGTGATGTCAGTAAAGTTAATGGGCATTGAAGACACCCAGCCCCTCATGGGAGTTCCAGGCCCAGCTAAGATCAGCTGAGTAAATGCCTGAGCTACTGTTAGTACTGCCAGGAAGGGAGAGTGCCAGTGGACTGAGCTCACAGTGGTCACTGAGAGGCAGGGCACAGCAATGTGCAATCGAATTGAGAGGGCCTGTTACACCAGTGCAGCTAAAAGGCATATGTGTTCCCATACTCTCTGACTGGGTACTAGTGTAACAATGCGCAGCTGCAGGTGGAGGCAGGGTAAAGACTTTCAAGCCAGAGTGAACCTGCTGCTGCTAGCAATGCGTGGACACAGTATGGACATGTGGGACCAGACTATGTCCCTCCCACCATGCACTTTGCTCCACTCTCTTGGCACCACGGAGCTAGGATCCAAGCATAAAGTGGAAGCTGGGGATTTCCCTTATGTAGCAGTCCTGGGCAGGAAAGCCTCTGCACTCTGGCTGTCCTGAGATGCCAGCAATGGCCCAGGAGAGTGAGTTGTTAGAGCAGCCAGCCTCAGGCTTTGGGATCAAAAAACATCTGAAAAGTTATAATGCTCTCCTCTCTGGACCTGCACTAACCATCGCTCACCTAGATCAAAGACCTGGGCTTGAGGTGCTTTTGAGGTATGCAGGAAGCTGGTATTTTGCTGCATGCATACAAACAATGAGACATGTAGGCTACAGTATGATTAAATGTGGAGGCTGCAACTTTATTAAAGCAACCAGCCAGGAATCACTCACTCCCTGAAGTATCTGGCAGGGCTGTTGCAGGATGGATTTCAACTAGGCATCGATGCCCCTGAGTTCTACAAATCTGAAGACAGGTAACAGGGCAATACCCCCTCTATCCTCTCAGCCCTGCCAAAGAATCCTGCCTGGAAACCAGAATTCCAACCTGCTCCTCTTCTCCACACACGGGGTAGGCCAGAGGGGATGAACGAGCCACTCACTGTGCAAGACAGGCAGGTAGACCCCTCACTGTCCAGTGTTGTGCTCTGGTTCCATGCCTCAGCATGCAATTAGGCTACAACTGCTAAAGTTGTGAGAATGTAATTTAAACCTGTCTAGAATCGACCTCTTAGATGCTAGAGGGAAGGTGAATATCCCAGACAGCAGTTTGCCAGCTTCACCTTATGGGAAAAATCCCTTGCAAACCCCAAATAAATCTGGTGACCAGCCTAGTCCTCTGCATCATAGAAGATTCAGCAACTAGGCATGAGTAGGCAAGGCGGGGCTGGAAGAGAGCCCAAAATGGCTACTTGTCAGCAGCAAGCGGCAGCAAACTTCCATAGTCCTAGCTGGTGAGAGTGAATCAGCTGGCCCATCATGACTCCCTACTGTCCAATGGCAGCAAGAGGGAGCAGAACAAGTACCTGGATGCTGTATCAAATATCCCCCTTTGGCCTCACAACATGGAGGAAGGAAACACAAAAGATGCAGCATCCTCCCCCTCTCACATGGTATAGGCCAGCAGGAGTGGGAGAGGCTGTAGCACTGTGCCAGTCACGTCTGCGTGAGATCCTCCCCTCCCTCTGATCCATTGCTCCTGGACCCATCAAAGACACATTGTGGCTAGTGAGATGGACATTTCGCCTAGTGTAGCTGGTCTCCAAGAAATATTGATGCTCTTCAGTGGGGCACTGGTAAAGTCGAGAGTATTTTCACTTACATTAATAGACTAATAATGACATAAACTGTTACCGAAAGGGGGTGGGTAGGGAGATGTACGTCCTTTTTAATCTTTCTTAAAGTTTTTTATAACACCTATTATAGGGCAAATAGAGGCAATTGCTGGAGAATAGCCCCCACTTTGAATGCATAAATTGATAACAGCATGGCAGAAAATGTTCCAGCACTGCTTACATTGTGAATATGGTTTTCTCAAGAGAGAATACGCCAATGGCCAAATCTGGGAGACATTCGCAGGCAAAGTTGCTTTGCCTTCAGTGGGAATTATGTCTTAACAAGAACTATAGGTCTTACCCTTACTGCACAGATCTTTAGGCTTTAGTTCTATAGAAATATTAGCTGGTTTTGTACCTGGAGAATAAACACCACATACCAGGCTGTAAGCCAAGCAGTGAAATTTTCCTAAAGAATTTGTTTGCCTCAGTAAATCTCTCTCTAAAGGGGTGGGGGTGGGGGATGTTCAGTGTTAGGTAAGAAGGGAGCAGGACTGGGTAATGTAAAAATAGCAACGCCTATACACGGTGTTGTGAATAATAAATTAAGGGGTACTGGAAGGTGTGGATACAGTACACTGAAAAGGAAATCAGTTCATTTTCTTTTTGCTTTCTTTCTAAATACAGAAGGCCAAATTCAAGCTTTCGACTTGGCACAGCAGCAAACTCAAGAAAACGCACCTCGAGAGGCACCCTGGCCTGCAAATATTGCACCTAACTTCCAACTCCTCCAAAACCTGTGGGGAGCTCCTGGGAGAAAGCACTTGAAAGTGGGAGGAGGGTGTTCTTTGGAGGGGGACATACCACAACGGATGCTTTGATTGCTATCTGCCTCTTGTGCTGTCCCCTGTGCTATTCACTTAAGACCCTCCTAGTCTGTGCCACTGTTTACGTGCTTACTCAATCCCCTTTCCCCTCACTCATTTGCTCATTGTGTAATGCCGTGGCATTCTTTTAATCTTTGCTTTTCATGTTAGCTGTGAAATGAACATTCCTTTCCATTTTTACTGACTTCAGCCACTTAATCTAGGAAAGGACATTGCCTAATCTTCAAACGACACTTGGACAATTGAAGAAAATAGAGCCTTCGTACGTTTTTTGACCAGAGTAACAAACTCTTTCCCACTCCCAAATTAAAATAGCTACTTGAAATTACCACCTTGTTCTAGTGCAGTGGTTCCCAAACTTGTTTCGCTGCTTGTGTAGGGAAAGCCCCTGGCGGACCAGGCCAGTTTGTTTACTTGCCGCGTCCACCGGTCCAGCCGATCACTGCTCCCGATGGCCGCGGTTCACTGCTCCAGGCCAATGGGAGTTGCAGGAAGTGGTGTGGGCTGAGGGACATACTAGCCACCACTTCCCACAGCTGCCATTGGCCTGGACCAGTGATCCATCACCACTGGGAGCCGGACTAGCAGACAAGGCAGGTAAACAAACCAGCCCGGCCCACCAGGGGCTTTCCCTGCACAATCGGCAGAACAAGTTTGGGAACCACTGTTCTAGTGTACGTATACAGGAGATGGCCTTGCACCTGTTGCTCTTAGAGCTCTGCTGCCTCTGTACATTCAGCTGTCCACATATTTTTCTGTATTACTGTCAGTGCCAGGAGGCTGCAATATTGGACTCTTCTCTGCAGTGACTCAGAGGCTGCTCTGTCTGGAAGCACCTCGGATGAAAGAGACTATACAAGTGCTAAGTAGAATGATTAATATTTTTAGGTACATAGGAACAAAGGAACAGCCCTGTTATCCCAAATTCAATCCTTGATCCAGCCATGCCTGTGTCCTGTCGCCAACATCTGACATTTCAGAGGAATGCAAAACCCCCTCCCTAACTCTATCCAGCCTTGTGTGCAGCACTGGATATGGTGTGTGTCTGTGCGGAAGGATGACCCCTAGAGAGGACTATTGTATGCTTTGAAGCATGTAGTTTAATTACCTGTATTGTTACCTTTAATAACAGAACTCCAAAGTGGCATTAATGGTGGTAGAATTACCCAGGGCTTTTAACATTCAGCGCTAAAAGTGAGGGCGCTGGTGCTAAGCTGCCACAGTTCCACTGCAGCCAATGAAGACGTGCCAGTTTACAACAGCTGGCCGCTGTCTGTGGCTGCAGTCGTTTCCTTCATGAGTTTCAACGCAGTTTACAGCAATATGTCCCACTCAGGACTGGCGCTAGTGTTGTTAGCGCCCTAGGCGCACGGCCATTTCGCCGCCCCGCGCGCTGGTTCGCGGCTCCAGTGGAGCTGCCGCAGCTGTGCCTGCGAGAGGTCCACTGGAGCCACGGGAGCAGCAGACCATCCGCAGGAATGCCTGCGGCAGCTCCACTGGAGCTGCGGGACCAGGGCACCCTCTGCAGGAATGACTGTGGCAGGTCTACCGGAGCCACCTGCCGCCCCACCACCGGCAAAATGCTGCGCCCCCCACAAATAATCCTGGCTCCCTAGGCGATTGCCTAGGCCACCTAAATGGAAGCGCCGGCCCTGGTCCCACTCTAGCTCTTGACAAGCTTCTCTGTGATTGCCGGCTGCACATTTATGCTCTTTCTAGGTTTGCATGGCACAAGGGGGAACCAATAAGGGTTTCATTCAGAGATGTATCCAAATCGCATGGGATGTAACTGAAGAGCATATCCTACTGTGGAGCTTCTCCCAAATCACTTCTGTCTTGCTCCTCACAATTTACCCTCTGGGCCTGGCTCCTCACGCAAATTCCCATCTCTTTAGCAGGCTTTAGCTCTTCCCCTTATCTAACATGCTCTTTCTGTGGGAGGACCTGCAACTTCCTGACCAGTTCTGATGTCTTCTGTGAGTGACTGGTAATCCTCCTCCCTTATCTGGGCTCTCAGGAGAGCAGCCAGAAGGTCCACTTCTTCTGCCTGATTCTTTCTGAGATGTAGTGGAGAGGCAGAGAAGCCTTTCTCCCGCTAAAATCTTCCTGTGGGCATCTCTTGGGATTGGGAAATTTGGTAGCGCCGTTGATAACTCAGGAAGAACCATTGTTTCTGGCCCTTTAAAATCTAGCATTGTGTCACAGAGTAGCTTGGTTTTTCAAGCCCAGTCCCCATTCCCAAATCAAGCACTGGAGAACAATTGCTCCCCTGCCTCCATAAATGATTCATGGAGTTGAAAGAGGGTAGTCACGTTTCAGTGCACATGTCTATGTGGCTTACCACTTTAATCCTAGCGCTTACAGCACATTGCAAATACAGTAAAGGTTGCATAACTAATAAGTAGGAAAATGTTGTCATGCCAGTTTTGTAAGGGCCCTGAAACAACTCTGTCCCACTCAGCGGGAAAAACTATACAGACACCATTGGCAGAGGTGGGAGGGCGGGAGCAACCAAACCTGTGCTTGCCCTACTGAAATGTGCACACTGCACATCACCTTTTCCTGCTGTTTAGTTGTGTTTATTTGCTAGTGTCTCCCTGCCTGCAGTTTCACCTGTCAGCAAAACTCCGGGGCTTCTTTCTAGTTGCTACCTATTGGCAGCAGCTCCAACGCATGCCAGAAAGCTTTCCCTCCCATCAATCTCACTGCAAACCCTACTGAAAGCTTTCTGGTGTGTACCGGTAATTTAGCCCTATCTAACTGGTCACATCAAAGGAAAGAAACTGAGGCAGGGCAGTGGGGATTATTTTTTATTAATTTTGGTAGGATCCAGAATATGCTGCAGTAGCTACTAATTAAAAAAAAATCCCATCACAAAGACTATGCAGTCTAGGATACCACATTGGCCTTACAGACTAAGATGACAATAGGAATAGGAATCAATTCTAGTTGGAGAGAGATAGGACTTGGTAAAGAGAGGGTATATTTACACCTGGGGAGAGGCCAAGGGCAATGCTTGAGAGAGAAAGTTGGGCAACAGTTAGCACATGTGTTTTCTCAAAACATACTGTGTTGTCATATAGTCTGTTGTGGGCAGAGGGGAAGAGAGCCAGCGACTTATGCTCTAGCGCCTGGTATTCACTGTACTGGCCCTGGATGTGAGAGACGCAGATCCAAGCTCTGGCAGATTTGGAGTGATCTAGGACGAAAAGCTCTGCACTGAAACAGGAAGGGAAGTAGAGACTTGAACCTGGGACTACTATACCACCCTCCCTCCACTCCCCTTAGATTTTTGATCCAAAAATGAACATTTCCAGTTTTGTGAAAACATTCTAAAGCAGTGGTCCCCCAGCTGTGAGGGCACAGCCCCCTGGGGGGGCATGGAGGGATGTTGGGGGTGGGGGAATGGCAAGTCCAGGCCAGCCCCAATAGAGGTCAGAGAAGGAGCGCCACGAGCCCCGCTATGCCCCCGCCAGCTGCATCCATGTCCCTGCCTTTGCCCCAGCCAGGGCTTCGCTACCAGCCTCAGCCCCACCCCCCAGCTTTGGCCCCTGGCCACAGCTCCATTCCCAGGCCCAGGCTCAGACCCGCCCCCAGATGCAGCCGTGCCCTTGACCCACCTTCTTCCCCCTCCTCCTTTGAGCCACAGCCCTACTCCTGGCCCTGGCTCCCAGGGCAGTGGGGAAGAGGCACAGACATGGGTAAAGGGGGAGGGCATGACCCTGAAATTTTGTGGACCACTGTTGTAAAGGTTTTGAAACATTGAGAGTTGCCACAAAACAGCAGTGTCTTTCTGTGGTCAGCTCTAGTGACGTTACTCGCCTGTACTAGTTCTGATGCACTCTAAGAAGATACTAATTATACTTCTTTTATATATACGGCTTATGGAATTACTGAAGCATGATTCTGCATTTCCTAGTTAATTCATATGAACTGTCATCTGCCTAATGTGCTACACATAGGGATGATGGGGGAGCAGCAGCATCTCCTGGCTTGAAGCGGTTTCCCTTATATACAGGGCTTACTGTTTGGTTCAATGGGTCTCAGCACCCCTCCACTATAAAAATTGTTCCAGGACCCCCGTTATACATGCTGTACATAGGCACTAAAAGCCACTCCATATCCTGAGAAGCTTAAAATCTAAAGCAGCAAGACAAATAAGTGGTGGAAGAAAGAATTTAGCGCCACATCACAGATGGCAAACTGGGGCACAGAATGATTAAGTGAGTTGCCCAAAGTAAGTAAGTTGGTCACACGCAAAATCTGTGACAGTGCTGAGAAATCAACCCACCTCTTCTTGGTCCCAGGCCAATGCCTCAACTTTTTTTCTTTCAAATATTTTATGAAGGGAAGCTTCCTCTTTGGTTGTATTATAAAGAAACCTCAGTTCAGCACTGTGTCTACAGCACAAGTGAAGATTTCTTCTATTAGTCAGCTCTTCATTATATTATAGCATAAATATCACTTGGAATGTCTATGACGGGAGCTGCAATAAAGAACTCATATACAGATATACTCATATACAGAGTAAGATATGGCTGTCAAACAAAGAAACACTTGTTACAGAGCCTATGAATGCTAGGTCTTCTCGGAACAGTGTCTGTTTAAATTTGAGCCAAATGAGCACTCAAGGCATTGACAAAAGAGTCTGTGTTTTCTTATCCTTCATCTGCTTTCAGTAGCTTGGCTTATCAAGTGGGACTCAAGGGTATGAAAGGCTAAATTCAAAATGAATCTTTATACCAAGCACAACCTTAGCTAACACAGTTCTACAGGTTGTGAATGGTTGTCCTTGGTTTAAAGATGGACCATTAAAAATAGGGAACAATATGTTAAACACAACTTTAAAGAAGTATGATTTGTCCACCCCATCTCATTTTCAGCTCCTTCATAAGTGTTCCTGATGTTCAGCACTCACAGGACGTGACATGAGCTGTCAAATGATAACAGCACTATTCGACCAGGCCAAAATTGAATAAGCTCTCTTAGAGCAGAAAGGCTCTGCAGCCTATCGCCAATATTTTGAGGCAGCTAGTTTCCACCAAATCAAAGATTTTCCTAATGTCCTCATATGCTTGTCTTCAGTAGTAAAAAAGGAAAAATCAGTTAATGTATCGTTGAATGACTGACATGACTGAGCAGTATCAGATACATACCTTTATGGAAAGCAAGAAGTGGTGAACTGTTTTATGCAGTACTTACTCTGAAAGCTACAAAGAACTAATGCAGTGCAGAATTAAGCAGGCATCTCTGCTTTAGCTTGGGTTTGAAGTATGTTACTAGGTGTAACTCTAGTATGCGAAAAGATGCCTCTGGTCTAAAGACTCACCTTACCTAAAAATTTCTCTTCAAGTTAGACAGAAGCACAGCATGACATAAAATCATGTCTAAATGAATTTAGTATTTATTTGTAACTTTTAAATTGGTACTATTTACAATAAGTCTTGGAGTACAGATCACATTCAGTAATTAAGCTCTGGCAGTACCGAAGTTAGATTACTAACTTATTTGCAAATTACATTTTTAAGTCATAAAAAAGGAAAGAAAAATGACTGTAAAATAAATGTTTATCTTTAGTTATAAGTATCACAGGACAAGTTTGCAGAGTGCTGTAAAATCCAGTCAAGGAATGCTCCCCGGAAAGCATCCTGCTATGTGTGCCTGGAGTGGTGAGATGAAGAATGTTTCAGAAACACAAGCAATGGAATTCCATGTTAAGTATGGAAAGTTTAGCAGTTCAGTTATTCACAATAACCTTTCTTATACAAGCCCAATGCTAATTAATGGTCCCATTCTTCTTCTCTTTCATTGACACCCTCTTCTTCCTCTGGGAATGCTGAGTCGTTCTGACTTTTCAGATGTTTAACCCCTGCAAATACAAAGATTGTATTTAAAGACACATTTATTGAAATCAGACTGACTGTTTAAATCAAAAATCCCACAAAACAATGGAAAGGTTTTTTTTTAAGTGACCTCATTGGTGCTGTCTTTCATAACCTTTCCATTCATACAAGCATTACATATTAGACTTTTTGTGATAGAACAGTATTTTCTTCTATTCCAGGATTCCTGACAGCACTCCTGGATTGGACTAGCAATATCACACTCCCTCAAGTTAAGTACCTGAAAAGCTAAAATAATGGCAGATGGCCATCAGAATTTAGAACGTCTGTCTAATTGCGAGCTCTGAAACGCATCTCTTGGAGAAGAGATGCAGTGCAGACACAGGGCCCAAATCTTTGTACACTTGGTCTCAGCCGCTCCTGATCCCTCTCCTAAATGAATTCACCTTTTGTGTAAATTAATTAGAAGATTGTACAGGTTACTCATCCCTTGCAACATCCATAAAACTGGAAAGTAACTACTCTGGGAACTGCATTTTGCCATTGCTACAAATGTGTCACTTCCAGGCAAGTCAATAGGAGTTTTGCAAAGGACTTTTGGATGCTATGTCCATCCTAGCACATGTTCATTTGGTGTAAGGAGCTCCTGGCCCTCAAAGACTGAGTATGGGCTTTGGAGGCCATGATGGTGGAACTGGAGGAGCTAAGGGAGGCAGAGAGGTTATGTTGATGAGGCTTTCTGGGACACTGTAGAATTGTCCCACCTCCAGTCAGACAACCCCTGTGCTGTTGAGGAGGATGAAAGGCCCAGGGAAGCAGAGCAGTCAACAGGAGCAGAGAGAAACCTTTCCATATTTGGGACCCTCCTTCCAGATGGTGTTAGGGTATCCTCTCGCACTGAGGTTACCTCTCTGGGGGAGGGAACTCCAGTCACTAGGAAAAGGCAGATGTTAGTAATGGGAGATTTGATCATTACAAACATAGATAGCTGGGTTTGTGATGACCAGGAGAACCATATGGTGATTTGCCTGCCTGGTGCGAAGGTTGAGGATTCCTCAAGGCATCTGGATAGACACATGTGTCGTGCTGGGGAGGAGCCGGTGGTTGTGGTACATGTAGGTACCAATGACATAGAGAAGGGTAGGATAGACATCCTGGAGGCCAAAGTTAGGCTGTTAGGGAAGAGACTGAAATCCAGGACCTCTCTGGTGGCATTCTCAGAAATGCTCCCAGTTCCACGCTCAGGGCCATTGTTTTAGTCAAAGGGGGAAAATGTGACCTCAAATTTCATGCCTATTATTCATGTCTGAAATTACTCCTGGTCCAAAACAAACATAAAAGACCTCTATGACCAGGTCTCAGCACCACCTCCACAGCCCACAATGTGTAGTCACTAAATGTCTGGGCCTGTATTTAGTTTCTGACTAACTCACTTGCCAGGCAGACATGTAACCAATAATCAAAGCTGACATGACTGGCAGGGATTCAAAAAATAAAATGTTTGCTTAAACAAAATTTTCTTCAGCAGTTGTTCCAAGAGCACAAATGTGTTTTTCCGCACAAGTCATGCATACTTTCATTTGCCACCTCAGCCTCCCAAAATAACCATGTCTGATTTGTACCCATCCCATTATTATAAGCCTTAGGCCTTGTCTACACTTGCAGCAGCATGTAGGAGATGTGTAGCTATACACTGGACTGCATAGCTTCAGGTGGCAGTGAAAGGAGCTGATAGGGGCAAGGCAGCAAGGTGTTACACTGCTAAAAATAGCACTGCAGATGCGGGAGGCACTGCTTGGGCATGTAGGGTATATACCCTAAGGTTCTGGTGTGTCTGTACACTACTTGGCTAAGCACTGCCTCAGTCTATGCTGCTATTTATAACCCATGCAGGGTCTGTACTCCACACACCATCATAAGTATAGATATAGCCTTAGAGGCCAAGATTTTCTGAAAAGCTCACAAGATTTTCCTCAATTTTTTGGCACCCAAGCTTGAGACACCTAAAAGGGGCCACTTTTCAGAAAGTGTTAAAGACCTGCCCTCTGAAAATCAATGGTTCAAGCTGGACACTCAAAAATGGAAATGTCCCCCTCCCACAAAAAACAGAACAAAACCAAAAAAAGCCCCCAAATGCCTAGTCACTTCTGAAAATCTTGGCTATTGTCATATAAAAACTTGATGGAACATAATGAACGTTATCAAAGGGATGTATTAAGCCTATAACAGGCTCAGATCAATATTTGTGTCACAATGGAAAAGCTTCATACTGAGACCCTTTGATAATAGGAGGTGCAGAAAGGCTAGCTCCAGTGCTTTACCCTTAATCTGTTACTGCTTCTGTTCCAAGATGGGACTTGATTTCCCTTTCATAGCATGTGGCAATCCAGAGTGTGCCCCGTCACACGTGCCAGAGATACCAAAGTGAAAGAGAGCAGCTCACAGAAATCTAGTAGTATTGTCAGTGCCAGAGAGCTGGTTGGAAAGTTTCTGAAGGAATGTTTTTTCCCCAAGGGAAAATTCTGATTTGTCAGAAGCAAAATGTTCTGCAGTAACATGTCAGTTTCAATGAAAGTTTTGTTTAAAAGGAAAACTTATTTTTTTTTAATGTTTTCATAAGGTCAGATTGGAACATTTAGATTTTTTTTTCAAAATGACTTTTCATTTCAATCTTATTTTATATTGCATACTAGAATATATATATATTTTTAAAAAAATCAAAATCAGAATGAAATGGTTCGCTATTATCAAAACAAATGTTTCAATTGACCCCAAATGATTTTTTCCCCAGAAGTTCATTTGGCAGGAAACTTAATTTTTTACTTTTGTTCTGTTTCATAACAGAAAATGTTTGGACATTGTGGTATTCCCTGAGAAATGAAACATCCAGTTCCTGCCATCAACAACGGCAGACAATGTCATGGTAATTCTCTTAGCATGTGGTACTGTATGAAACCAGCCAGTTCTAGTCTATTACTACACTAGAATTGTTGTTTTTCTGAAGCGTAAGGGTTAAATTGTATGGATTGCATGAAGAGCAGGCAATTACAGTCCATGGCACTTATTCGGTTTCAATAACCTAATGTGTTCTATGAGAAACGCAGGTTAGGCAATTTGCCATCTTAAAAAACATGAGGACAGATACTTGTCACACTTCCACTGATAGAAATCTGGAGTAACTTTATTAATTTCAGTGGACTATGCCGGGCATACCTGAGCTCAGAATCTAGCCCATGGTTCTGAACCTGAGGCTACGTCTTCACTACCCGCCTTATCGGCGGGTAGCAATCAATTGCTCGGGGATTGATATATCGCGTCTCATCTAGACGCGATATATCGATCTCCAAACGCACTTATATCGATTCCGGAACTCCACCAAACCGAACAGAGTTGCAGAGTCGACAGGAGTAGCTGCAAACATCGATCCCGCACCGTGAGGACGGTGAGTAATTCGATCTTAGATACTTCGACTTCAGCTACGTTATTCACGTAGCTGAAGTTGCATATCTGAGATCGATTTTCCCCCGTAGTGTAGACTAGCCCTGATAGTCATGTACACTCAATCCTGTATAGGTAAACATTCAGATTTCACAGGCACCCTTAATTCTGGCATTTCCTAATTTTTTTAGTGATTGACTTTGCAATCTAAATGTTTTTAATGTAATTTTTGAGGGTAATTTCCTATTTTTTTTTAAAAAGCCAGAAAAAAATAAATATAATGTGGCATCAAATTAACCACCTACGTTCATCAGCAGCGTTGGAACTATTAGATCTACCACATCGACCTCTGTCACTTGAGCTCAAATAGTTACCAATAGCAATAATATGTTCTTGTCCTCTGTGTGGACCATCACTGGAGATAGATGGGACACAAAATTTGGCAGTGAGTTACACAGATATTTGCTGACAATTGAGGAAGGGTGAGACTCAGAAGTCTTGAGTTCAGTTGCAGGCTCTGGCATGGAGTGTTCTCTAATGTCCTCTGCCTGTTCCTTCCAAGTTTGATCCCTTCTGCTTCATCCATTCCAGCCTGTCCCTGTCCTGCCTCTTCCCCACCTGACTCCTAGCCCCAGTCCCATTCTCCTTATCTACCCAGTCCCAATCTCCGCTCTTTAGGCTTCTCATCCCAGTCTCCTTGCACAGCCAGTCCTAGTTTCCTTCTCCAAGCTCCCCATCTGAGTTCCACTCTCTCCTCAGTCCCAGTCTCCATGCCTGGGCATTCCAGTCTCCCTGCCCAACCAGGCCCAGCCTCCCTTCCTGGTTCCCACTTCTCCCCACCAACTCCCCATCACAGTTTCTCTCTTGCCCCACACCAGTCCCAGTCTCACCAGACCCTCCTCTTGTAATACATAGCAACTGTGAGGTGATAGCACATGCTCAGTGGAATCTCTGAAGATATTAACTATTAAACTGTAAAATGTCTCTACTGAGCATGTGCAAAAAGATTTTTTCAAAGAGATTATAAATTGGCCAAGTGTGGGCTTTATTTCACAGGAAAAGCAAAAGGCATACCCCTGACACAAAGGCCACCCCCTTGTCAAATTTCAAGCCCTTGCACTAACACATGGATTCAAACAGCCTCCCAAAAAGAAGAATTTTCTAGCCTTGCAAAACAATACATTTACTCCCAGCATCATTCTAAGAAACAGCTGAACCTTTTTAGTTGAATTTTTTCCAAAATGATCAGCTTGAGGCAGACACCTGACATGAAAAAAAAAAAAGTTAAAGTTTGGCAAAGTTGTAAACAACTTAAAACAGGGTCTTGTAAGGAGTGTCAGGCAACCTCAATAGGCAGTGCTACCAGCCCTGTCTCTAATATTGTCAATCAGTTCTCCATACTGTGTTGTCATCTTTCCTGTTACTTTCAAGAATTACAGCACCCAAATCACTGGCAAACAGTTATTCAGACTTAAATCAAGCAGGCAAATTATGGGACTCTTCACTGGCTTAGCAGCATCATAGCCCTTCTAAAAGTGCCCAAAATTAACCCAACTCCTTCAACGCAGTTCTGCTTTATCTAGCATGTTTTAAACCACTTGCATCAGACTGCGTAACTGTGAAAAGTGAAAAAAAAAACAATATTTTGGGTGCCCACATACAACAAGGACAATTGCTTTAGGTAATGCCTTTAAAGAAGAGAAATACTTGTGTTCTACTTCCCCACAAATGTAGATTTATGAGCATTCAACTCAAACCAATGTGATGGCTCTGCAAATTAATCTCTTGTTGTTTCTCACTGGAGATGCTATATATTGCACATTTGCTGTACCTGTTTAATGAACACAAAATAAAAAGATCAAACAGAAATTGCTAGGAGGTAGAATGGTTAGTACTGCAGGTTGGGTTTTTTTTTAGGAGATGAAACAAGAGCTACGCCTAAAGGGGAGGACACAGGACATAAGACCAGTATGATGTAGTTCCGTGGAATGAAATTTTGGTAAGAGTGAAGTTTATTTTTTAGGATGCAATTACAAAGTGGGAGTTACACTATTGAGTGAGCATTGCACACTGAACTTTGTGTCTCATGTAAACTTGTGTTTTTCATAAGGAAACAATCAGTGGTAAGTACAGATCTCCCCGACCTACAGCCCACCATCACCTTTGTCACAAGACTCATTATATTACACAATAAGCTCCAAACTATTGCACTGCAGTTTTCCAAAATGAAGGCAGGCCCATATGATCAGTGGTCTTACAGAATGTGTCACCTAGCTACACAGTAAAACAAATTAGAGTGCAACCATGTGCAGATGGCGAAACATGTGATAACATCTAACCATGTTTAATAAACAGCTGCTTTCCTCTTCCATGCCCCAAGTTATACTCTAGGCACTGGGTGTCAAGTTTTCTTGCTGCAATACAGAAACAACCAGTGTCCAGCAGCTAACTGGCCCACTGCTTACTCACAACAATTCTGACACTGGCAAAAGTAGGCAAAAGTCCTACTGACATTGTCAGCATTAACTTACATGAACGATCCAGATATTGTTGGGAAATGTTTGGGACTATTGCACCCCCATAAATGTTTACAAATGTTTAAAGAAACAAATTCACTTAACTGGGACTTTTTGCTTTCATGTTGTTGTGTATTCTCAGACGTGAAAGCTTTTGTTGTTGTTGTTCAGCCTTGATGGAGGTTGCATGACTTCCTTACTGTCCTAGGATGCTTCTAAAGCACCACATGGTGGAGCCGCTTAATCCACCAGGACAAAATTCTAGCTTTTCCACCTATCTGCAGTGAACAACCGTGACTGCAAAAATGCAGGAAGTCACAAAGCTGTGCCTACACTAGATCGCTAAGATTTCCCAGCATTCTCCATAGCAGCAGCAATGGTACAAAATATTATGACAAGGCCAAAGAGATACTATAACAGACAGTCATTCAGAGGCTATGGGAAGAGGCCTTTAAAGCCTTACCAAATTCACTTTCTAGGGCTTTTTAGATTATGTGGTTTGAACTACCTGACTCAGCAATAAGACAGCGATAAGCAGATAATAAAATAATATCCTACATCGCCAGAGATAATGGACTTTAAGTTTTCTGAACTAGTTGGGCCAATCTCTGAGTTGTGCCCATAGCTGTACCCAGTATCCTTTTATTTAGAAGTATCTAAATTGTTTACTAAACAATCATCCATCCGGTGATACTAGGGTAAAAGTTTTGTAACCTTGGTCACCATCATAGTCTTCACAACCGATTCCACAGCTGTGTTAATTAAGTAGAAAACAAAACTGGAAAGACAAAACTAAATTCTTCTTATCCTCTCTCATTCTGATCCTAATGCATGTTACATTAGCAATGTACTCCGTACCCTCTGCCCTTTTTTAATAGTAAGAAAGAGGTACCAGAGCAGCTGCTGTTCAGGGGTTATCTATATCCATCAAAACAAGAGTTTACCAAGGTCAAACCACAAATATAGACTCTAAAATATCACTCAGAAAAAAACAATACAATATTAACGTAATGGGCAAAATTCTAGGCAGCAGATGTTGCTCTGTACATGTGAGAGTGCTAAGATCAACATATACAGTTTTAGATTTCATAATAATAATTGTAACGGGATATGTCTGAGTGCTGATCCATAAATGAGTCTCCCTTGCCCCCAAATATCTGTTTTTTCAGACTGTAAATAATCCTGTGAGTTCATCTTTACACTCATGCTCTCGATCAGTTCTGCTTATATTCTGCCCTAAGGTTATTTTGCTTTCACAATATGCTCTGCCCTGAGCCACTTCTCATTTTGCTTCACCACTCTCACTCTTTGCTCTGTTGACACTCTGCCCTGAGGTTGCTCGCTCAGAGGATGTTCTGTTCTGCTTCTACTCTGGCTGCCCTAAGGTCACTCTGTTCACACTCTTCTTGCTCCATTACATTTGCTCTGTTCATTTGCTGGTCCGCAGTCCCTGTGCTCAGGTTTTAAATTCTACTCTGAAACGTCATTTCTTGTAGGTGGTTTTGCTCTTCTACCATCAGTTCTACAGCACTATCACTCATAATGCCATTCTGATTTCCCTTGCCCCTTATTTATCTCCTGCTTCCCCAGCCCAACAATCAGTTGGTGCCTTTAGGCTGCTGTGCTTTAAAATTACTTTGCTCAAAGTCATTCTCTAGCCCACGCCAAAAGAAAGACTGCATAAGTGCTGCTTTTTATTTTACCTTAGCCTTCCGTTTTTCTTGTCTTGCTTTCTTAACCCTATCAGGCCAAGAAGTGTTTTAATTAAAGGCTCAGATTTCACTGCAGTTAATTTAATCCAATTAATGCTGATGAAAAAAGCCTGAATGCCAAACCATTTGCAGCAGGCGTGCACTAATACACTTTGAACTGGTAATGCATTTTAGATGAAATCACTGCCTCAAAGCATATTTGAAGCAGTGAAGCAACTTTATGACATTTCCATGGTCACATCATAAAATCTGCGATGGTTAACCAACAGCTTGACTTTTGCTTTTATCCACCTGATCAAAGAACTAGATTAGAAGGTTAATCAGTAGCACAAGATGTGAAATTACCAAATGTTACTGTAATTACATCTGTTCTTAAAATTGGAGATAAGATCTGGGACTGATTTAATAGTGTGAGCCTGAATTAACATTGTGTACCCTGCCTCCTCCCCAGTCCCCACCCACAAAGCCCAAGACATGTTTGGATTACACTGTGGCACATTAGAAATATAATGGCTATTTGCAAAACTCAGATTTAGATCTGTTTTGAACACCCTAGTGTATAGAGCAGTGTTTGGATACAAAGTTTTGGGTCTAGGCCCATCTCTATGAGAAACACGCAGGCCAAGATTTTCAGAAAAGACTACTGATTTGAATCCCCAACATGAGACATTTTGAAGTGGCCAAATTTTCAGAGGGCAGATGCTCAGTCCTGTGAAAAATCAGGTTTCTTTAAATTGTTTCTAGTTGGACATTCAAAAATGGAGGTACCCCCCAAATCACTTTTGAATATGTTAGTTCATTTATTTTTGACAAAAAACAATGGTTATTTGAGGCAAATGGAGCACACATGTCACAATTCATTAATGCCTTTGAAGGATGTGGAATTCATTTTCTTATTTTACTTTGCTTAAAAAAATGGTCCCATGTCTCCACAGCTGAGGTTTGCTCTGACCCCTAAAATCAAATAGCTTACAATTAAGGCAGGCACTTCCGTACAGCACAGTGAACAATACGGGAAGAAAACTAAGGCACACACAGGTTAAATGACTTGGTCCAATGTCACATAGGACTAGGTGGAGCCTCAGCTCTGAGCATGAGGTGGTGTGTAGCTGTGCCATGTCAAGGGGGACACTGAAAGAGAGTCACAACTCCTTGCTTCCGCTCTTGAAAATAACTTTTCTCCACGTGGAAACAATGTGCTGCTTGCAATGAGGCTACTCCCCTGGCATGTCCTGCCACTTTTCTCCCCAACCTTCTGTGCCCAGGGTTGTAATCCAAGACAGTTCTGCATGGACACCCAAAGACTGTTGGAATTACATCCCTTTGTTCCACTACATGATTTCACAGGACACAACTGATGCCAGTAGTACAATAGAATTTCTAGTGTTCCAAAAGGAATTAGATTTCTAGTATCTGAATAGAAGACACTTCTGTTTTATGGAAAATAATTCAGAGATAGAAAAACAAGTGTTCTAGAAATATCATCTTGATCTTTTTGATTTTCAGTGTTTTAGTACATCTTCAGAGGGCTAGTTACCAATATGGTCAAAGAATATACACACACACACACACAAATCAAGTCCCTTATTAGCAATAAATTCAGTTGTATAGATCATTATATTGGCTGGAGCATGCTCATTCACATGGTGCCACTTTGTGTCTCAGAAGTGGAGGGTTTTGTATGTGTGTGTGCATGTGTTTTTTAAAAACAGTTTATAAAAGCAAATTAAAATAGGTACCACATGGCCAAGGAATGAGTCTTGAGATCACAGTGGACACCAAGTGCCTCATAGTGGTGATGTACTTGGTCTCTGGGTTCACTCCACCCCTCTGAATACCTGTCTAGAGAAAGAACGGGCCAGGTCCTCCGCTGCCATAAATTGGCATCACGCTACTGACTTCAGTGAAACTATGCCAATTTACACCAGCTAAGGATCTGGCTCCTCATGCCTTGCCAAAGATTTGTATCCCACACTTCTACCCCACAAGTACCAGGCAGTATCCACAAAAAGGAGAACACAGATGGTTTACATTGGGAGAGGAGGGGAGGGACGGGCGGGAGCACTGCAACACCCAAATGCCAACGTGGCACATCCCTCATTCATCTCAGAAAGGCCCAGCAACAGAAACTCCCACAAAAGTCCCATTACATTCTTCGTCTTCATTTTGCAGTGCCTAGTCTAACTCCCATAAAAGTCAAAAGAAAAAGTCAAAAGTCATTGGCATCAATGTCAATGAGAAATTGGATAAGGCTTTAGCTATCTAAAAGTCTATTGTGCATCTTGAAGCACCCTACCTGGAACAAACGGTGCTTGGTGCTGAAATGGTGTATCTTTCCGCCTTGGTTTCATAAGCTGATCATCTGCCTCAGTTACTCTCTGCTGCTGTATGGTGCCTGAGGAGTGGTGATTACCATTACATTTAATAGAATCTGCCTGTTCACTGCCTGCAGATGTAACAGATTTAAAAACATAGTAATAAAAACAAAAACCTAAGCACTCCTGTTATGAAAGAAATTACTTTTTCCTCGGTTATGTGTATATACACAATAAAAGTGACAAACCTTCAGGACTTGACAAAATGTCTCAACCTAAGTATTTCAAAATGGCTGATTTTTGCTGCCTTCCCTGAATCCCCTTATAGGCCTGATTTTCAGAGGGTCAGTGTGCTGCACTTTCTGAAAATTGGGCCCCTTTGTGGTGTTTGAGGTAGAGCACTGAGAAATTAATGGTCCCAAAAGCACTTGCGCCTTTGGGAAATGTTGCCATCTCTATACAAAGATCTGTTCTGAACCCTTAATGCACAACCTGCATGGATATTTAAACAAAATTATATTGGAAAATGAAAAATATCAGAAATAGTTGGGTTTTATTAAAGGCTGTGAAAGTTGACTTAGGGCTTGATCTGCTAAGAGCTCCACATACCCACAATGCCCTCCTACTTTAATGAGTGAACTGCACTGGGAGTTCCTGTAGGATCAGACCATTAGTTCCCTTATTTGTATTTTTTAACTGTTTTCTATTCATGAGATGACACCTGAAGCAGCATGTCAGGCTGTTTACATGCTCAGCTTTTAGACCCAAGCATATATTAACCCAGCAGCAAACTCAGTCTCTTAGGTCTCTGTCGTGCCTGGCATCAGATGAGGGGGAACAATGCTGAGGGCTGCTAAACTTGATGCTTTGAAAGCTGTGATCCAGCAAGTTGAGAGGAGCGGGTGCTGCAGAGTGGTGGGGGCCTGCAGGAACTGTACCCAGCATAGGGCAGGAGACACTGAGCCTCTCACTAGGAGAGATAGTGCTTTCTTATAATCATCAAGTGCATTTCTGGGCTATGGTCAGGACCAAGTCCCTCACAGCTTCCCTTGTTTTCAGGTTCTACTAAGTGCACCTCTTAGGCACACATGAATGAGCCATTACTCCGGATTGGCAGGAGGAGTGACTGAAACTCCTAAAAAATGGTGGCTAAGCATAGCAGCGCTGTCACTGGACTGTGCTCAAGCATCTCTGCCCTGGCTACACCTTCTTAGGTACAGAGATTAGTCACATTGCTCAGCCTGCTGCACATTTCTGTACACCAGGCCCAATTGTGCAAGGTGTTAAACACCTTCCTCTGTTGTTGACGTCAGTGAAAGTTGATGGCACTCAGCATTTTACAGGATCAGGCCCACTAAATACAAGCCTCCTTTCACAGGCACAAAGCATGTGGCAAGCATGCTCCTTCTCCACATTTTTCAGCAGCTCAGCAGCCTGTAGGCTCCAGCTCTTGCTGCTAAACTATCTTCCATTCTCCCTGCTCCAGTAAGAATTCAGGAAGAGATAATGTGTGGATTACTGCCTTCAGCTACCTGGTGGTTCAGTTCATTTCCACTACTCCGCTAAAGGTCAGCAAGCATATACGGGCAGATGCTCAGCTGGTGTATATTGGCATAGCTCCATTGAACTCAGCTTCAGTGAAATCAATAGACCTATGACAGTGACACCAGACAAGATGCTGTCCCATAATGTCAATGCTACTGGCCAAACAGTTGGCACTGTTTAGTTTAATTTTTCAGAGCGTGGAACATTTTCAGCATGATGTACATCATTGAATTATTTTTTAAACAAAGATTCACATGTTCTGTATAGAAATGTAAAACATACATGATGTGCAAAGAAGTCCCAGTTTCACATTTCAATAAAATCCCTATAACACATTGGAAATCATTTTAATTCCACACACATACAATTCATAATAGTTCCATATACTTTTCTGCTCTTCCAAATATTTTACATACATACATACTCTGTAGGCTATATTGCACTGTATATATTGGCCAGGTTCTACATAACGTAGATGCCAAATATGCATTATTGTACTTAATTTTTTTCATATGACAAAGATTTAAGAAGCACAACTCTCATCTCATTATGGTTCACGGAAAATGTTTAGCTAATTTCCCACACACCACAGTGGAAAAATATACCCTAAGCCCTTTAACCTTATTAATCAAAACTCCTCTGACTAAACAGTTTAAGTTTTATCCTAGCTATATTAAGTCCTTAAATAGTTTAAGATGTACTGAAGAAAGAGATCCAGGCAGTTGTAAAACAGTAAATCAGGCAGCAAGAAGGGAAGTGATAGAGTTTCCCAAGTGCCTATTTTGGGCTTTCTTCTTTTCCCTTTGCATAAGTGACTTGCAATCTGTATCAAGGGGTTGTTCTGCAAGGTTTATTCATTTTCACTTAATTGCCTTGTTCAGGCAAACGGCCACTGCAGTCAGAGCTCAGTTGAGGGAAGCATAGTTAATGGGAGATTGACACAGTGCTGAGTGCCAGGTTATAACTGGGTGACTGTGCAGGTGTGTAGGGAGGACGCTAAAGGAAATTCCCCTTGTGCCCTCCCTTCCATCTCTGAGTACAAGGATGACTTGAGTCTACTGCCACTGCTAGCATTTGATGTCTCACAGGTTGTGTGCTTATGCCCCTACTCACTTTTTGTGCGAGGCAGAGTTGGCCCCATTCAGGGGAAGCACACATGGGCCCTTCTTCAAGGCAGGCACAGCAGATGTGCTCCCCAGATGCTCCTGAAGGCAGCATATCTGTCTAAAGCACAATGCTTCTAGGAGCTCTCCTAGATGCAGGGCAAATATCACATCATCTCCTACCCTCTGCTCTATGGTGGTATCACAATTGAACCCTAAATAAGATATATCCCTCCTGCTAGCTTTGGCCCGCTGAATCATTGGGAGTTTTGCCTGAGAAAGAACAAAGTAATAATCAAGAACTTCAGGTTTTGGTCCATGATGCAGACCTTACTTATGCCACCCTTACTCAAGTGAGTCAGTGGTCTGCCTGAATACAACCAGGGTTCTTACACTGTTTAAAATACAGGGCTTGAGCCAGTTCCTATGGAGGTCAATGGGAGTTTTGTCATTTTCTTCACTGGAAAGAGGATGAAGCCTATACAATACTTGATTTTAAATTTTCAGTTACAATTAGAAATCGATTTCAAACAGCAGCAGTTTACTCACAATAATTGTGTGTAAAATATCAAAGACAATGCTAACAATGCATCGGGCCCCAAATTTAGAGTTAAAAGGCACAACTGTGTGGTTTGTTGACATACAAAACCTTCATTATGGTCATTCTGATTTAAAGTAACTAAGGAAATGCAAACTTAAGGCTCATTTCTTAACAGGTGTTGGAGTGCCTACAGATTACAGCACGCACTATGGATTCCGTGGTATTATCACCAACCAGATTTTACAACAATGGATAAGGAAAAAGTGCCAGCTTTAAACATGTTAATGTTTTAGTGCATTTTAATTCAGTGACAAAAAATGTACGGTTAGTATAATATGGGGTGGTTGTTCCCTAGCTCTACACAGGCGCATGGGGAGGAAATGAAGGCATGCAAGCAAAAGAAATTATTCAGTAACACAATCTAATCTTTCTATAGCGTTCACGATTGTGTCATATACAAAAACAAATAAAACGAACTACTGGCAAACATGACGGTTTTATGTGGGTCACAGCTGGAGTAGCATCTCTAGAATATCATCACCATACCCAGCAGAGCACCATAACCATCACAAATGGTCATTCAGCAATCATGCAACAGGAATGAACTCATTTGCTAAATGCCTGTTAAGTGTCACCAAACTGCCCACTTAGCTCCTGTTAAGTCTTAAATTACAAAAATCAGGCTTAATCCTCCCCACACTAAAATCAATATGCCCCTCGTCACTGCTGCCATAACCAGCACTATAAGTGGCCAATAAATGCACATTACACGTGTTTGACTGTTATTCATTTTATTAGCTCAAGTTGCACTTTCCATTCCCTTTCCCCTCCCTGCATTTAAATGTTTCTTTAAGCAGCATTAGTGTGATACAATTAGCACAAAGCAGCAGCCTCAACACAAAAATGCTGTTGTAAATCCTCCACAGATCGAATAAAGCATGTACTAGAGATTGAGGTCAGTTTACCTTGTTACTGACTAGTATACATCTCTCACTGACAGTCTCTAAAAGTGTAAACAGTTAAGGCTTTCATAGCTCCAAGCAACTCTTACTAGTATGTAAACATCTCATTTTGCTGATTCCCTAACACCCTCACTAGCCTTCCCAGTGCACAAGTCAGCCAGTCTTTAGACGTCAGATAATAAGCAGAAGCCCCTGCAGTCAGCAAAATAGATGTTTCAGCTTATAATAGTCTCCACTTGCCTTCAATTTAGCCTACTGAAAGCAAGACCCATTTCTCAACTGATCTTTCGTAGGAGGGTTCTCGGGCTACTATTCCAACAACTTCAACTAGATCTTGCACATAATGATAGTGTCTCATATATGTGCAAAGCTCATCTCTTTACTCTCCACAGGCACTGGCTTGAGGGGTCGGCAGTAGAGGTTGGATGTCTGCATTTGCATGTGAGTTGGAGTTTTCTGGCTGACATTTTGTCATCTCAGTTACCGATAAACACATAATAGCTGGCAGCTAGTGCGCTTAAATTAAATCAGTAGAGACAGCTTCTCAAAGGTGCTGTGCCCACAGGGATGCTGAAAATCATGCTAAGCACATAAGCAGAATTGCACCTATGAGCTGAGATTTCTAAGACCAATTGTTCACTTTGTGACTTGTTAACATTTAAGAATAAGAAAATCAAGGGACTAAATCCACAGAGGGAACATAGGGCTTGTCCACCCAGCAAGCCAGGGGTGTGACTGTACAGTGCCCTAGCCTGCTGCATACTAACTGGCCATCTAGCTTCTGCTACAGACCTTTTAGTGCAGGATTCAGTTAATACATGGCAGGCTAAGGTACTATACATTTACATCCTGGTTACCGCACACTATCTGACCATGCAGACAAGCCTTTCAGTTCGGCATTTCAATGTTTAACTTTAGGTATCCTGTTGCCCAGTGAAATCCTCTGCCATTCGTTAGGTACCCAGGCTCCCTACGCACTGCCTGGGGCATAAATGGAATTCAATAAAGCCAGCACACTTAGGGAGCACCTAAGCTAGCCACTAAGCTCCACCTCTCAAAGGAAGTTCAGTGCCTAACTCCAGAAGGAGGGAAGTATTTATCTCCACTTCGGGCTGACAGCTGGGAAACCTCTCCTTCTGTTCAAGTTTTGGATTATGCAGCTAATCCTTTCTGAATCTACCCAAGGTCTTTTAAAGACAAGACTATTTACAATCCCGTATAGAGCTAGCTGTCAGTCTCACGACTGTCAAAAAAACCCACCATAAAGTATTTGTCCAGGGGGTTTCATCATACGTTTTTTAGATTCCTTGTGCATTTCTGGATGTAAACGTTGAATATGTGACTGGGCCAGTAACAGGGCTCCTTTCTCCGCCCTTGGAACCACTTCCACCAGATGCTTCTGAGTTTGTAAGCACCAGTGTGTTATTTATTAAGTCCAGTTCCCCAGTACAGCCGTGTGCAGCAATATATAATCGGAAGCAAACTTCCCCCTTAGCCCCCTCAACAGGGAGGGAGAAGGCAAGAGCTCACCAGTCTAGAGTCTTCCATCACACCTGGACTCCTTGTCAGTCCTGTTTTGTTTCTCTGCCCCTTCCTGCTGGGGCACAGCCTTGCTTTTCACAACAGGAACCCCCATGGCACCACTGCTGGGAGCCTCTCTTGGTTTCTCTGAGGCCCAGCTCTCTGGCAAGGAGCTGCTAGGTGGTAAGCCCCGCCACTGCCTCTCCTTTCTTCAGTCCTCTCTGGCCCTTGGTTCCAGCTCTCCCATATAGAGCTAGCGGGACTCACCTTCTGCTGCTGCTCCTCCTACCTTCCGCCCTCTGGCTTGGGGACACCAGCCAGCAAACCCCTCTTGCTACTGTCCTGCCTTCAGACCTTTTCCAGGAACCACTTTCTCTCTCTGGCCATACTCACCTCCTGCTCTTCCTGACTGACCCAGTGGGCTCTGACTCGCATCTTTTATAGCCCCCCTTGCCCTCTTAATTGACCCCATTGGGAGCATCTGGACTGGCGCAGGAGAGCTGAGCCAGTTTCTTTTAATGGGCCAGCCACCCTGTTACAGGGTCTCTCTCCTGATAGCTATGTTTGCACTCAGGCAAATCTTTTATTCTCAGGGAGACAAATATTGTGTAGATTTTCACCCCATGCAACCCCACTAGCTTCAATAAGGTTACACTGGAGGCAGAATTTGGCCCAGGCTATGTAGGAAAAGGAAAGACTGGGAATATGGAGGAGTTTAAATTTTACGCTAAAACTATTAACAACTATTCTGCAGAGGGACAGTTTTTGCACTGATTTACATGCTGAGAAACTCTGGTGAAGTTGCAGAGATGGACTTACACTGCAAAGTCCAGATCCAAATTCAAACTCTCTCTAAATTAAAGACTACTTATAAACTGAGGTTTGGTTCAGCTCATTAAATGGGGCAGTTGTTAAGTTCTGATCTGGATCAGAATCCGGATCCAAATTTCGCCAAACATTTTGGCTGGGGCCCTTTGCTATACAGATGTTTTGCTGAAACATACAATGTGCTGAATGCCCACTGGAGTCCCATTGACTTCAATGGGGTCACATGGCTGTAATTCAGTGCAGAATTATTTAAGAGCTCTGAATGCGAAATCTTTGTTTCATTCTGAAGTGAAAAAAAAACTCAAATGTTCCCCTAATTCTAATAATAACAGACTTTGTATAAAAATAACACTAGGTGTCTATTCTTTTGCTCTCCCCATGGAGGTGACATCTGTTGCAATGCACAACACTGTTAGTGTACCGTATCAGACGGGGCATCTGGATTTTACAAGTGCACACAGTGCACATAAAAAATGATATGGCAGTCCAAGGACTCCGTTTTGTGTGGCTGCACAGAGCTCCACTTTTCCAGGGACTTCATACCACATGCAAAAACTGGCCCAACAATCCATGTGTCCTTCTCAATTCTAGAGCTGGTCAGGAACTGGAATTTCCATTCTACAGGATAGTCAGAAAAAACCCTTCTATTCGAGAATGAAAACAAAATTTTAAAATTCCCTGTGAAATCAAAATTAAAAAAAAAAGTCAGTTCAGGACCACTGAAGTGTTCAGTTTTGATAGTATCAAAACATTTCATTTCAATGTTATGTTGACTCATTACATTTAGACTTCTATAAAATGTATGGTATATGTTACATATAATACAGGGGTGGCCAAACCACAGCTCACGAGCCTTTTACAGTATAGTGTGGCTCGCGGAGCCCCCCCCACCACCATTATCCAACTACTAGACTTGGAGGGGTGGGGGGAGCTTGGGTCTTCTGCCCTACAGTAAGGTGGTGGGGCTAGGGGCTTCTGCCCTGCGGGAATGGGAGGCTCGTGGCTTCTACCCTGCAAGGCATGCCTGGTCGGGGCTCTCAAACTTCTGAAAATTATCATACATGGCTCAGAAGGTCAGTAAGTTTGGCCACGTCTGACATAATATATTAAAATTAATACTTTAATATAAACATCAAAATGAAATTAACTGAAGGGATTTGACCTTTTCCTGCTGAAATTGTCACAGTCCCACAAAACATTGCGCTTTATGTATAACTTGCATTTTTAATGGAAAACTGTTCCACTGAAATTTTTTTTGATGAGCTCTTCTCAATCCCCCTTTGGCGGACAAATCTGATTCCAGTGTCTGTGGGTCACAGTACAGCTGGAATTCCCCAACTGCTGTCCTCTGCTTGAAAAGTTGCACTGTGACGCTACCATCTCACTTCCTGGCATATGCCAGAGACTGAAACCTCAAACAGGGGAGGTAAAGAACTGGCACATCTTGAGTTCAGAAAGTATTTGACAGGAAGGCAAGAGGCAGCTGAGGACTGAGGAGAAGGACAAAGAGAGAGATACATGGAGGCAGAGAATAATCGAAGATGAGACCCATTCTTCCTGAATTCAGCAGGAGTAGTCAGAAAGCACTTTGGTAAGGTGGACTTTTTAAACCCAAAGTGGCACCAAAATCTTTCCTAGAAAAATTCAAATATGTGTTCAGTCAATAAGCTAACTGCTTTCACCTTCTGCAAATCCCATGCACGGAGAGTTTCAGATTAATTGATCCAGTTTACTTGTCAAAAATCTGAATTGTATGTGCTTATCTGTTAAATTTGCTGCTCAGTCCTTCACTGAGCAAGGATGATTATCTTCATTATAATGTTCCTATCAAGGATGTGATGGCAATGGAGAAACACCATTCTTGGTCCTCACACAATCAGACATTGATAAATCAGTAACGGGAGGATGCACTCTTTTCTACACACATAACAAATGAGGCAATCAATGTGGCAATTAGAAACAAAATTGATGGGCCAGCTTGCAAATATATCTGCAGTTAAACGATCCACATTACACCTGTGGTTTGGGTGGTCTTCAAGTAGCAGGCGAATGCCATTTTCTTTACAATATACCTACTCTAATTGTATTTTTTGTACCTAAGCAGAAATCTGTCAGGAAGAGCAAGTCTTTTCATTTTCACCACTTACTTGTCTGGGGTTTGTTGAGATCATCTAAACAGCTGGGATCCATTTCAAAAGAGTCTGACTCCAGATGAACATATGCCTGAATGTTTCTCCTCTCCTCTCTGTAACTAGTATTCTACTTAACCAAACCACAGTTTACAACTCGATTTAACCAGGTCTACCGAACTATTCTAGGTACTCTAGGTTATCATTACAAGGACAAAGCCAGCCATCATGGTTTTATTAACCTTTCAGTACAGAGGATAAGGATTTCTTCGTGCTAAGTGCTAACACATCCTGGATTTGCATTAGAGAAATCCTAATCACTGTCAGCTAAAGATGCTGCATCACCCAGCTACTGACTGACGTATGCCTACAATGCAAAGAAAGAGCACGTTCTTAACTTGGGTTAGCTATGACACACTAGCTAACTGGGGTTAAAATCACAGTGAAGATACAGGAACCTGGGGTTAACTCAAGCTGATAACCTGAATTGCTGCATCTTCACTACTATTTAAACCTATGTTAACTAAGAGGGTTTCCTATGTGGGATAATTTAGTTGGGGATTGGTGCTGCTTTGAGCAAGGGTTTGGACTAGATGACCTCCTGAGGTCCCTTCCAACCCTGATATTCTGTGATTCTATGTCAGGATCCTGGGCAAAGGTAGGCAGGACTAGTGGTAGGCTCTGAAGGCAGGGGTCAGAGTCAATGTCAGGGTTAAACAGTCAAGCTGAGGGTCAAGTTGGAGTCAAGAATCAGGCTGAAGGTCAATACCAGGTACCTGGAGCTGTGTTGGGGTCCTGAGGGTCCACTGGGAGTTAGAATCCTAGTCAGAGTCTCTGAGTCAATTTCAGAAGCACAGCAATCATGACAGCTAAATAGGAATCCACACTGTTGCCTGGCCACTTCCTGTTATGCCCCATGGTTATATTTAGGATCAAGGAGCCAATCAGGGATCACAAAGGCAATTGTCAGTCAGATATCTTGAGGTGGAATTTCCCATGGTGGACAGGCTCTGAGGTCACTATGGTCACAGGGAACAGACAAGTTACAGCTGCTGCTGGCTGGGGATGTCGGTTGCTTGATAGCCCTATAGGCCCGCGTTCAAGTCCTGCTAATCCTTACAATGGTCTCATGTTAAGAACACACCTTTTTGTGAGTGTGTGTGGAGCTGCTGCTCTTATATAAGGCTGTGGGTCTGGTGGCAGAAACGGGAGGTCATCCTCCATTTCGAAAGGCAGAATTCCAGACAGCAGGGGGCATAACAGACTATATTAGTGGCTGCACTATCTCCATCTGTGTGAACATGTTTAAATACAAACAATGTAATTGTTTAATGCAAGCTCCTCATGTCTTAACCAGGCCTGAGATCATTCATATTTATAAGGAAGTTGCTGTATTTAAAGTTAAATTGCAAATCTTTTTGCCTGTCTTGCTAGGTAGTAATTTCCTCCATCACCAGTAATAAAGGTTCTGTAGGCCAAATTGAACTCTCCCTAACACCTGCGCAATCCTATTGTCTTCAGATGAGTTCCTCAGAGACACCTCTGCAACCCCATTGTTTTCAAATTCAGTCCTCATTACAGGCAGGTACAGTCCTATTGCCTAACAGATTCTCATATGAATGATCATTGGATATACTGATCATGTTCAGTAACATAAAAATCTTAGAAACAGCATTGAAAGGCTATGCTGTGTACGCATCAGGTTTGAATTATCCTGACTGCCTGAAAGCATGGAGTCAAATCTCAGACAGGCCAAGCCTTCAACCCCATGACATAGATAAATTGGGTATTATAGCACTTACTAGTGGATGTGAGGGAGGGGAAAGCAAGCAATATCCTGCTTCCCATGAAAATTGAAAACCTCATGATATTTTTTCTTTTTTAAAACAGCAGCAGTTAGCCACAATAGCCTTGACTAAAATTTTCCCTTCCTGTCAGCTCAGCACCCCCATTTGTGTGCCAAATGGCCTCTTTGCTGCTGCCCTCCTTGCCAGTGTTAGATTTATTTATGTACACAATTTGTGATGGTGTCATAAACAGATAGCTAAGGGTTAATGTCTCTTTCACCTGAAGCACCTGACCAGAGGACCAATCAGGAAACCGGATTTTTTCAACTTTGGGTGGAGGGAATTTTGTGTCTGAGTCTTTTGTCTGTCTGCCTGCTTTCTCTGAGCTTTGGAGAAGTAGTTTTACTTTCTAATCTTCTGTTTCTAAGTGTAAGGACAAAGAGATCAGATAGTAAGTTATATGGTTTCTTTTCTTTGGTATTTGCATGAATATAAGTGCTGGAGTGCTTTGATTTGTATTCTTTTTGAATAAGGCTGTTTATTCATATTTCTTTTAAGCAATTAACCCTGTATTTTGTCACCTTAATACAGAGAGACCATTTGTATGTATTTTTTCTTTCTTTTTTATATAAAGCTTTCTTTTAAGACCTGTTGGAGTTTTCTTTTCTGGGAAATTTCAGGGAAATTGAGTCTGTACTCACCAGGGAATTGGTGGGAGGAAGAAATCAGGGGGAGATCTGTGTGTGTTGGATTTGCTAGCCTGATTTTGCATTCCCTCTGGATGAAGAGGAAAGTGCTTTTGTTTCCAGGACTGGGAACGGAGAGGGGGAGTCACTCTGTTTGGATTCACAGAGCTTGTGTCTGTGTATCTCTCCAGGAGCACCTGGAGGGGGGGAAGGGAAAAAGGATTATTTCCCTTTGTTGTGAGACTCAAGGGATTTGGGTCTTGGGGTCCCCAGGGAAGGTTTTTCAGGGGGACCAGAGTGCCCCAAAACACTCTAATTTTTTGGGTGGTGGCAGCAAGTACCAGGTCCAAGCTGGTAGCTAAGCTTGGAGGTTTTCATGCTAACCCCCATATTTTGGACGCTAAGGTCCAAATCTGGGACTAAGGTTATGATAGATGGGCTTTGGTATCCTTCAGAGTGAGGTGCTATTATTATTATTAATGATGATAATGAGTATATCAGAAAAGGAAGGCTCAATTGTGAGTCCAAACAGGGAAATAGGATACAAGGAACTTCCTCCTTATTTGCTGCAGAGAGGCTGGCCACAATCTGAGACTTAGAACTCCCTCAATAGACAAGCTAGTGTCCTGTGGGAACAAAGCTTCTCAAAAGGATAGAGATGAGGCAGTCCAGTGACTGGCTGGCCACAGGGGGAGCTTACTCTAGCAAAACAGTAATCTACGAAGCTTCTGTGATTCCCTGATGAGCTTCTGCGCAGAAAATTCCATATATCCCCATCTGCATGGCTTCCTGCTACAGATTTAAAGAAACAGTACAGATTATCCTTACACACAGAATGCTTCTAAACTCCACAAGAGCTCTTTTTAAGGGATACCGCTTCCCAAAGCTTCCCTGAGGCTAGTGTGGTTCTGCACCAAGGCTTTGTATAAGTATCATGAGTCTTGGAATATATATCACATAAGAAACAAGCCTCCCATCATCTGTGTAAAAATACTTTCTGTTTCCATGATGATTCACCTGCCCAGCTGTGAAAACTGGGTTTATGTTCTCTTTTAGAGCTCTGCAGAGGCCAAGTAGCCCAGAAACCCTGTCAGGTGGGAACCAGAGCTGCCCAGGAAGCTGCAAAGCCAATCAGCCAGAGACCCAGCCAGACCAGGGAGCCCACTATCTTCCACGTAAGCTGCCAGGGACCTAGGCAGCACTGGGAGCTGCAAATCCCAGGGAGGTGGAAAGCACAGTAGCCCAAGGACCAGGCCAGCCTGCCAGTTGGGCTGTCTGGGAGCCCACAAAGCGAGGGAGTTGGGAGGCCCTGCTGCCTGGCAGGCAGGCAGGTGTGTACCTGTCTGGCTTCTGCTGAGAGTTTTGATGGAATAGGCATGTTCCCGTGGAATGCTTTGATTTTGTCAAGTCAGCATTTTAACCAGCCCTATTTTCTTCCTCCTATATTTACAGAGTTAGCAATTGAAGTGTTTACCTAAATTTAGCTAGGGCACAGGACCACTTTGCTATAAGATACAGGTGTTCCAGAAGTGTACTAAGAAAGTAAAATTAATGCATACTTCAATTAAATGAAAATATATCAAACAAAAACATGCTGGGTTGGTGCTATTGTTTTAATATCAGTGGTTTCACTTACCTGAAACAGACATCCAAGTCAATTTTTCTTAAAGCCTATCACCTTACTATTCAAGCATCAGAAAATACCATAGCTACAAAGTGTTTGAACTGCACTGGATACAGCCAGGTCCCACTCTACTGTACAGATTGAGCAGGCAAGTTGCCAAGGGCAGCAAACCATTAGGGGGCACAAAATCTTTAATGACTCTTTATAGTGTGGGTGACTGAATGCTGTGAGAGACATACATTTTCCACTTGGCCTAAGGTAGCAAAATACCCTACATCCAGCACTCAGAACAACAAGAATTTAATTGTGGAAGCACATTATTTGGCACTTACATTAATAGCCAGAGCCTGAAAGAAACCACTGTGGATTACATTGAATTTTTCAGGTAAAAACAAATAGTAACCTGTGTGAGCAAATACCACTTTACTAGTTTTCTCTGCAAAGCACAAAAACAAAAATTCAGTGCACTTGCACCTAGGTTTTTCAGACCCTGAACATATTGGTATGAGAACTATGCTATCTGCAGCTGGGTTTGAACTCTGTTATACTTAACAAGGTTCTAACTAGAAATGAGCTTGACCCATATCCCAGGATCCAAATATCCCTAGGACCTGGGGAAATAGTTATCTGTAAATGATTAGTAATTGCTGTCAAACTAGACAAGACAATGTTGAGGTATCAGACAAAGCAGTTCTGTAATCTTTAAAATCACTTCTCTCTTTTCTGTTATAACCCTTCTTTTCTATACCTTAAAATAGTTATTATGATTCCTTTACAAATTGAATTTAGTAACTGATCAGAAATAATAATAATAAAAACCACGTAAGAGCCACTAGGGGGAGCATTAGTGCCAAAAAACATTTTGGTAACTTAAGCATTCCATGTTTATACTTCAGCTTTTCATATTCATAACAATTAACCATAGGCCGGTCTCCACCCCAGAGGGCTTCAGACGTGGTGTCAGAGAGAAGGGAAATGGTTAGGGTGCTGACCTGGCATCTGGGAAACCCAGATTTAAGTCCCTGCTGTACTACAGACTTCCTGTGTGAACGTGAACAAGTTACGTAGGGTAGGCCTACATTACCGCTTAAATCAATCTAATTTACATTACTCATAGGTGTGAAAAATACCACACTCCCCCCGAGCAACACAAGTTACAGCAACCTAAGCGCTGTCCACACCACACTCTCATGCCAACATAGCTTCTGCCTCTTGCTGAGGTAGAGTAATTATGCTGACAGGAGACACTCTCCCATTGGCATAGATCATCTTCACCAGATGTGCTGCAGATGCCCCAGTGTAACTCTTCTAGTGTAGACCTGCCCAAAGTTTGTCAATGCATCGGTCCCCCATCTGTAAAGTGGGGATAATTCTGCCCTCTTTCACAGAGGTGGTGTGATGATAAATACTAGGGCTAGCTGGAAAACAACATTTCTGTTTTGCAAAAAATGTACAAGTTTCAAAACGTGGTTTTGTTCTAGTGCAGAATGAAAACGATGCTTTTCAAAAAAGTTCAGAGTGAGACAGAGACACCTCCTAGAAGAGCCTGATGGTGAGGGCTGGGCTCTTGGAGGCCCAGGTTCAAGTCCCTGGTATGCCTGATTCACAGCAGGGACTTAAACCTAGCTCTCACCCATCCCTGATGAGTGCTCTAATCCCAAAACTATTGGTTAATCTGAGAGGTGTCTCAATTCCAGTCTGGACTGTTGAAATCAATACATTTCCTTAGAACATTTAGGTTTTCACTAAACTGCATTTTTCAGCAGAAAGAGGTTTTATTGACGTTTCCAACCAGCTCTAATAAATATATTACAATGATTATGAGGCTCAGATCCAAGTACCTTAGAGACAGTTAGGTGTCTCATATAGTCAAGAAGTTGCTATTCTTATCAATTGGAATAACCCTGGTGAAACCTTCTCATATCAATTGCACAGGGTCCTGTATCTTGGCCTTGGGCTAGATTTCACCTCTTTAGCCTCAGCACTCCGCTTGCATAGATTTCTTCCTGTGCCCACAGTACCTAGCAAAGGTGAATATTAGAGGTGAGTGAAGTATTCACAGCAAACAATCTAGCCTCTTTTTCTGCTTCTGGATAATTATGAGTTCACAACTTCCTTGAAATTAGTCATTACCCAACTTTCTGAAAAAAATATTTACTCAGCTGCTTGATCAGAAACAGGTCACTTTCAATATTCATTGTCAAGCTGCACTGGTTCATCGTGACTGGCCATATAATTCACATGGTATTCTGATGTTTCACTGGGAAAAACCACAGGCATTTAGACTCTCTCAGGAAAAAAGGGGCAGGTTAGAGAATTGTAGATGATAAATAGGATTAGGGAAATTTAGAAGAATTTAAACCTTTTTTTAATGGGCCTTGCTTTGCTCAATTTGTCATTACTGGAAAAATTAAGGTACTGTAGCGTTCACAGAGTTCATAGCTATTAAGTTACTGTAGGGTTCATAGGGTTCCTGGACAATCACACCTTCCTGGACAATGTAGACGCAGCCTGCTTTTCACTGCTGCATAGAGCTACACTGCTCTGCGCAACCAGTGGTATGTAGCGTAGACGTAGCCCTCGAAAGCTAGAGCTATCACAAGCGTGGTATTTAACTTGGACACTTGCTCAGGTCAGAGAAAACCCAGATGGGAGAAATCAAGATAAATAATCTTGAGGCATCGTTCCAGAAAGAACAATATAATTGAAATCAACTCCTCTCTGGAATCCTGCTTGGTTTTATTCAAGTTGCACAGAAGAACCCCATCACTGTCTTCTGCTGTACCTACTCACATGAATATTTACATGAAGTCATGGCAGTTTCTTATGTGAAACACACTTTTTCAAAAGCCCTCAAAATCATTGTTTTTTTTTAAGGACCTAATCCTGATCCCAAATGAAGTTAATGGGACACAGCCCACTGACATTAAAAGTTGAAGGACTGGGTTTAAAGGTATGTTTTCTTAAAAGAGAGAGAGAGGGAGAGAGAGAGCGAGAGAGAGAGAGAAAGATAGTTAAAAGCCTTACTAAGATTACACTCTTAACTGGGGCAATTTTGCTCTGTCACTCACTGCACACGTGCACTCAACAAAAGCTGATGTAACTGGGAGCATGCAAAGCTCAATATGGTGCTTAGACAGTACTCGCGATTTTCAAGTTGTCTTTACACAGCTTTACTTTTGAAAACTGGAGATTTTCACAATTAAAATAAAACTCTATATAGATGTGGAAATATCTCTCTATATACACATAGCTGTTCTTGATATAGATCTAGGGGGGATTTTAAAAAACAGCTAAGAGACTAGGAATTATTTTAAATGAGATAAGCAACAAAGAGTCCTGTGGCACCTTAAAGACTAACAGATGTATTGGAGCATAAACTTTCGTGGGTGAATACCCACTTCATCAGACGCATGTGGGTATTCACCCACGAAAGCTTATGCTCCAATACATCTGTTCGTCTATAAGGTGCCACAGGACTCTTTGTTGCTTTTTACAGATCCAGACTAACACAGTTACCCCTCTGATACTTTACATGAGATGAACTCCTAAATCACTGAAAAGCTTACCCATATATTGCTTGTAAAACAAGTTATCACTGGAGTCAGGGGATACTGGCATCTGTCATGTAATATGGATATTAACCTTTAATTAACCTTAGTCAGATGATTGATGACAGGAAATAAAGATTAATAATCTTGCCAAATGAGTGGCTGCAGTGGAGTCTGTTATATCTTCTTATATGGAATGATCACCTTTTGTTAAAGTGCTGTTTTATTTCAGCTCTTGTAAAAAAATTTAATTAATTAATTTGGTAACATTGCAAAAGTTATTGGATTTTGTAAATACTGTACATTTCACGACCAAGTAACTAGAACAACACAGCCAGTTCTTCCTGCACTTTCTAGTTTATATATTAAATAAAACACTGACTCTCGCACATTTTAATTCTGATGCCATTACCTCCGAAAAAAGTTACTTTTTTAATGTTGCTGTTTACTGCTTACAAGCAAATAATGTCACAGCGGTGTTTACATTGTTTCTCTATGTCTCAGATAACGAATACTCAATAATGTTAATTATTCACAAGCTGTAAATGCTGATGTGTAGACAAACATTTTTTTAAAAAAAACTTCTCCTCCTCCTAGCAAAAGAGTAAAGTTACACAGTTGAAAATAAACCACATTAGCCATTATTATCTGCGAAAGTACCAGCCTTGTGGATTTCAGGCTGAGCTGCAGATTCCCATCGACTACAGTGTGCATTGGATTAGGCTTTTAAACTACCTATGGAAGTTTAGGGACTGATAGTAGTAAACTGTGCAATCTTTTTTATATCCACATGCTAGCTAATAGAGGCAGATAGCAGGCTAACACAAACATCTCCATTTTGCTGTATCACAGATATCAAGCTTAATCTCAACTGAGCACCTCGTTCTAACAGTAACTTGGTATTTATTGCCACCAAGGTCGGAGCCATTTTGAAGCAGAAGCTGCCAGCTGTGTGAAATGAAATGTGCTCAAGGCTGCCAATGGTCGGAAATTAAATAGAGACTACAGCAGTGTCTGCCAATTTTGCAGCCAGAAGCAGAGTGGTGGCTGCCAATTGAACTTGAGGTGGCAGTGTGGTAATGTAGCCCATTCATTCATTCAGTGACTCACTAATTAATTTAACTCAAATTATTTTTTAATTGTATCTTTGAGTCATTCTTCTGCATGTTGGGGCAGGGGGAGGGGGAGAACAAGGGCACCGGAGATGTAGCATCTTTACAAAGAATACACAGGAACATCCTGTCATTTGCTATAATAGCATTAGAGGAAGCTCCGTTGCTTGTTCCAGTACATTAGATGGGGTTTCTCAGGGAAGCGTGGACAAGGCCGTGGCGCAGTGAGAAATGTGCAGCATGATTCTTGTGCATTCTGAGTGAAACATTGATGATGAACATAAACAAACCCAAAGCAGGTATGGGGGTCTGAGCCAAAGCAGGTATGGAGGTGTGAGCCAAAATAACATCAGACTCACTGAAACTAAAGCTGAATATACATTTTGTGATATACTTAAGCTGCTCACTTAGCGAAAGAAAACCCCAAGAAGGTATAAGACTACAGGGTAAATTCTCCTCTCTCAGTGCTTCAGGATTTACATATGTAACTCACACTGGCATCACAGGAAGTTACACACATGAAGAAACACAGCATGCTGATGGTGCAGTGCCACAGTGCATTAATATTAAGTGAGTGAGCCACATCAATCCCAGGACAGCAAGGCAAATCCTTTCCCCCCTTCTGTTGCCATGGAGAGCCCCAGAGCTGAATCAGGGTAATGCGGTTGCACAAAGGGAGGGGACTGGGTGTGGAAGGCAATGCAAGTGGTACAGCAGCAGCAGCAGCATGCAGGAAGTGAGAGGTCAGTGAGCTAAGCCCACGTCCACACTACAGGGTAAAATCGATGTTATTAAAATCGATTTTATAAAGCAAGCTTTATAAAATCGATTTTGCGCGTCCACACTAGGGCTACTTATATCGATGTTGAGCGTCCATGTTCCCTGGCGTCCATCTTTTCCCTGAGCGTTGCACTCTGGGTACCTATCCCACAGTTCCTGCACGGGTCCCTGCCCTTTGGAATTATGGGTTACTAGCCCAGTGCATGATGGGATCAAAGTCCCCGTCCTGGGTGGTTCTGGGTACAGCCCCCCCCCTTCCTGTAAACGGCACACAGTCAGTTCGCGCTGTTTTTACTGGCTGCAGTGAGGGAAACGCCATTTTGCAGCAAGCTTGGATCCAGGTCTGCTCTTGTCCTTGATCGCGAATGCTGTAAATAATTCACGCATTCTCGTTCTATCACTGCTGAGCCATGATGCAGAAATGCAAGAGAGAATGCTTGAATGCGGGGACGACAGCGATGACGAACTGGAGAACGAGTTTTCTGACTCCCCGGACCCCTGCACGTTGGAGCTCCTGACGGTTATGGGTGAGGTTCTACCCGTTCCGCGCCGCTTTTGGGCACGGGAAACAAGCACTGACTGGTGGGACCGCATAGTCCTGCAGGTGTGGGACGATTCGCAGTGGCTGCGGAACTTTCGCATGCGTAAGAGCACTTTCTTTGAACTTTGTGACTCGCTTTCTCCTGTCCTGAAGCGGCATAATACCAGGATGAGAGCAGCCCTCACAGTGGAAAAGCGAGTGGCAATAGCCATATGGAAGCTTGCAACGCCAGACAGCTACCGGTCAGTCGGTAATCAATTTGGAGTGGGCAAATCTGCTGTGGGGGCTGCTGTGCTGGAAGTATCCAAAGCAATCATTAAGCTGCTGCTTCGAAAGGTTGTGACTCTGGGAAACGTGCAGGCCATTGTGGATGGCTTTGCTGCAATGGGATTCCCTAACTGTGGGGGGGCCATAGATGGAACCCACATCCCTATTTTGGCACCGGAACACCAGGGTGCCCAGTACATTAACCGCAAGGGGTACTTTTCGATGGTTCTGCAAGCCCTGGTGGATCACAAGGGACGTTTCACCAACATCCACGTGGGATGGCCAGGAAGGGTTCACGACGCACGTGTCTTCAGGAGCACTACACTGTTTAAACGGCTGCAGCAAGGGACCTACTTCCCTGATCAGAGAATAACAGTTGGAGATGTCCAAATGCCAATTGTTATCCTTGGGGACCCAGCCTACCCCTTGATGCCCTGGCTAATGAAGCCATACACAGGCAGCCTTGACAGTGCTCAGGAGTTGTTTAATTACAGGCTGAGCAAGTGCAGAATGGTGGTAGAATGTGCATTTGGCAGGCTTAAGGCGAGATGGCGAACGCTTCTTACTCGCTCAGATCTTAGCCAAACCAATATCCCCTTTGTCATTGCTGCTTGCTGTGTGCTCCACAATCTCTGTGAGAGCAAAGGGGAGGCCTTTATAGCGGGGTGGGAGACTGAGGTAAACCACCTGGCCGCTGATTATGCGCAGCCGGACACCAGGGCAATTAGAAGATCTCACCAGGATGCTGTGCGCATCAGAGAAGCACTGAAAAGTAGCTTCCTCATGGGCCAGGGTACAGTTTGAATGCTGATTTTCCTTTCAATTGATTGCTGCCCTCCCCGTCTATGCGGTGTTGCTGCTGCAAGATACTTTGCCTGCAGCATTCCTCAATTGCTTGCTTAGGTTACTTGTAAGAGCTGTCCATTGGAAAACATATAATTCTGTATTTCCCAATTATTACCTACCTCCACCATTAGCTGCTTCTGTCTGCTGCTAGGCACAGTACCTGCAACCTTCCTTAACTGCTTTTTTATTGAAAATAAAGTTACTACTATTTGTTACAAGAACTGTGTTCTTTATTTAAAATCAGACCCTTTCATCAATCAAGCATAATGCTTGTTGTTACAATACTGTGCATGAAATTTCATAACTCATTGTTCTATGGGGGACGGAGCGAGGGAGGTTTGGAGGAAGGGGGAGGGAGGTTTGAAAGAAGAAAGTGCATCAGAGAAGACAGAACAAGAATTCTCATGGACCAGGTTACGGTATGGCTGCTTTCTTTGTTTTCCCTGTATTGCCCATATCCCCAATTGTCAAATCCTGATGCTGATAACTAGCTTCCGTGCAGCTTTCCAAAGCTGCTTGCTTTAGTTCATTACCAATCTACAGTCACACTGCCTTAATAGCATGACCTGAGAGTAAAAAATAGGCAAAGGTGCCATGGTAGAAGTTTGGATCATTAGAGGAGGGAAAAAACAGGACACAAAGGGCTTTTCAATCTAATGAAAGCCTTCTGGTTGGAGTGTCCGCAGCGGTGGAGGGGGCTGGTGCAGAGAGCCTTCCCCCACGCGTTCTTACACGCCTGGTTCTGGAAGGTGTGGGACAGGGTGAGTACTGAGGGAGGTTATACACGGGCTGTAGGGGCATTCTGAAACCACGGAGCTCTTGCAGCATATCGCGGAGGATGTCAGTCTGATCACAAAGAAGATCCAGAGTTGCTGCTCGCCAGCGCTGATCTTCCTGCCACCTGACATCATTTTTGGCGTCCCTCCTGTCTTCGCGTTGACTGGCAGCCTCCCTGTACTTTGCGACCAATTGCTTCCAGTCTCCCTGCTGAGCTCTCTCTGTACGGGTTACTGCCATAATTTCGGTGAACATGTCCTCACGCGTCCTCCTTTTCCTCAGTCTTCTTATGATACCCCCCCCACGTAGATGAGAAGCGAGAGGGAGGCTGGAGAAATGTGCAGCTGTGTGTGGGGGGGTGGGGTTTGGAAAGAGTGATAAAAGAATCATAAGAGACACATTTCACACAACCATGCATACAGTCTCTCCCCTCACTGACCTGTGCCTGTTACCGAACCTTGAACATTTTACTTTACCACAAGGTCACCTTAGGATTCCTTTAATACTTATTGCTTGTGGCTGAGGACAGAGAGTTCTGCTCAGACGCAGGTCAGGGGAGCACACAGACCATGTCCGGAGAAAATGGTAAGTTAATAATGGCTAGTAATCCCTGTAGTAGATTGTACTGGTAATCAAGCTACTCTCCTTCCCTGGTTTGCTCTCGCGTTCCCCGAACAAGCAGGTCTCCTTGCCTGCGGTTTGCTGGGTGGTTCGGGGAACGCGAGAGCAAAGCAGGGAAGGAGAGTAGCTTCCCGCGGTTTGCTCTCGCGTTCCCCAAACCACCCAGCAAACCGCAGGCAAGGAGCCCTGCTTGTTCGGGGAACGCGAGAGCAAAGCAGGGAAGGAGAGTAGCTTCCCGCGGTTTGCTCTCGCGTTCCCCGAACAAGCAGGATGAATCCGCCCTGTAACAATGGAGACTTTTCTAAAAACCACCTCATGGGTCACTGTTTTAGGAAAGGTTTTTAATCTACTTGGTCAGTGACTCTAAGTACAGGTAGTGATTTGAAGCACCCAGTAAAAAAGGCTTACATTAAACCGAAGCTTTTAGTAAAAAAAGATTACACTCACCAGAGGACGGTCCCTCAGCTTCATTTTCTGGAGTACTGCCTTGAGATGGCTAGCAGGGAACCTCAGTAAGGGTGAGGAAAAGATCCTGGCTGTTTGGGGGGATAAAATGCTCTGTGCTCTCTGCTGGAGCCTCCTCCTCTTGGTCCTCATCATACTGATCATCGCCATCAAATAAATCTTCCGTAGTTGCAGGAATCACGACGCCCACCTCTGAATCAACAGACAAGGGGGGGTTCGTCGTTGCGCTGTTCCCCAATATTGCGTTAAGCTCGTCGTAGAACCGGCATGTTTTGGGGGCAGAGCCTGACCTGCCCTTTGCTGCTTTGGTCTTCTGATACGCCTGTCTGAGCTCTTTCACTTTCACTCGGCACTGTAACGAGTCCCTGGTATGTCCCCTCTCCCGCATGGCATTAGAAATTTTTTCAAAGGTTTTCTCATTTCGTCTGCTCGAGCGCAGTTCTGAAAGCACTGACTCTTCTCCCCATACAGCTATCAGATCGAGTAACTCCTGTGTGCTCCATGCTGGAGCTCTTTTCCTATTTTCAGGAGACTGCATTCTTCTCTCTGCTGCTGAGAGCTCCACGCTGTGCAAGCAGGAAATGGAATTTCAAACTTCCCGGGGCTTTTCCTGTTTACCTGGCCAGCAGAAGAGTACCTTTACCTGTGTAGAGCGGCCACTAGAGCACTGTGGGATACGTCCCGGAGGCCATTAACTTCGATGGCCGTCCACACTATCATAAAATCGATTTTAAAAAATCGATTTTGGGGTTACTCCTCTCGTTTTGATGGAGTTCCAAAATCGATTTTAGGGACCCTTAAAATCGATTTTATGCACTCTGTAGTGTGGACGGTTACAGCTTTAAATCGATTTAGAGCTCTTAAAATCGATTTAAAGCTCTAGTCTGGACCTGGCCTAAGAGAGAGATGCTGCTACTGTAATATGGCTCTTCCCATTCACCACCTGCTCCATAAGAGGGTTAGATAAGGGCCGGTGGACACTACTTAGGCCACTGAAGCCTTTGCAGAGCAATCCCAACCATCTAGCCAGTCAGTGCTCCGCTCCTAAGGCCTGTTTCATTTGCAAAGAGTAGGAATGCAGGTTAAGTTGAACAAGTGGAACTTGATTAAGCCCTGAGCACTGCTCTGTCCATGGGGCTGAATTGCTTCCAGTCTCACTGTCCACATTCCCTCTTTCCCCCATGTCCTGTCCATAACAGACCCTCCTGGGAACATGGGCCCTCTGACTCCAATTCATAGATCTCCAAGGCCAAGCACTGCCCACTGAGAAGCTAATAGATCAGTATGTGTGTGCTCGGAAAGTGCTGCACAGTCTCTCCTTGACCTGTCCTCCTGCTGGGCTACATTCACAACATCAATACTAATTATGGGTCATCAATCATTTCCATTTTAGAGATGGGGGAGAAAGGAGCTGCACAAACAGCACCAACCTAGATTTGTGCAGACTGATGGACCCTCGCTCATCTTCAGGAACATCCCAGAATTCAGCCCAAGTGCAGATGAGCTCTTTGTGGAATGTTTTCCCCCCACCCTTCAAGGCTCTTCAGTGACTGGAGCATCTCCTTCTCCCCAACTCTCTCTGAGGAAGTAGCACGGATGCTATTATCATCCTCGCCCTCTAATTAAACTTATTCTAGTATATAATGCAGAAATGTTGCCTCCAGGGAACTACAGGCTGTGATGACTTGGGCAATTGGTCTACGTACAATTAATGATATTATGAACTCTGCATATTTAAGCTCTTGTGATGATTTTTACTGTATTCTTACTTCATATTTCTTGTGCTAAGGAGCAAGGAGTGATGCTGGTGCATCTACCTTTGAAAAGACAGTTGTTAAGGGCTAATGATAAGTGACTAGACCTGGCCCATACAGAAAAATGGGATGGCTGAAGTCTAGGGGTAAAGACAGTTTTCTCCCAGGTCTCAGCACCAGGCTATGAGCTGTGGAATTTCCCAGAAGAGAAACAAAGAAACCAGGTGTTGGTACAGCCCTTTACAACACAAATGCTCAGAAGCTGAAGAGGGAACTCACAGACACATAGGAAGCTTGAGCAGGGGAGAGGAACAGAGAGTCAGGCTTTCACAGCAGAAGGGTCTTGTTAAACAGAGGACCATCTTAGGAAGAAGGGAACTGGCTGCACAGGAAGGAGAGACTCCATGATTTAGAAGACAAGATGTGCAGGAGTGGGTGATGCTATACTCCTAGAGGACACTGACCTAAGCCCAGAGAATGTTCCAAGTATAAGGAAACTGGGGTGGGGTAATACATAGTGGTGTTTTCTTGTTTTGTCTGCATCTGTTCATTTCTTGTGCTGCTAAAGAGAAAGTAAAAAGCAGCAAAGAGTTCTGTGGCACCTTAAAGACTAACAGATGTATTGGAGCATAAGCCTTCGTGGGTGAGTACCCACTTCGTCAGATGCATGTGAAGTGGATATTCACCCACAAAAACTTATGCTCCAATACATCGGTTAGTCTTTAAGGTGCCACAGGACTCTTTGTTGCTTTTTACAGATGCAGACTAATAAGGCTACCCCTCTGATACTAAAGAGAAAGTGTGATTGTTTTTTGGAACCCTTGCGAAGTCTGTGTATCTGTGATCAGTATTGTGCGTCGCTGAAGAGGTAAGTGTAAACCTGAGTATCCACAATGTTGATGTTGTGGGAAAGGGAGTGCTTAAGCAATTAGGGAGTCTAGGGGGTCAGTACTGGTCCTGGCCAGGGGTCTTGGCAGCTGGGGCACTGGACCCCATTTCCATCAAGAGGTGGCAGACAGGGGCCCTGGGCCCAGGAAACATGCATGAGAGGCCCAAGAAAGAACCAGTGTTGCAGCCTATTCAGTGCAAGGGAAGCTTAAGGGCACATGGACCCAGGATGGCTAGTGTGGGACCCCAATGCAGCAGCCTTCTGAGTGTGCAGCTGGGAGGACCTCTGCCAGGGCTGTATGACACTGGCAAAAACATTGTATTTTCCTTTGTAATATAATGCAATGTTTCTTGCTGTTGACCTAATTTATTTAACTAGGGTTGGACCTGTATAGTTCAGAGTGTTTGCTAGCATATGAAGCCTATACTTAAACAATATACAGTGTTCCATGGATATTGGCTGTTCCTCATGTCCTGAGGCATGTTTCATGCTTCTGACAGTCTGGCTAAGTCTAACCTGAGATTTATGTGACTGAAGCTGCAGGGAACCCTAAGCCTGGCGATTCTCAAGGGCTCCCTGAATTCAGTGTTCAACATGCTCGCAATAAGCATTAAAATCTCCAGGCCACATCCACATAACTTCTTAACCTGCAGTCACAAAGTAATGAGATGCATCAGACACCTTCCAGTTGGCCTAAGGGATTCCAGATTTGGCTCGTGGCCACATATTGTATTAATTGCTTCTAATAAATAACATATTTCAGGAGGGACATCATGCTTTTAATGATTTATGCTGCATGTTGTTTCCTTTAGAGGAAAGAGCAAGCAGGAATTTCACAAAATGAGCTCAATCAACCATCACTGTAAATGCCAGAGCTGTTCATGCATCAAATCCCTGTATCTGAACACTAGAACTTGATGGAAAACAGATTTTCTGTCCTCTGGAAAATTTCAAAATTTTTTTTAAAATCCTGATTCGGGACAAAAATCCTGAATCGGGACAAAGCCAAAATTTTGAAAAATTTTGCAGAGAAATTCAAAAGGGAAAATTGTTTCTAATCAGTAAATTCAAAATACTGTGTTTTAATTTCAACCCTTTTTAAAGTTTATATATAAGGTGAATTTTTTAACAAAGCCATTTTGAAATGGAGAAGTTTCCATTTCCAACTTGCTAAACAGTTGTGTTTTGACATGTTTCAGATTATTTTTTTCAAAATGAGATTTTGTCAAAAATCAGTACAATTTCACAGGTATTTTGGGTTTAATCAAAACTGCATTTTCTTATGGAGAATTGTTTACACTAAAAGTTTTCAACCAGCTCTGCTGAACACCGCTTGAACTGAGAGAGTTCAAATATGGCTCTCATACCAGACTTCACAAAGGGATCCTAGCTCTATAATAGGCCAAACCAAAATCCTATCTCTAAACATCCCAGGGCTTTGAGAAAGTTCAGAGTCAATCCAGTTCCAAACTTAGTCGCTTGGGTCCATCTCTAGAACATACCTTTATTCCTAAGCAGACCAAAAATACATTACAAGGGGTAATAAAATCAGCTATTTTCCTGGAGTTTTTAATGAAGCCATGAAAACCTTGTCACACTAACCAGTGCTGTGTATAGAGGAATAAAACCTGAGCTGCCATAAAATTCAAAGAGGGACAATGGAGCCAAAGTCACCTTCTGACTCTGAGTAAAGAGATTAATTTTGGGTTGTTGATGGCTAATGGCAATGCTGATTCAGCAAACAAAAAGAGCCACTCTACAGGCTTGAGCCAAAGCCCTCAGAAGTCAGTGGGAATTTTTGCATTGACTTCAATTGCTTTTGGATCAGATCCTATGGTAGCTTCCCGGGCAGGAGCATCAGAGCAAATGAAGAATTCCTATTGCTCTGCCCCGTTAGCATATCCACACAGGGTAGCCATAATTTGACCCATCGATGGTGAAGTCTGTAAAGTGCTTTGGGTTCTTGTAGAATGGAAGGGCTTCTTGGTGTTTAAACGGCTGGTAGTACTGATAATGATAAACTGTAGACAACGTAGAGATAGGTGAACTCCGGCAAGTCTGGGTTTTGCGAACACTTCACACAATGTTTCCTGGCATTTAAACCCAGGTTTCCTTTTGGGGGTGACTCGTACAAAGCCACACCCATTTCTCTCGATAAAGGGAAGCCTAGCTAGGTGCAGAGGCAGGTGTGGGGATGAGCAGTCACACATAGCAGCCCTAAGACTGTAGATGTGCTCTTTTCATTCTACATTGGTAAGATGCACCGAGGGAGCATTACTGCATGGGTAAGTGCAGTCTGCCATCTGCGCTGGCAGCTTAAAGTCTCTTCCCACAGAAGTCCCTACCCATATGGGAACACCATTACCACCTACGACTTCTCCTCTGTGGGATCAAGAGGAGGAGGAAGAATGTCCCATGTGGTTCCCAATGGCCCCCTTTCCTCTGCCCACAGGCAGAAGCATGAAGACACCCTAAAGACTCACATTCCCACTTGCTTCCCTTTCCTGGGAAGGGCAAATTTAGATCTCCCAATATAGCTCCTGGATCACTTTAGCTCTCCCTGATTTGGATTTAGAGAGGCAGGAAGGGGTGGAGAACAATACTTCTCCTCTCCCTTTGGACCCTGAGCCCATGATGAAGGGAAATGAAGATCCTTCCTTGCTTTGTTAGACTGTGAGATCCTACAGGGAAAAGGGTAGATTGGCAGATATGGGGAGCAGGACCCAAGTAATATTGGGTCATTCAGTGGGACCAACAAGACCCAAACAAGGACATTTCAATAGGAGCTAGGCCCCTAAATACTATTAAACATCTGGCCCATGGTTACTTGTAGTACAGTCATCATCTCCAGAGCACCACTCATGGCACGAGGTATCTCTGCAGGCACACTATCCTCATCACTCTCTTAGGTCTCCCAGAGACTATCTACAATCCAAAGTATTTAAACAAGATACCCAGGGTCTAATTTATTGAGTCATTACACACATTTCTGGTGGAAGACCCAATCCCTTCCTTCTTGGCTAAATAATTACACACAGCTTGCGCTCAATTTCTCCTTAATCCCTTTAAATTGCCCTCCACCAGTTCCAACCAGACTGGCAACACAGTCTTTTAAGAAACAAAACTCAGAACAAAACCTTCATAATAAAATCCATTGCTTGAGGGCTTCTCTGCTGGCATGTGATCTTCCAGCCTTCCTCCACAGGTTGGAGGTCAGGTCACCCCACCTCAATCCTCCCTTCCCTGACCTGTCTCCTCTAGTGTGTCCCTTGCCTTCCTACTTCCTGAAGCTCCTCCAGCTCTGTCCTCTGCTTCATCCAAAGTCTCTCCCAGGCATATCTATTATCTATCCCAGAGGCCTGATTGGGTCACATGACCATCTGCCTTTTCCTACCTGGCAAAGAAAGTTGGTGATGTCACAGGTGGGGCTGAGACTCATCTCTTCTTAAGGGCCAGCCACCCAGTGACTTTGCCATATTGGGTCAGACCTATGGTCCACTTAGTCCAGAATCCTCTCTCTGGCTGCCAGTATCCTGTTCGTCACAGGAAGATGAAAACCTGCGGATGTGAGCAGACAGGGTTCAAGAATGAAGGGAGTAGATGTGGGGGGAATCAGGACTGGTGTGTATGTGAGTGTAGAGAGTGGGAGCGGCGTGCAGAGTCAGGAGAAGAGGCCCCAGGAGTGTGTGTGGTGTGTGTGGGAGGGTGCTGGTTGGGGGAGATAGGCAGGACTGTAAGTGGAGTTGGGCAAATACATTTAATAAATAAATAAATCAGTAAATAATAATAATAATAAATAAAAAATCAGTGGACTTTTGAACACAGAGGACCAGATCCTTATCAGGTATAAATCCATACAGGTCTTATGAAGTCAAGGGAGCTATGTTGATTTACGTCAGCTGAGGATTTAGCTCATGCTATGAGTGGGTTTGAAATTAGAAAAAAAAAGACCCCTTCCCTGTTTGCAGTATATTATTCATTATTGGTAGTGTTATGAGCTAGGAAGGGGAAGTGGTGGATATATCAAAAGAATGATGTGATGAGATAAAGTAAAACTATAACAGGCTGAAAATATTCAGGTAAAACACAATTTGGTGCAACAGGAATATTAGCATTGAATTAGCAACCGTCAAGAGAGAGGCGAAAAAAAGAGAGACATTTTCGACAGTAAAATGGAAAATGACTCTTGACATCCATTAAGCACAGTAATATAATACTAACAAGAATAGTGTACGGAACTGTTATCTGGTCTGCTGTCTGATTCACTCTGCAGATATCTTCTTAAATCAATAGCACTCACATTAATTTTTCCATCATACTGCATTCCAGTAAAAAGCAAAAAACAAAGCCCGCAACCTAGGATGAGTCAGCTATTTCCTACCCTAGGAGCTCTTTGATGCTCTTTCATATAAGAAAAAATATCTAGAAGAAGCCAAAATATACACAAATATTTGCAAATAATGAACCTGTCAGTTGTACCATCATATGATTTTGGAATTTGTCACAACTCACAAACCGGCGTGTTGCAATTTACAAACTACAGTGGGTACAGTGGAGCCAATAACCAGACAGAGAAAAAATCCGTGGAAGCCATCCTGAAAAAGCTGTGTAGTCCAGTTTAGGTACCTGCTGCAGGGAGCAAATGAGGCCCCCACTTAACTGTCATCATCTGGATGTAGTTCATGATGATCCCAACATATCAACGCTGATAGGTGGGCCCTGTGGGCCCCTAAAACTTCTGCTATAGTTTAACCAGGGTGCTGCATGACCTATTGATCACAAGTTACTGCTGCCTGTGGTACCTATTGCTTCCCATCTTTTTAATCTAATAAATTAATAATATGTTTTAATTTGGTATCACAAAGGACAACTTAATTTACTGTATGCAGTGTACTTGTAGCCATGGCAGGCCCAGGATGTTAGAGAGACAAGGTAGGTGAGGTAATATCTTTTATTAGACCAATTTCTGTTGGTCTTTTCACAAAGCTATCACTCAGTGTCTGACCTATCAGTCCTTATCCTTAAAGGAAACCTGCCGAATACTTTCAAAAGACAAGCCTGGAAGCTTAAATTAATAACTCCACTAGACACTGACAATCATGGACTGAACAGAGACACTGGATTCAGGGCCAGCGCTACCATTTAGGCAGCCTAGGCAATCGCCTAGGTCGCCAGAACAATTGGTGGGTGCCATTTTGCCAGAGGGGGCGGCAGGCGGCTCCTGTGGAGCTGCCTCAGTGGTGCCTGTGGAGGGTCCGCTGGTCCGCGGGTCTGGTGGAGCTGCCGCAGTCGTGCCTGCGGACAGTCGGCTGCTCACGCGGCTCCGGTGGACCTCCCGCAGGCACGACTGCGGCAGCTCCACTGGAGCCGCAGACCAGCGGACCCTCCACAGGCACCATTGCGGCAGCTCCACCGGAGCCGCGGGACCAGCGTGCAGCGCGGCGAAATTCCCGTCCGCCTAGGGCGCTCAAAACCCTAGTGCCGGTCCTGACTGGATTTATGGTTTATTACTACAATCTGTAACCCACTAACCCCACTTTTTGTCCTACAACTTCAGAGGTGTTAACAGGCAATTCTATCTTGAATGGTCTCTAAGAATATGTGCTAACTACGTCCGCTAAACAATCTTTTCCATTTTGCATTTAGCTGTGGCACTTGGAGTATCTTTCCCAGACCTGAAGAAGAGCTATATGTGGTTTGAAAACTTGTCTCTCCCTCACCAACTGATGTGGGTCCAGTAAAAGATACTACCTCATCCATCTTGTCTCAGCTTACTTTACTCTTGTTTTCTCTCCCTTCAACTGCAGCCCTAAATGCCCACTCCATTAAATTTCATGAAATCAGTACATCAGTAATCGCTCTCTGTCTTGGAATTTCATATTCATTTCAAGAAACTTGCTAGCGATACAATGAGGGGTTTGCAAAATAAAAATAGCCCAAGGAAACAAGTTAGAGGTCTTGAGTCAGACATAAGTGTAAATCTTCTTGGGTTCTCTCTGTTGTTTCTTTAGGACACTTTTCTATTGAAGACACAAGATAAATCGTACCCTCCATTACAATATGTCTTTCCCACAGTGCCTCAGTGTCTACGGCTGCTCTGTGCTTCCAGGCTTTGCACTCATATGGTTGCATAATTATTGTGGGCTTGGGGTTATCTGAGAAGTCAATGTTAAAACTCCAGTGCAATATAGCAAATGGTAGCGTTTATTGCTCTTTTCCAGTAGTAGTGCTATTTTAAGGCTTGGGGACAGGAACTGAGATTTATTACTCATCTCGGAAGTGAAGGGACAGAATGTATTCCTGTCCCATCTCCCAAGATTATTCATTAATAATAGCAATAGAAGATATAGAGCAGACAGTGTCCAGAGGCCTTTTGTGGGTAGTCCGGCATCCAAAAATCTCATTCTCTTTTGCATTGTGAAGTAGACTTTCTAAGCCAATTGGAGAACAAATTAATAAACTGGGCCCAGTGGAAAGCAAAACGTGCAAATGTTTTGAGAGTAATTTATAGTTATGGGCCCTATTATCAACACATTGCTAAAAAGGATCTTTAACAGCTACTAAAACAGAACGATTTAATTATTCCTAGCTCTTTACAGAATTCTGCCTTTTGTAGACCTATGTATTTCAATGTCTATTTTTATTATACTTTGCTTTTTAGTCCCTTTGCCTATACTAAATAACATGCAAGTTATCATAACAAATGAACAGAGGAAGACATCAATGGATTTGTGTCATATGAGTTTTCCTATTAGTGGCAAATATTAAGCCAGTTGGGTCATATTTTGTCATCAAATACACCATTGTAAATCTTGAGTAATCTGGGCTACATGGGCTTTGAGTGGTTGACTAAAGTGTGAAACAGGGGACGCTTTGAGCGGGGGCAACTGCTTTGAGCCAGCAGCCTTATAAAAAGGCAGCCAGTGGTGAACCTACTGAGCAGCCAACAGAGAAGAAGTAAACAGAGAGAGTTTGCCTGGGAGGTCACGTAGGGAGAGTGCTCAGAGAGTTTTTGCCTTCAGGCTTCTGGGAACAGTAAATATATTGTCTGATCAGGCTCTTGATACATTATAAGGAAGAAAATATGGATAGTGAGGGCTTAGCTGTTGTGACCTGCACAAGATGTGCCATGTTTGTCTTTCTCCTGGAGAACAGAAGTGACTGGGTCTGTACAAAGTGCAAGCTGGTCTCTGTACTGGAAGAAAGGTTAAAGGACTGGAGGTTCAAGTCTTGACTGTGCATTGCATGAGAGAAAATGAAGACTTCCTGGGCAGATGTCAGGATTTGGTACTCTGGGTAGAGCGTGCCAAAAAATCAGAGAGGGCAGTGCAGAGGGAACTGAAGAACAAGGAATAAAATTGGCAGCGCATGACCTCCAGGAGAAGGAAGAAGAGAATCAGTATACCTCCAACACAGATAGAGGTAAGCACCTGCATTCAGGCTCTCTGCACAGGTACTACTGCTGAGAGTGCCTTGGAAGAGTCATCTGAGGCTAGGGATCAGAAGGAGACTGTCAACCGGATGGCATAGGATGCGTTGTCCTAGGAATGGGAGTTCCACGACCACCACTCCCAAGAGGGTGTCCCCTAAAGGGGACAGAGTCATCAATCTGCCATCTGGACCAGGAATTCTGCGAAGTGTGCTGCTTGCTTGGAGCTAGAATTCAGAATGTGATGGAGAGTCTGCCAAGACTCATCAAGCCCTCATGCCACTACCACTTCCTACTTATCCCCAGGAGCACCAACAATACTGCCAAGAATGACCTTGAGCGGATCACTATAGATTACATGGTTCTGAAAAGAAGGAGAATTTGGGGCACAAGTGGTATTCTCATCCATGCTCCGTGTTGAAGGAAAAGGCCTGGGTAGGGACTATTAAATCATGAAAGTAAAAGTATGACTACACAGGTGGCATTGGCGAGAGGGCTTTGGTGTCTTCAACAATGAGCTGATGTTCCAGGAAAGAGGATTACTGTGCTGGGATGGGCTCCATCTATCAAATACTGGGAATGGCATCTTTGGACATCATCTAGCTAACGTGAAGAGCTATAAACTAGGTCTTATGGATGATGGTGACAAAAATTCATCCAATGTGCATCTAGGCTCAAGTAATGAAGTCAAAGGGAAGGGGCTAAATTCTGGAAAAGGAACTAGAAACCACAACTGCATTAAAGAGGCAAGAAGACAAGCAACAAGACATTAAAATAGTCGTGGTATATGAAGACAATTATGACTTAATATGACTCCTTCCATGATTGAAGTACCAGCACTGAGGGATATAGTTTGTTCCAGAAGGATGTCTGGAGGAAAAGGAGGAGGCATCATGCTGTATGTCAAGAATGCATACACTTGCTCTCAAATCCAAGAGGAAGTGACTGGCCGACCTACTGAGAGCTTTAAGGTGAGGATAAAAAGAGAAAATAGTAGTAGCGATGTTATGGTGGGGGTCTATTATAGACCACCAAATCAAGAAAAAGAAGTGAATGGGGCATTCACAAGCAGGTAACAAGATTAGCTAACACACATAAGCTAGTATTAATGGGGAAATTTAACTTCTCTGATATCTGTTGGAAGTCTATTAAAGCAAAACATAATTTGTGCTGCAAGTTCTCAGTTTGTGTAGGGGACAATTTTCTGATTCAGAAAGTTGAGGAAACAACTGAGGGTCATCCATTTTGGACCTGGTGTTGACCAACAGAGATGAATTAGTTGCAGATCTGAAGGTGGTCAGGAACTTGGGAGGAAGTGATCATGATCTGATGGAATTCAAGATCCTATGGAAAAGAGGACATGAAACAGCAGAACAAGGACACTAGACTTCAGAAAGGTGCATTTCAACCAACTCAGAGAAATAGTAGGCATGGAAAGACCAGTTAGGAAGAAAAGGAGTCAAGGGGGCTGGCAGTTCCTAAAAGATGTAATATTAGAGGCGCAGCATCAAGCTATTCCTATGCAGAGGAAAGATAAGAGCCACAGGAGGCCAATGTGGCTGCATAAGGAGCTTTTTAGCTATCTAAAAACCTAAAGGGATATATACTGGAAATGGAAGGAGGGGCATGTCACCAAGGAAGTATACACGGGAATAGCGCAAGCGTGTAGGGATAAAATCCGGAAAGCCAAGACAAAGAATGAGTTACAGATGGCAATAAATGTTGGAGACAACAAGAAGGGATTCTACAAATATGTCAGACAAAACAAAAGATCATTGATGGTGTTGGACTGCTGCTCAATGGAGAAGATGAGCTGGTAACAGAAGATGATATGAAGGCAGAGCTGCTCAATGCCTACTTTGCTTCAGTCTTCTCACAAGAAATAATACGTGACCGGATCACTAGCGAAGTTACCATAGGCAATAAAGAGGAAGGGATGCAGATCAGGATAAGTAAAACAATACATCAGAGATTATATGACTAATTTGAACAAATTCAAGTCAACAGGGCCTGATACTATTCACCTGAGTGCTGAAGGAATTAGCTGAAGAAATCTCAGAGCCACCGGCAATAATATTTGTAAACTCATGGATGACAGGAGAAGTCCTGGAAGGAGAAGGGCTAATGGAGTGCCCATTTTTCAAAAGGGGGGAAAGGAGGAGTTGGGGAAGTAAAGACCAGTCAGCATGACCTCAATAGCTGGGAAGCTATTAGAGCAATGTATAAAACATTCTATTTGGAAATATCTGGAGGATGAAAGGGTAATCATTAGCAGCCAGCATGGATTTACAAATCATGGCAAATCAGCTTGGTTTCCATCTTTGACAGAGTAACTGCCTTGGTGGGTGGGGGGAATGCAGTGGACCTAATATACTTGGACCTTAGCAAGGCTTTTGAAACACATGACATTCTGATAAGTAAGCTGGAGAAATGCAGGCTCTGTGGAACTACCATTATGTGGATACATAATTGGTTAAACAACCACAAACAAATAACTATCAATGGAATGCTATCAGACTGGAGGGAGGTCTCAAGTGGGGTTGCACCGGGATCTGTTTTGGGTCTGGTGTTATTTAACATCTTTATTAATGACCTTGATATAGGAATAGAGAGATATTGATCAAATTTGCAAATGACACAAAGCTCTGAGGGGCGAGGGGAGGAGGACGGGATGGGGGGAGGGGAAAGGAGGTTGCAAACACTTTGGACGATTGAGCTAAAATTCAAAGGGATCTTGATAAATTGGAGAGCTGGGCTGTAGACAATAAAATGAAATTCAATAAAGACAAATGTAAAATGCTTCACTTAGGGGAAAAAACCCAAATGCACAAATACAGAATGGGGGATAACTGGCTCGGCAGCAGCACTGCTGAGAAGGATCTGGGAGTTGTGGTGGATCACAACCTCAACAAGAGTCAACAGTGCAATGCTCTTGAAAAAAAAAAGTAAATGCAATTTTAGGTTGCATTAATAGAGGCAGGCATAGCATGCAAGTCATGGGAGGTGTTAGTACCACTCTACTTGGCGCTGGTTAGGCCGCAGCTAATTTTGGTCACCAATATATAGAAAGGATGTGAAGAAACTGAAAAGAATGCAGAGGCAAGCAGCAAAGATGCTTTGCCATATGAGCAAAGGCTGAAGAACTTGAAAAGAGGAGTTTGGAAAAGAAGAGGTTAAGGGGGAACATGATAGTAGTATTCAAATACTTGAAAGGTTGCCATAAAAAAGATGGAGAAAAGTTGTTCACTGTTGCCACAGAGGGCAGGACAAGAGGCAGTGGGTTCAAAGTACAGCACAGCAGATGTTGAATAAATCTCAGGAAAAAGTTTCTAACTGTACGAACAATAGGACAATGGAACAGGAAAGTCATGGAAGTGCCTTCACCAGAGGTTTTCAAAAGGAGGCTGGATAACCATCTGTCTTTGGATGGTTCAGACACAACAAATCCTGCATCTTGGGAGGAGGTTAGACTAGATGACCCTTGCAGTCCCTTCTATCCCCAGGGTTCTATGATTCTATGCTGCCCCACAGTTTGGACTATTCAGGAATAAAGAGCAGTGCACACCAAAGTGCTGCACTGTAACTCCCCTGTGTGGACATTGGGTGCATAAACTAAAAGGTTCCTGGTTCACATTAAAGTGATTCATTTACCTGATAAGTTGTTCAGGTTCACGGTGCTGTACCTGGGAGCAGAATCTGCCTGTAGTATTCAGGGATAACTTTGTGGCAGTACGGTGTTTTGCTTTGTTTTATTTACAAACCATTTAAGCCCAGCTGTGAGCTCTTCTACCTCAGAGAAAATCATATAATTTTTAACTAGAAAATCTGTCACTCTGCAGTGAGGATCTCAATAGAAATTAGCCATTCCTATATCTATCCTAAAGAATGAGTAAGCAACTCTAGTTTCTAAACATACCTGATACCCCAAGATGATATTAAAGCTGTGGGCCCATGACAACCAAGATCATCATAAGGAAATACAGAAACTGAATTTTTGCATACACCCAGAACATTTTTACACAGTATTTAGTTTGAATTTAGTGTACAGCAATACAATATGTGAGGTTAATAGACATTATTCCCATACCAAGGCTGTTTCTTTTAGAAAATCAATATAATTGGATAGAGCAATATATTTCTAATATCCAGTAAATGAAATTTTAACCTAGAGCAGTAAATAATTACCCCCGACGTGGTACATAATTCCCATGCACATGGGTAATATCATTATAGCTACTACTGTGAGCAGAGCTGGAGATTTCAAATTAGGTAACAAGTTATATGTACCTGGGTTATAGGTTAAACTACCATACTATAGTATGAGGTATTTCATAAATATTTAGCAAAGAGTCCTGTGGCACCTTACAGACTAACAGACGTTTTGAAGCATGAGCTTTCATGGGTGAATACCCACTTTGTTGGATGCATGAAACGAAGCATGTGTCATGCATCCGACGAAGTGGGTATTCACCCACAAAAGCTCATGCTTCAAAACATCTGTTAGTCTATAAGGTGCCACAGGACTCTTTGCTGCTTTTACAGATCCAGACTAACACGGCTACCCCTCTGATATTTGACATAATTATTTAGTAGCTTTATAGGAAATAGTGCTAACTTACACTAATTCTACTTCTTTACTATGTGATCACTTACATTTATTAGAAGCAATAGTAGCTGAGGACACTCAGCAGTTGGCAGGAGACACTTTCTACCTTGCAAGAATGGACCCTTGCCTGCACTATGAAAATGACCCAGTGCTGACAATAAGTGTCAGTCAAAGGTGAAAGTGAGCCTGTTCTGAACATACTTAGCTGCAAATGTGGCCAAGGACAAACACTGTTCAGCATCGTTTCAGAAACTATGGCTAAGTTCACTAGTCCTGATCACTACTTCCACTCCTGTTGCTCATATTCAGGTCCAAATTCTGAAAATCTCTAAGGACCAGATCCTTAAAGGTTTTTAGGGTTAACTTCATTTGAAATCAATGGGAGTTAGGCACCTAAATACGTTAAAGGATCTGGGCCAAACCCTTCCCAGGAGATGCTGAGAATTCTCAGTGCCTCATGATATCAGCCTAAGAGCTGTATACCTCATAGGATCAGATCATCGGAATGCAGCTTTGGCCTTCCATCCTTTTAGCAACTGCCCAATAGGCAGGATACAACACCAAGGAATGCTCTAAATAAGAATGAGTGAGCTATATGAGCCAGATCCTGTGAACACTTACTCATGCAAGTGGTTCTATTCAAAGCAATGGGACTAACTGCATAAGTACTGGTCTGAACGATTTGGATCTAAGCATGTGTTACCACAGGCTGGTGATAGCATTTAGAAGTTGAGAAGCAATGACTGTTTTATACCAGTGCCGCTAGGATACTTCAAGATGAAAAAGTGGCGAGAAATTAATTCAAAGTATGAAAATGCATAGATAAGATGCACAGGTAGATAAGAATTAAATCAACCAATCATTCCTGGGTTGAGTTATCCATGGGCAAATGTACTCATTGTTTATCTAGTTGTTGATTTTTATTTTAGTGAGATGGTGGAAAACCAGTGGGCAGAAACAAAACATGCATTAGCATAACGAGAAACAGTACCTGAACAGTACCTTTGATGGCAGGAGGAGTGTACACACTCTGCTTTCTCTGCTTAGGGGAGGCATTCTGTGACTAGGAATAAGAGAAAGAGGTTAAAAAAACATGGAAGGAAAGTGTCAAACCATGTCAGACCATTTCTTGGGTGTGTGTGTGGAGGGAAACAAGTCTGCTGGTTATCAGTTATGCAGTCTTTCTACATTGCCTCTTTTACCAACATGGCTTGTATTGTTCACATAGCCCTGTTTTCCCTCTGAGTTCCTGTTAGTTCTGCTCCAGTCAGTGGTAGACAATCCAGACAATTATTATCTAATATGGTGGTGTGTTATTCTGGATATGCTTCCTGTATGTTACAGTAATATTTCATGTAGCATGCCCTCTTGAATAAGGCATTTGCACTTCTGATAGAGAAATATCCATGTTACTTGGAAAACAAACTGGGAGATTTGCAATTCCAGGAACACTTTTCTTGCCTTGTGGCATATATATTGTTCCCCTTTCACCTGATTGCAGCCAACCCTATAGTCTATATGGGTCTGAAGTAACCCCCAGAAACTGAATATATACCCATCTACATCTACAGACTTTGTAGCCTGTGTTGATATCCCAAACTAGAGCACCTTTACACCGTATAATTGCTCAGAATTCACAAGGGTAACTGTATCAATGGCAAGGGTTCTTCATAAAGAAGGTATGTTGTATGAATCAGATCCCAGTTCCTGGGATGCCACCTACCTATATGAAAAGCCATGATTTGATACAAAGAGTTGTGTCTAAGGCCTTGTCTACACTTACCAGTAGATTGGCACTGCTGCAATCAATGCAGCGGATGTCAATTTAGCAGGTCTAGTGAAGACCCACTAAATCAATGGCAGAGCACTCTCTGGTCAACTCCAGTACTCCATCTCTGCGAGAAGAGTAAGGGAAGTCAATGGCAGAGCACCTTTGGTGTAGACACTGCAGTAAGTCGGCCTAAGCCACATAACTTGGGTCAACTTACTGCAGTAGTATAAACAAGGCCTCAGGTGCAGTTCTTTTGGTTCCTGAGCAAAATAGGCCTAACTTTGTTTTAAAACAAGCCTGGATATAAAGAAGTGTTTTTCAGCATTAAAATAAAGTAGCTTATACAACTTACATTCCATATAAAATTGATACCCATATGGGAAATATATCTTTACATGAACTGAAAGAATGAAAGCTTTATTTTCATCATAATTCAATAAAAGACATAGTACAACCACATAAATAAGTAAATAAATAAATAGTAGAAGTGATAATCCAAAAGAAAAAAGCCTCCAAAAAAGTAACGTTCACATGTTCAATTCTAGAATAATTAAAGAAATACTGACATTCATAAAAGTGCACATACAAACTGATGAGACACCTTTTTTTCCAATAGATTGTGACTGGGCAACAAAATGCAGATGAAATTCTGTGTTGAGAAATGCAAAGTAACGCACATTGGAAAATATAATCCCAATTATACATACAAAATGATGGGGTCCAAATTAGCTGTTACCACTCAAAAAATATCTTGGAGTCATTTTGGATAGTTCTCTGAAAACATCCACTCAATGTGCAGCGGCCATCAAAAAAGTGAACACAATGTTGGGAATCATTAAGAAAGGGATAGATAATAAAACAGAAAATATGATAATACCACCATATAAATGCATGGTATGCCCACATCTTGAATACTGTGTGCAATTCTGGTTGTCTCATCTCAAAAAAGATATATTAGAATTGGAAAAGGTACAGAGAAGGGCAACAAAAATGATTAGGGGTATGGAAGAACTTCCGTATGAGGAGAGATTTAAAAGATTGGGACTCTTCATCTTGGAAAAGAGACGACTAAGGGGCAATCTGAAAGAAGTCTCTAAAATCATGAATGGTGTGAAGAAAATGCATAAGGAATTATTATTTACCCCTTCACATAACACAAGAATCAGAGGTCATTCAATGAAATTATTAGGCAGCAGGTTTAAAACAAACAAAAGGAGGTATTTCTTCACACAATGCACAGTCAAACTCATTGCCAGGGGATGTTGTGAAGGATAAAAGTATAAATGGATTAAAAAAATAATTAGATAAGTTAATGGAGGATAGGTCTCGCAATGGCTATCAGCCAAGATAATCAGGGATGCAACCCCATGCTTTGGATTTCATTAAGCCTCTGACTGCTAGAAGCTGGGACTGGACAACAGGGGATGGATCACTCAACAATTGCCCTGTTCTGTTCATTCCCTCTGAATCATCTGGCATTGGCCACTGTTGGAAGACAGGATACTGGGCTAGAAGGACCATTGGTGTGACCCAGTATGGCCGGTCTTAAGTTCTTATTGAAACTCTCCTAAAACAATAAATAGTTTAAACATTCAAATTACATGCTTTTAGTGAGGCTTGATGTAAGGGAATTCTGCTGACACATTTAAGTTTGGTACAACACTCAGGCCTTGTCTACACTCAAAGTTGTACTATACCAGTATCTAACTAATGCGTAACTATACCTGAATAGCTAAAGCTATTGTGTGGATGTAATTATACTGGTATAAAAGTGTCTATAACCATCTATGGAAAGGGACTAAGCTATACTGGTATAAGCCCCCTTTAAATGGCATAACTACATCTATATTGGGAGTTGTGCAATGTATATCTAGTTTCATAAAATGTCACATCACTGACCAAAACAATTATGGAGGTACAAAAACTGGGTAGACAATGCCTAAGAGAACTATTCTTTCATCTTATCAATTTCCTATTGTATTTTATTATAGTGATGCAATGGAAATTCATCTTTTTCTCAAGTAGTCACTTGAAAGGCCTCTTTATATTTCTCTGTGTGTTTGAGATTAGTACACTGTCAGTGTATTTTCTAACAGATCTAGTCTTTCAACAGACATCAATTTAAGTTGGTGCTTAGGAAAAACACTTTCACATAAATATGGCCAATGCTATTATCCTATTATATCATAATGGATGGAAAGATGCTGTTTATGAATAAAACATTTGTTGTATTCAAAGAGTGCTCTTGATGCTCTGCGTGTGACATGCCATTGCTCCTCACCACAGCAAGGCTTCAGGAGTCTGTATTTGGATCTATGTCTGAAACAATACTGCCTATTGCTATTTAAAGCAGCGCTTGCCTCCTTAAAACACCAGAACAAGAGAAAGAGATCGAAGGGAGGTGGGAGAATTTGGGGGAGAAAGAGATGGGACTGGAGGAGCTAACCTTAGACTTCATTGCAAACTTAATACTTGAGCTAACGTCCACTGAAGTCAATGGAAAGATTAATTGATTTCAATGAGCACTAGTTCTGGCCCTGATACAGAATTAGAAAGGAAGCTTGCAATCCCTAATCTCCCCTGCACTACTGAATGGCATTTGCTGTGCTCATTAACCTGAATAGAGACTAATCGAGAAATTGACCAGAACTAAAGGAGCAACAGGTATTTGTACAAAGCCATTTATCTAGAACAGGGGTCGGCAACCTTTCAGAAGTGGTGTGCCGAGTCTTCATTTATTCACTCTAATTTAAGTGCCAATAATACATTTTAACCTTTTTAGAAGATCTCTCTCTATTAGTCTATATTATACAACTAAACTATTGTTGTATATAAAGTAAATAAGGTTTTTAAAATGTTTAAGAAGCTTCATTTAAAATTAAATTAAAATGCAGAGCCCCCCGGACCGGTGGCCAGGACCCGGGCAGTGTGAGTGCCACTGAAAATCAACTCGCGTGCTGCCTTTGGCACACGTGCCATAGGTTGCCTACCCCTGATCTAGAAGCTTCATCCATTAAAAGCTGTGTCAGTTATGGAAGCCTGATAATATAAACAATTGTATAAACCAGCAAAACAAGAATTAAAATATTTCAAAATGGTGGTTAAACAATAGCCCACAATTTAAAAAATGTAACTAACTTACTTCTCCTTGTGAGTTGTTCTTTCTCTTCTCATCTATTTCTATAAAAGGGAAAAGATTCAATTAGAGAAAAGGGAGTACCAAAAACTTGTTTTTTCCAGGGTAAATATTGTGAACCGTATTCTGATCTCAAAAGTATTTCCACTGTAAATAAGGAATAACTCCACTGATTTACAAGTTTCTCTAGCCTTTGTCTGTCCTGTAGGCCAAAGAGATCAACACTCTCTAAACATAAAAGGGCTTTAGTCAGATTTCCAGAAGTGCTCAGCACTCAACAGCTCCTGTTCAGAACAACAGGTGATAATGGGCTCTTTTGAAAATCTGTCCCTTAGATTGCAAGCCTTTGGGACAGGAACTTCACCTTCTTTTATGTTTGCAAAACACCTCGTAGTTTATGGGTACAACTAGAAATTAATTAATAATCATTCATACCAACTACAAGTTGTTAAATTATTAATATAACAGCAAAATGACATCACTGAGGAGTACCTTATAATTATACATAAAATTGGCAATTCTAGATATAATTATTTCTAAATTTAAAATTTAAAAGTTTCATGATAGCACACTGGTTTAGGGTCAGAAGTGATGATGGAGTGTTTCTTGTTATTACATAGTGCTGTTGGTTAATTTACATGGTATACGCTGTCTCCATCAATGACCTAAATTTAGTACTTCTAAAGAAAGTAAATACCTCCTATAATTTATGTTAGACTATGCAATGCTGTGCATGGGATAGGAGGTCAATTGCATCCTAACACCTAGTTGCAATCGGTTTAGGCCCTGTTGCATAAGATTTAATTACCTTTCTATTGTCACAACTTGCATGTTGTTAGTGGTCAAAAAGTAAGTTGTCAATCCTCAAGCATGATTTGCCAATGACTGCACTATCTATTGGGCGAGACCTTTGATGCCACATAATTATAGAGCTCTAAAATAAAGTGACATTAAAATATAGTGCAACAAATCTCTCACCATCAAGACACATGGGCCCCACCCTAAGATCTTCCATCCTAAAATGCCCCTGTGCACTTCCCACTAAAGTCTGGTGAATTTGTGCATGTGTACCTGCAGAGAAAATAGGGCCCAGTGTGTGTGTGTGTGTGTGTGTGTGTGTGTGTGTGTGTGTGTGTGTGTGTGTGTGTGTGTGTGTGTGTGTGAGAGAGAGAGAGAGAGAGAGAGAGAGACTATTGAATCAGAGCCAGGAAGAATTTATTTAATTAATTTATTTATAGTGTTTTCTATGGCACTCATCTCTTTGGTATCTGAGAACCGCACAAACATTAACTGATTAATTGCAATTCCTTCACATATGACTGCATAAGACATGCATTAAAAGTACTGATATTCCACTGTATAAAGGGTGAATTGAAACAGGCCCTAAATATTAGAGTTCATTCCTAAAGAAGGGGGCAGCCTTGGGCCAGCAGATAGGGTGCTAGGCTCTGAGTGATGGGGCCTGTTCCTGCCACTGGCCTGTTGTGTGACCTGGGGTAAGTTATTTTTCAGTTACCTGTCTATAAAATGGGGATAGAGATACTTACCCTTCTTCTTAGAGCTCTTTGAGAGCTAAAGATTGAAATCACCAAATAGGAAATCATTAATGTGGGTAAGAGAGACATTTGATTTCAATGGGAATTGAGTGGGTCAAGGATTTTCATGATCAGGACCCTGTGTTTCATTTTGAGCTGGAGTTTGAATTAATCCAAAGCTCAGAACAAAGGCTAGTGAAAGCTGAGTTTGGTGACATTCCATCTTAAATCTGCTCAGGATTGTGAATCTCGCAACAAAACTTGAGCTGAACCTTGGGCTGGGAACAAAACCTGCAACCAGTAACATTTTGTCTGGTTTCAAGTTTCATTACTTAAGGCTTGCACAGCTCTACTCAACAGAGCCTGCACTTTTGCCGTTCTTTTCAGCAGGATCACATTACACTTCTAAGCAATGGACATTGCTGCTAAACTAACCTGTTCACCTTATTCACAGCTGCACATACACTGAAGTCAGTAATACGAACAGGATTTGACCATGTGTGGGTTTAGAAAAAGCCACTTAGTTGCTCTAATGCAATCAGCACCAAATATCCAGCATAGCACCTCTGTGAAAATCTGGGAATGAAGAAAAGCCATTCGATTATTTTTTAATTAAGTCCCTGAAATCATATGACCTGATTGTGTTTGCAATTTCAGTAGACTGGGGAGATCAGGAAACAGAAAGGAGGGGATCCAGCTTAGAGCTAAAGGAGACAGGCTTGGGGGAGCAGCCACAAACAGTGCCTTCAATGAGTTGACAGGTGAAGGGAAGAAAGAAGAGGGAGCCATGGTTGGAGAGGCAGTGGTGATGGAGTTGAGTGGGTAGCTTGATATCATTACTAAATTGCTCTTTGGGTACTATCTCCCCTTGAGAGAGTTCAAAGAATGGTTTAAAACAAGTCGTAAATATTGGAGCTGATTAATAATGAAAAGTGAAATCCTGGCCTCACAGAGGTTAATGACAAAACTACAGTGGGGCCAGGATTTCACCCAAGGTCTGTTATGATTATACAGAAAAAAACACATTTATTTGGACTCACATTTAATATGCTGACAATTACCTCATTAAGAATGAAAATTATTTTGGTCAGGCTTTTATGAATTGAAATTTCAGGCTATTTACACCTGATATAATTTCCCTTACAGATTTCATCACACTCTGTTATTTGTAAGTATTTTTTGTGTTCTTCCATCATACAACTATACATCATTTTATTACATTTTAAAACTGAACATATGGCATTTTTCCAAACTGGATTTTAATGTGGCATATTAGAAACGGATTTGGATAGCTGGGAACAGACTTGTATGTACCTAAGATATTTTAAACAGATGCACTCGAAATTAGTGGTGAAGGTTTGAGTTGATTTTACCACACCTTTGCTGAAGAAAGGTGGAAAGACTTTGTTGACTCTTAATAACATTTGAAGCTCAAGGGATTCTAAAGTCATGTGAATTAAGTAAAGCTCAGTCTCTGGCAGAGTAAACAAAGACTTCAAATATAGAGCTTCACTTTGCTCAATGGTTTCAGAAAGAGCAGGGTTCCATTTTTATAAATCCAGGGCTCAAAGCTGAAGCCCTGAGATGAGCACTTTTATCAGTCTATCTACATAAGTAACAGTCTTGCATAAGGCCTGATCCTGAAGTGAGATTCATGGAGGTAGATCTTCACACTTTTGTGGAGCTCCATTGAAATCAAAGGGGGTCCAGACAGATGCAGGAGTCTGGCTGCCCAGATCTCATTTCAGGATCAGAGTCTTGCTCATTGCAAACTCCCACTCACTTTCACTGGCATTTGAGGGAAAGGTGCAAGATTTGGCCCAGTGACATTTCTGCAAAATGGAGAGAGACACATTGGGGAATTCTTTTACTGAAAGTCTTCAGTGCAGATCAATTTCTAATGCTTGTTAGCACAGACATATCCTCATACCCACATCAGCATGCAGTTAGTTGAGTTGCACCAGAGTCAGCCTGTTATAAAAGAGGTTAGAAGCTGGCCATGCTCTGAGTGGCAGTCAGAATGACCACAGCTATATTTGATTATCAGTTTCCAAGCAAATCCCCATTAGTTTTGCAAAGAAACATGACCATCCTGTGCAGAGAGCAATGTGGTCTCTTTAGAATGAGAATGGAGACAGGAAACATGAGCATTACACATCTGCCTCCCTTCCCTCTTCTCCCATCGGATAGACTTAATGCACTCATGGCAACTGTGCAAAGCACAAGGTGACATATTGTAAATGACTTGGCCTCTGATCTCACCGGCGGGCTCCCCAGTGGAGTCATCCTGCAAAATCATATCTCATCAGACTAAGTAATCTGCTTCCTCCTCCACTCGTAAGAACAAATAAAAACCTTTGCTGCAGTTTTCCGTTGGGCACAGGGAAGGCAGAGCAGGTTGCAGAGAGCAGCTGCCAGCACAGAAAAAGCTCAGTGAGTGGCAGGTATAATTGCTGAGAAATGTGTGTGCGTGCCTGCAGTTCACTCTACTCCACTAGGAGGCACAATTGGGTCACACTAGACTCTCCCAGCAACCCTGCCCCTTGCAATATTCCTGTACAACAAAGGATCAATTTCTGCCCTGGGTTCAGCCTGGGCAGCCCAACTGTTTATAAAATAGCAGAGAGGAAGGATGAATTTGCTGTTATGATGCTGGACTGGGACTCAGGAGTTGAGCTGGTTGAAACTGTTGGGTCCCGCCCTCCCAGTGAAAAATCTCTTTGGTATCAAAATTTTCATTTAATTTTGGTTGGGTTCATTTGTTTTACTTTGGAGATTAAAATCATACTCTCTTACTTTTTTAATTTCAATGTGCTTTTCCCATTGGAAAAAGGAAAGGCATGGAAGAGTGAAACGAAGTGGAAAATAAAGCACTTACGGTCATTTTCTAATTTTTTTTCCCCCAGAGGAAAAAAGCAAGTGTCACTTGGTGCTTCTTTCTCTCATTTAAAGAGACAGACCAGTCAAAATTAGAGAAAGTGCTACTTTGAAAAGGGAAAGTGCTACTTCCACTCATTTTTACCTTGTTAAAACATTTTCCCTCCAATTTTCTAGTGGAAACAGGTAGAGGCCATGTTAATGGCAGTCAGAAACTTAATCCCCAGAGGCCAGGCTGACATTTTTTACTCCAAAATAAATTAGTTATTTCATCAGTTTAGTCAGTAAGACTTGTTGAAAAAATTCTGTTGAAACTGTTTTTTGATGGAAAATTGGATTTTGGCCCCCAAAAAGTTCATTAAAAGTTTCTGCTTTATTTGGAAAAGTTAATTTTGTTATTGAAAAACCATAAACTGAAAAATAGTTTTAGGCTGAAAAATAAAACTTTTCACTTTTTGGCTGAATATTTTTTGTGTTTTGTTTTTTGTTTTCACTAAAAGGTCAAAATTTTCCACTTTCTGAGCAGCTCCAATCATCTGTCTGTTTCTGAAACAGCTGCATTCCGATTTCACTACTCCTTCATTTGGGCTTGGCTTTTCCCATGCAGTGAGAAGTGCCTGCATACATTACTACTGCAAGAGAAGACACAGTGGAGCTAAATGAAGTGATGGAGCCCCAAGGAAATGGGTCTGGATAGCTGATGGCTGGTTTGGGTGCACAGTGGATATGGTGCTAATGGCCTGGAGCATCCCTCAAGCCCTTTTTACATGCACATCCCTCCATTGCCACATGGAGAAGAGGCTCAGCCACCAGTCTGTGGTGCCATCCTTCAATCCTCCTCCAGATATGCCAGCTTTTCAATGGGGCTGGGGGAATCATCAGCTGGAGGGTTTCTGGCTTCTTTGCAGTGCGGGTGCTAGCCTATTGAGGGCACTAAGCAGAAATACCCCCTCCCCCATACACACAGAACACATACTAATAATTAATAGGAGGCCCCCTTGAGCTGCTCAGAGCACTAAGCAACTGTATAGTCGGCTAATGCCTAGTGCCAGCTCTGCTACTTTGTGACACTGGAACAAGCAAAGCAGGTGGAACAGAGCCAGGAATCTGGCTTATTATGTGAAATGTTACATTGGAAGGGATTTTAAATCTTAAACTAGAACGAATCAAAGGTTACCGCTCCTAGAAACTCGTTCACCAGTTTTTGTTTCATTAGTATTCACTTGTCAAAATTTCTTTCTGGCAAAATAATGCCATGTCTCTCAGCAAATATGAATTGGTTATTTTTATGTGAAATAAATGGACCAAATGCTGATGTTTGTGAATTTGACTTGTGCTGAAATTTTATCATTTTCTTAGGTGGAAGAAAAAAAAAAGATTCACTTCTTCTTAGTTCTTTATGTCAACATGACCATCTTGGAGTGTGAATGAGGCAAAGGAAGCCTTTCTCACTAGGGGACATGGAAGGCCTTAATGCAGGCACTCAGTGGACATGGTCTGTTTGGATTTTCTGTGTAACTTTATGAAAGTCCCTTAGGCCCATGTTTTCAGAAAACTGCATCTGCAATAGTACACCTAAATTGTACAGACAATAACTGCAGTTAAACATACAATCTCAGTAACTGCATGAGCAAATGACTAGTTTCTGACATAACTGGTAATTTCTCGTGCCACCTATGGGAGCAGATGAATGTTCAATTTTCTGAAAATGTTGGCTTTCCTTTGTGTGCCTCAGTTTTCCCCTCAATAAAATGAGTGATAGCTACCTACCTGTTTCGAGGGGATATTATGCAGCTACATTAACTGGTGTTCAGAAAGCATTTCAGATGGAATGTAACTTAGAAATTCAATGTCTTAGTATTATTTATTTTCTACCTCCAAAACGGCCTTTATTTTCCACACAACCAAAAAATCAAGCCAATTTCAAAAACGTTACATTCTCTGCTCTTAACCTGCAGTGAGGATTTTCCATGCTGCTCTAACCACTTTTCAAGTTATCTTGTTGCATGACTGAGCTAAGAAATTGAAAAATATCTAGTCAGGCAAACATGTGAAACACTTTCATAAAGTGAATTGTCTGGTTTCCTTTTGTCCATGTCTCTTCAGGAAAACTCTACTGCCGAGGCATATGTAATTTCATTTAATTACTAAGAAATACGGCAAATCCTGCTGAGCATTAGTGTGTGCCTCTGTAAACCTCTGCACTGAACAAGTGCCTCATTAAACTACAATATCCCAGCTGCCAGGGTAAGTGTAGCTGGAGGCAGTTTTTTCCTCCTTTGTTCTAGGGCTGATAAGAGAGTAAGTATTCTACAGTTCCACTGCATTTCATACTCTATTCAGCATATAAATTATTGCTTGGTCTTACAGGGAACCCTAATAACACGATTTGTTCAGGAAATATTAATAAAAATATAGGGTAGAAGCACCAGCCCACGCCATTCTTCCCTTGCTTCTTCTACAATGTACTGGTGGTAGGTTGGTAGCATATGAAACCTACTGTAGTGTGTTGAGTCAGGCACCTTCACCAATGGAGCTTCCTGGAGTTTAGGCTAGGAGAGACTGTATGGATCAATGCCTTGTGTGCACAGGGGATTTCTAGAGCATAATGGTGTTAATCTGAGAAAACAGAGTAAGTAACACAGTGGCACAGTTGGCTAATGAATGCTAAGAACCTGTAGGAGTCAGTCACCCAAGTTGCCTGTCATTTTTAGGCCTTTATCCTGCAAAGAGCTTGACTTGTGTGAACACTTACGCCTGCCCTGAGCCCCACTGAGACCAATGAGATTCTGCAAGGATTGATCACTCTCCAGGGTCAGGGCCTTAATCAGTATTGCTTTAATAAATTGAATAAAGTATATCACTGTTGGTGCCCTTTACAAAAGTCATGACAGTAGAATCTAATACAAAGTTACATGCCATGGATTTTCTAAGCTAGTGACTAGGCTGCCTGTCCTAAAAGAAATAATAATAAATATTCTGTATGTATTAGGTACCAAAGCCTCTGAATGCCTTACTTAAAATAAAAATAGTTAAAACATACTTAATGACTCAAATTAAATCCAGGCACTGCTGTAAAGTAATGTATTCAATCTAGACCCCTACTCCTGAACCCACAGACATCTACCTATGTTTTACAGAATTTACTACTTGTAGGAGAGGATTCTCCAGCTTTATGTCAATGTAACTTCAATGGGGTTGATTTCAGCATAAAACTGAAATACCACAGTTACCTACCCACAGAGAATTAAACTCTTTCTACACAGTTTTTACCATACTATAGAATGCTATGCCAAGGATAGAATTCTCTCTTCAATAATTTAGGATGGTCCAAAAGCCGACTGAAAAAATATACAATTTTCTATTAATTTATATAAGACTTTTCCATAAGGCAAAAACTGTTGGGACCTGCAGGAAGAGCTGCAATGTAATGGTGCCAGCACACTCCTTGAACACTGAGGAAGGGATCTCCATTGAAAGTCTGGCATAAGCTACTGTGGAGAGCTGCACAGGGGCGGGCCAGGGGATGGACCGTTGGATCTGAGTTGGCACAGATCAAGTGGCATGGAGGAGCTCTGCATTGCAATCTCATGCTCTAATCCCAGGCAGGAGACTAGATTTAATCTCCCTAGCCTACCTGCACTCCTCCATCATATAGCCTGATGACTCAGGCTGTATGTGAGAGAAATGCATGTGCCCTGGTGTATTGTTAATTTAGCTCTAATATTTACATATTACTCTGCACAACAGACACCAGCCCAAACACCGTTGGCTGAAGTGTCCCCATACCTAATCAACCTCAACACAGCCCCACTTTGTACAGCATATAACTCCAGAACCTCCTGGCTCTTTATCCCTGCCAGATGGTTTCTAAGACCCATTAACACCAGGAATGCCACAGGTCAGATGGACCAGCTGGTTGCCCATTTAAAAGCTTTGCCTCCAGATAAATTAGCCTGATCATGTTTGCCTAGTTCTGCATTTCCGGCATCAGTCATTAAGGAGTAAACTTTAGCAATGCCGACCAGGAGCAACCATGCTCTTTGTTAGAATAAAGCCCATCTAATAGCAATTTTTAAAATTAACTTTAAAACAAAAAAAATACAATAGAGCCATTTCCTCTAGACATGCTAGTGTCTGCTGCAAAGACAGCCCCATCGGAGCAAGTCTCTCTACAAAATCTGGTATGAGTGCTGGCTGCACAAGAGGGGCAGCAATACCTAGTGACCCAGGGATGACTGCATAATAATTCTAGATGTGAAACAAAACCCTCTTTCATAATTTACAAGGATCAACATTCCCCTAAGACGTACATACTGAGACTCAAGGGAATATGGAGCCATCTTAAATCTCAAAAGTAAATCTCGATGCATTTGTTTATAACACTACACCCTCAGAAAGAAGTCATAGTGCCTAGTTCACCACTATGATATTCCAGCTTTATTCTAGTGTAGCTCATGGAAATCAATGGAGGTACACTGGCATAAAACTGGAATATCACAGTGGTGAATCAGGCCCACAGTTTTACCCCCACCACACACCCACAGATGACTTATTATAATAGGTACAAAAATGTCACCTTCTTTTTGTCGTCATCTTCTAATTCTTCCCCAGATGGGCCAAACTTTGATCTGTTACACTGGAGTAAATCCAAGATAATTCCCATAATCAGTGGAATTACCCCAGATTTCTGTTGGCGTAACTAAAATGAGCATTTGAGCCTGGGCTTTTTCACTCTCCTCTCCACTTCTTTGTGTTTTGCCTTCTACTTAATGCCACCCCAAGAGTCTACCTGCCATCCTGGACACTCTAGATTGCACTCTACAGCATAGGCACAACTTCTATGTTTCACCCATCTTACTAACCACTTTGTAAATTAAGAGTTTTTTTAAAATGCACAGTCAGGAAGCACGCACTCATACATGCATGGGTATAGGAAAGACCTTGCTTTGCACTGAATTTATGTTGAGCAATTCCTACTGGCATTGGCGAGCATTTACTCATGCAAGTAGTCCCAGTGATATACCTCATCAGCTGTCTCTCTACAGGTGGGAGGCTTGGAGTCCTAAACATGGAGAGAAATGGTGATATAATGATGAGAATCTTCTGGTGGTCTCTTTTGCCTGCTTTGCCACCCCCTTTGCTGTTAATCCAACTCTTCCCTTGTTGATCTCTTTAAAGTGATAGAGACATTTGGTAAAAGGCTGGCCTATGTGGTAGGATCAAGGTTTCACCCCCTCTATCTGCTCATTGTTTTAAATATAAGTTTTTTAAATTTACTTTAGATCAGAGGGGGAAGGGCTAGATTTTGGCTCTGAAGTAGAGGAAAGCAAGGGGCAACATTTTTTAGTTTCTGCCCAAAACAGCAGAAAGTTTGTATTAAGGATTATTAAGACTATGAACACTGGGGTCTTAGAGTCCTCTAGGATGCTTAGCAGATGTGCATCAGAATTGGAGCTAGTCAAAAAAAATTGAAATGGCAACAAAAATTGTAATAAAATTTTTTCACAAAAAATGGCAAAAACAACTGATGGAATGTTTTCAGTTGTATTTTTTTTGCCAATTTTTGGTCAGCTCTAATTACAATAGAATGAGCCTCAGAAAGACTGTTGGCAAAGCTTGTATCTTTAGAAGATTTTTCAAATGTAAGAGCAGTCTCCTGACATATAGTCACTAATCAGTCATATGGGAGCAATTACAGGCTTAGTATTTCTTATGTGAGGAAGAGATCAACTCAGGGGGTTAGGGGGGCACTATTTTAAAATAAATCTCCTGTTGTAATAATTGATATAGAGATTGGCTTTAAATCACAATGTAAACATTGCTAATTTGAACTTAAGGCCTCTTAGCAGTTCTCAAAGCAGCACCATCTCCCTTTGTGTGAAATAAAGGGAATTGCCTTTCAGTTAGGGCGTGATAAAGGAGTGAAACTGGAATAAGTGAAAGTGTTTTTCTTTTCATGTCTCTAACATGTCACGTTGTGTGCAGGATATAGTTTAAAATGTCTTACTAGCAGAGATAAATTATCAAGACTAAACGATTCATTGAAACATCAGGCATAATTTAGAGAGAAACTTCCTCATACAGAATTTGCAATTGATCAAGTGAAGAGAATTCTTCAGATTTACAGAAGGGAGAAGTCCCTGAGAAAGCCACAAGGTGTCACTGTTTACAGAAGGTGCATTTCAATGTCTAACGGAGAGTTGCTTTATAGCTGTGTCTAATTATTTCATTCTGAAAGAATATCAATTTAGAGACAAACACATTTTTCCTGTTTCCAACACAACAAAAGTTAAATTTAATCATAGACCCTCAATGTTTCACATATGCCAACTCCGTACCAACATCTATTGCATCTTGAATACCTAGAAAAGCTTAAGAAAATATTTGAGAGACTGGCACTTAAGGGCCTGCATCAGCAAAACAAAAACAAACAAACAAGAATTCTCTGCTCCCTGCCCATGTGAGGGGAGCAAGAAATATAAACATATAAATATAAATGAAATCTTGGCTTCCCCCAAGTCAATGGAAGCTTTGCTATTGACTTCAATAGTCAGGATTTCATCCAGTGTAAGGAAGTGTTTTGTGTCCCATGTGCTGGATAATAACACATAAAGACTTCATGCTTGTAAAATGAAACTAGCTCTTAAGAGAACTATTTACAGTGATGCTTCAATTGCAGTTATATGCTCACAGAATGACTTCCTGCCTCCTTCCCTAGACCCTTCCATTCTGCAGCCTGTGCTGCTCCCTCCAAGTTCCATGAAGGTTGCTACAGAAAAGTCCCTAAACCTACAGAAGTGCAAGGATTCCATTTCCCTAGCTTCATCCATATAAGCTTTATATGTGTTGAATTTAAAATGTTTCTTTAAGGAGCATTGTAGCATTTAGTTAATCAAGCTAGCTCATTGGGAGAACACCTTGTAGAGATATAATAGGTGCTTATTTAAAAAAAAAAATTATCCCCTAGATTAAATCATGTTGTTGTAAGAAGTTCTGTCCAACTCTTCATATACAATATTAAGGTTCAGCTCTGATTAAAAACATTGAGCATACCACAACATTTATATCTGAAGATGGAATATAGCCAGCAACTGTTACTGTTAATTTCCTTCTAACTTTGTGTTGGACTGAAAATCCCTTTGATGTTTTAATGGTTTTTTTTTTTTTACAGAGTTCTGATCTCTCCACCCTGGACACACTGTTCTGAATGCTAGATAAACCTTAAAGATACCTAAACTTTGCACTAAATTAATGGATTAGCAGATGTGTGGACTTGTCATTTCAAGTTTTTCCTCTGGGATATATTTATTATCTGGTTTTGTACATGCCTTTTTAGAAGAAGGATTTATTCCTAACCTTTTATTTATCTATTATTCTCGTTCACTGAATCATTTCATTACTGATCTTTGTAAAGCATAATGTATATGGTACTAAACATACAGTAAAACACATTGGAGCTATAGCTCCATAAATTAAATTATGTTTCTTCCTATCTATAGCTAATCTAAACATTTAGGGACAGATTTTTTCACCTTTACTCACATTGATTAGTGCTTTATTCTACAACTAGTCCTACTGATTTCACTGCTTGGACCTGATGCAGTACTTACTAAATGAAATCTTATAGCTAATCACAGTGTTCATAGAAATCTATGAATCTTCGACTCAGTGAGAGTAAAAGTGACAGAATCTGGCCCTTGGGTGGTATTTTACTAGTCAAATAAGTATATTCTAATCACAGCAAATGCAGGAAAGGATCTTCATTCAGGAAAGTATTTGCGCATATACTTAAATTTAAGCAGGTGCTTAAGTGCTTTGGCAAATTAAGGACATGCACTTTACTGAAATTTCAGTATGAAATCTAAGCAAAATGCATGTTTCTTTGGCAACCTTTACTGTTAAAACCATGTTTAAGAAAACTGTTTAAATGTTTCTGATAACAGATTTGTCTTGTGGTTTTGACTTATCATCAGAGGAATAGATTTCTTTACCACCAAACTACTCTGCAGAAAACCAACAAGAAGAAACTCGACTTCAGTATCAGGGAAGCTGTCACTGAGAATGCTGGCATGGAATGATAGCTGGGTGTCTACCAAATGACAGATGTTCATCAGTTCTGTGTAATAAAGCACTCTGAGAGGTCAAGGTATTCAAGCTGTACCTAGGTCTACATTGTTGAATTCTACTAATTATGGATTAGATTCTAATTTTCTGAATATTACATTACTGCACAAGTAGGCCCGTTTCAATGAATGGAATCACATCTGGTGGAATGCGCACCCTATCTGAGTATTAATGTGGCGCTAAACCTCTAAGGAGAGAGACATTACCGTGCCATGAATGCTCATTAATCTATAATTAGTGTCTTGGCCAAGATTTAGGCGCCTAAATTCAGGCTACTATGTCTGAAGATCTTGGCCTACATATCCAACTGTAATTGAAGCAGGAATAGATCATTCATCTTTTCAATGAAGTAAGATTTTGGCTTTTCTCTGACCACTCTCTTAGCAGCTTGAAACTGAGTGTTTAATCAGCAAAACTTCTACTGAGCTTGAGTAAGGCTGACTAAATAATGACGTAACACAGAGGTGAAAGTAAGGCAGTCTGGCCTCTCCAGGCTGGTGATTTAAAGGGCCTGGGGCTCCCTGCAGTGGCCAGAGTAGAAAACAACCACACGCGCAACAAGCATAATTTCACCTGCATATGACAGATGCCCTAGCCTGAACTTGAGGGAAATGGGGTGTGAGCTGCACGGTGATCATCCAGGCTGATATTCTATAATCTGTGCTGGGACCATTGCCAGTGTAAGGACATTGTAACTAAAAACTCACAACTGACCTTAGGCTGCAGGACTGTTTCATTGCAGAGTAGACTTCCAGCCTTGGGCTCTAGGACCCTGCATGGTGGGAGGGTCCCAGAGCATGGACTGCAACCCAAGCCTGGGAGTCTACCCTGCAATGAAACAACCCCACAAACCCGAGTCCACTGGCATGGGTTAGCCACAGGTTTTTAATTGCAGTGAAGACATACCCTAAGTGACTACTAGAGACTATTCACAGAAACAGATTTTAATCTTTAAAAAAATCACACTGGATTCTTGATTCTAAGAGTTATATTCAGGGACCAGAAACACCACCATGAGATCAATGTGACCAGTCAAAACATTGACACAGCCTGACCTTCAAATTTTGCTTATTAAACATTTGCAACTAGTGGCTTGTGAATCATGCAATAGTTGTAAATAAATGAATCCATTGCAACAAATAATTTTGAATAATGAACCCATTCGAGAAAACTGTAACATATTATTGATAATTTTCAATATTTTTTTCAACAGAAAAAGAGGCTGAACTAACTGAAAAATTATTCCCTCAGAGTTATGTGCTCAGTTATAATAATGAAATAATAATAATAGTTAATCCTTTCCACACTGCTTACTTTAAAGAAAAAGATCTTCTGTTGGATCTAATTTAAATGTCTTATAGGCAGTTTGAAAATATAAATACCAGTGAGGCAACACAAGAAAAATGAATTGCTAATATAAATACCATACCAGCTGGACCCCATGATGTACGTTTTGAACCATTTCCTAGTAGCATAGTGTACAAGAATCAATTATGATGAAAAATAGCTTGCAATTGGCACAGGGCTGGCAATCTTTGCATTGGAGTTACAGCTGTAATAACCATCATTTTGAGCTATTTCATTCTTTTCTCTGAACTGTATGAGTATTCCAACCTCTAAACTAAAAAGAGTCAAAATTGTTCACATCATACTATGGTTCATAGAACCATCAAAAATACATTTGAAGCTGAATAACAGAACATTACATATTTTGGAGAGAGATGACAATTTGCTGTGGAAAAAGAAACAAACAAATACATATCATAACAATAGCCAGTGGTTTGAGCTTTACCCATTATTGGAACCTTTGTACCTTTCCTTCTTTTTAAATAATACCGCAAGGATTCCAGTAACAACTCATTTTATAGCTAGCTCTTGTCAGCTACTCTCTCAGTTCTTACCATCATAAATTTTGCACATTAAGCTCCTCAAATGCCTGTATCAACAATGCACCAAGCAAGTTCTTACTAGTAAAACTCTTTGGCTTTGAGGTTCCTGCTACAGAAAGAGGAGAGAAATATAGGTTACTTAAATTAATTTCTCATTTCTGTATATAGGTGTGTTCAGAGTCAACAAGTTGAGGCTCCATAATCCCGTAGGCAAGATGAACGTGATCAAACTGGATGGATTTAGGAAATGACAAGACAATAATCTGTTAATTTAAACTAAAACAGTCTGTGATTTCCTAAAATTGAATCTTGACTAATCTCACTAATACCAGAGATTGGAAAGGTTATGCTTCAGAAATGACCCTGTATTTCTTTATGCCGGCATCTGTAACAATATGATCAGGAACATGTCGCTGTGATTCACATGGAATTAGTTGTCCCACCCCCCAAACATGATATGCTATATTTATTAGTTCCTAAATCACACACTGACATTGACATTTCTGGGTTCTTGACAGTGGGTTATCTAAGCACATATATCTCATATATCTCTGCGACCTACTGTGTGTTACATGAAGATGTTCAAAATTAATGTTTGATGAACCTCAGAATGTCTGGGTCAAGATTTTTAAGATTTGGGTTGAGATTCAGGATGGTTTATAGGTTACAGAGTGGTAGCCATGTTAATCTGTATCAGCAAAAACAATAAGGAGTCCTTGTGGCACCATAGAGACTAATAAATTTATTTGGGCATAAGCTTTTGTGGGCCACAGCCCACTTCATCGAATGCATGGAGTGGAAAATACAGTAGGGTATAAATAGACAGCATATGAAAAGATGGGAGTTGCCTTCCCAAGTGGGGGGTCAGTGCTAACGAGCCAATTCAATTAAGGTGGAAGTGGGCTATTCTCAACAGTTGACAAGAAGGAAGGAAAAATCACTTTTGTAGTGCTAATGAGTTTGATGTAATCAAGGTGGCCCATGGTTTATGTTTTCCTAGATCAATTTCCAGATCATCAAGATGTAGCTCCCACCATTCCAATAATGAAGAGATTTAAAAATATTTAGTGACATCAATAGATGGCTTCAAGACAAACCCTATGGAAATTGTACAATATATATTTTTGCAAGATATAACCAGCAAAAGATTCTAGTGTCCTGTGATGGGGTTTACAGACCCCGCATTAAGGCTGAGATGGGGAAGGGTTGGAGCAGTACTGGGCAAGGAAAGTTCCTCCCCTCAGACGCTGCCAAGCATGTTCCTGGGGAAAAGGTCAATATAACAAGAACTCCAGCAGTACAGGCAAGATGGGGAAAGAGAAGCCATTTCCTTTAGTAGCGCTGCAGCAGGAGGGGAAGAAGAACCGTGTAAGGAACACCAAAAGGACACCTGCATCAGCCCCTAGATTGTGGGAATGTGAAGCAGAAGACTCTACCCAATGGCAGGCATGCCCCACATGGACGCATCAGGTGTGGTAGACAGTGGCCCAGGGGAAGGTGAGCAGGAGGTGGGCTGAACCCAGGCTATCACATGCTGTTTCACTTTCAGAGCCCTGGACTGTGACCCGGTGGAGCAGGAGGACCTGGTCCCCCTACCCATCCCAGATTCTCCTACTCCTAGCCCTGGGACAGGCAGGACTATGAGTTACTGGCAAGGAAGCCAACCCAGATAGACTCCGTCCAGTAGTTCTAGAACACATTGAACTGAAAGAGAGACTAGAGTCGGAGGCCCAGACCACTAGGCCTACTGACTAGACAAACAACCTCCTTACAAGCCTTTTCCTAAAAGTATTCAACAAATCCTTTCTCCATGGCCTTCCCAGGGATTCAGAAAGTGCCAACAGACAACAGGATTGGTATAGATCTCTTGCTCATTGGATCCTCATCCCCAGAATGCTATTGAACTACACCCACGAGAGCTCCATCTGCACTCCCAAAAAGATGTATCTACAGGCTGGGCTTAGCCAGGCCTAGAGAAAGGTTGGATCAATAGTGCTGTGACTCCATCAGCCAATCTCTTCACACAAAAACAGCAGAAAAGATGCAGCAGCACAAACTTCAGCGCAGGCTAACAGCTGTGTGAGTATGTATCCAGTGTCCTTGGCGTGCTTGTACAGTCCTAACTGAAGCCCATGCTATCACATCTTCACTGCTATTTTTATCCACATTAGTTAGATTAAGGCTAACGTGGGTTTACCTACCCAAAGCTGCAATAATACCTCTGTGGCAGCGCAGACATATACTAAGTGACAGGACCTCAGCAAGGTTCACAAGCAATGCTTGCAACATGCTGAAGCAGTCTTTCTTATGTCACTGAACGGTTCCTACTGGGAGGCTTCCACAGGATCAGGGTAAGAGTGGAATGTATCATGGAGCTCCCTGCCTTATTTGACTCTTCCCCTTACTAGGTCCTCCCTAGAAGGCTCTGTTGAGCCTACCTCTTCTCTGCTTGTAATAACAGAGTGGGGAATATGGCCCTCAATAACGTGTCTTCCTGAAAGCACATTAAGCTTCCTAGCACCACTTACAGCCTGTCAAAAATACATTTTGGTAAGGTAAGCTCTAGAATAGTGAGGCACTTGTTGATTAGTTATAGTATGGGTGCATTCCAAACATTAATGAAAACACAAAAGAAGGGAAATCACAGAACCTTTGGGCAGTCTTCGTCACATTTCTGTTCTATTGTTTCCAATTCTGAAGCTATTTGCAGTAAAAGAATACTGGAGTAGATGTGCGAACAGCTGGGGGTGGAAATCGGAGCAGTATCTAACCCTAACCTTGCTCCAAAGCAGCCCTGAACATGGCAGATAGAGGTTTGACTGGCATAGTGTTGTGTCCTAGCATCCAGGCTGCTCAAATTTGCACTGGGAGACCAGACCAGGTTACAGCCAGTGCAGGATCAGGGTGTGCAAAGGTCAATAATACACCATCTTTGCATATGCACCCCATCATCTCCTGAGTTGCACTCTGCATTCCTCAGTCACAGTCAAGCATCTGGACCTGTATAGCTGATGGCAAGTTTTATCATCACACAATTTTACATTTTTGTCCAGAGTCTCCGAATTTAATTCAGCTGTATTATATTTCTACTCTCCATTTATTTCAAAGCCTAGCTTCAAGTACTGTTAATGTATATAGAAACACAAGCTTTCTCTCAGGAAGCTCCACAAATGGATCTGTCATGACTGATGCCTAAAGTACAAAATAGGTGTCTTCTGAATACAACGAGGTTAATGCTAAAAGCTGGTCATTTATCCACATTATCTACCTATCTCTGGTTTTATTCTGTACTTGTCAGCATGGTATCTGTGGTGCCTAGTTACGCACTAAATATAATACAAATACTTTGATTAGAAAAGCTAGCTAGTTACAGGTAGGCCATATTGTACCTTCCCCTTTTTTTTTAGTAGAAGTCCCCTTTGAAATCAATTAGGAGTTCCACCTAGAAACTGATGACACAGTCCAGCTGAGGGTATATCTCCTAGGATCTTGGGACAAAATATTAAACTCTCTGAGGATAAAGAGGTGAATGGTTGTTATCAAAGTAACTTTCTCACCCTTACACTGTTCTGTCACTGTGCATGCTACTGTTATCTCTCTGAAATGACACTGCTATTAGTCATGTTAATAATGCACCCAGATGATAACAGAAATAAATAGTCAAAGATCATCAGTCCCTGACAGTAAATTATAAAGCAGCTGGAGATTTGTAATATGAAGCCATATATATTAAAAAATGGCATGCAAATAATCCCCTAGGATTGAAGAAGGCTGTTTCTATGGTGCTGTTGTATAAGATTGAGGAAAATAAACGAAGGGTACAAGGTTCATTTCTAAAATTATTTCCTTTACTTGCCGATAGTTCCATTTGCGTTGAAGCCAATCAAAGTGTGAACAGACAGCGTCACGGCACTTACCAGAAACAGAAATTTCAGATCTGCACGATAGCACCCAAAAGTGTATATTGTATCTGAGGGTTTGGGTCAGCCCTTTACATAGTTTGCAATTTGGATTCAGAAATAGTCTTGGATTCCAGACTTCCCCTCCCCATTGACTGCAAACATTTTTCAGAGCTGGGGGCTGGTTTGAGTTCATGTCTACTTTTGTTATAGTTTTTGGTTTCGGGGTGGGAGTGTTGGACTACACAGTTAATGACTACATCCAACTACCACTGTCAAGAAGCAGGTTAAAAAGTGTCACGTGTCATGAAAACTGTGCCCATGACAAAATTTTGATTGCTAGTATAAGCTTTAGTTAATCATTACAAGTAAGCAAATAGTGATAAAAATGTCCATGGATGCTCATCTAGATTAAGAAGTGAATTCTGATTGGCCCATGCTCCCCATCTTTTTGTGTTCATCCCCAATCAGCCCAGCTTTAACAACATAAACACTTTCAAAAAGTATTTGAGCTCAAATATTCACTGAAAGTATATTGTATATTTCACAATTTGCAAATTCAGAGTGTAAGCTACTTGCCTATGTCATGAGATATTGTTTCCTTTCTCATATCCGGTGAGTTATAAAACTAACAATGAGATTCCAAACTGCATATAACAATTGAATATCCACCTTCAGCTTTGTCCAGTGTTTGTTAGTCACATTAGTTATAACTGCTTTAGGGTCCAAACTTGCTTTCTGTTACTCAAACTTGGGGTACAGCAGTTGAGCTCCTTGATTTCAATGTATCACATGGGCTTTGGCCCCCCACAAAGATCTGTCCTCCTTTCTATCTCCAATAGTCTTTGAACTATTGCTGAGATCCCATATTTCATGGCTTTGTGAGGTTGAGATGACTTAACTGATGGGGACTCATTAAAAATAAACAGAAAAATAAATCACATGCTTTCTTCTTGAAGTTACAAGACACACAGAGATCTGTATTACGGTTGTGAGAACAAATTAGGTCACACTTTGTAGCATGATTTTGCATATGGGAAGGGTCTGAATCAGCCAGGAGAGGTCACTCGATATAGGAGTGTGAATAGCTCTAATATTTAATACTTTCTTTTTCAGTGACACATGAAGGGATCAATCCTGGGAGGTGCTAGGTACTTGCACACTCACTGCAGTTGGTGGGAGTTGCAGGTGTTCAGCAGCTCTCAGGGTTTGGCCTTTAGATTGTATTCAAGAAGAGCTGGTGTTCAAAGGGTGTTCAAGGCCTGGTTGAGGGGGATGAGAGCTACGGAGGAGTGTGCATGCTCGGCGCAAGGAGCATGTGTTTGGTTTTCTACTGGAGCATCCTTCGCTGTTGTTGGAGGATCCTCCTCTGAACGTCTGTACTCAAGGGAAGGGCCTCCACAGATATTCTGTCAGAGTTCAGTGCTACAGTATTTGAAAGTAGAAGGAAGCTTGGGTGAAAGTGATCATGAAATCATAGAGTTTGCAATTCTAAGGAAGGGTAGAAGGGAGTACAGCAAAATAGAGACAATGGATGTCAGGAAGGTGGATTCTGGTAAACTCAGAGAGCTGATAGGTAAGGTCCCATGGGAATCAAGACTGAGGGGAAAAACAACTGAGGAGAGTTGGCAGTTTTTCAAAGGGACGCTATTAAGGGCCCAAAAGCAAGCTATTCCGATGGTTAGGAAAAATAGAAAATGTGGCAAAAGACCACCTTGGCTTAACCACGAGATCTTGCGTGACCTACAAAATAAAAAGGCGTCATATAAAAGATGGAAACTAGGTCAGATTACAAAGGAAGAATATAGACAAATAACACAGGAATGCAGAGGCAAGATTAGAAAGGCAAAGGCACAAAATGAGCTCAACTAGCTATGGGAATAAAGGGAAACAAGAAGACTTTTTATCAATACATTAGAAGCAAGAGGAAGACCAAGGACAGGGTAGGCCCACTGCTCAGTAAGGAGGGGGAAACAGTAACGGGAGACTTGGAAATGGCAGAGATGCTTAATAACTTCTTTGTTTCGGTCTTCACTGAGAAGTCTGAAGGAATGTCTAATATAGTGAATGCCTACAGGAAGAGGGTAGGTTTAGAAGATAAAATAAAAAAAAAGCAAGTAAAAAATCACTTAGAAAAGATAGATGCCTGCAAGTCACCAGGGCCTGATGAAATGCATCCTAGAATACTCAAGGAGTTAATAGAGGAGGTATCTGAGCCTCTAGCTATTATCTTTGGGAAATCATGGGAGACGGGGGAGATTCCAGAAGACTGGAAGGGGGCAAATATAGTGCCCATCTATAAAAAGGGAAATAAAAACAACCCAGGAAACTACAGACCAATTAGTTTAACTTCTGTGCCAGGGAAGATAATGGAGCAGGTAATTAAAGAAATCATCTGCAAACACTTGGAAGGTGGTAAGGTGATAGGGAATAGCCAGCATGGATTTGTAAAGAACAAATCGTGCCAAACTAATCTGATAGCATTCTTTGATAGGATAACGAGCCTTGTGGATAAGGGAGAAGCGGTGGATGTGATATACCTAGACTTTAGTAAGGCATTTGATACGGTCTCGCATGATATTCTTATAGATAAACTAGGAAAGTACAATTTAGATGGGGCTACTATAAGGTGGGTGCATAACTGGCTGGATAACCGTACTCAGAGAGTAGTTATTAATGGCTCCCAACCTTGCTGGAAAGGTATAACAAGTGGGGTTCCGCAGGGGTCTGTTTTGGGACCGACTCTGTTCAATATCTTCATCAACGATTTAGATGTTGGCATAGAAAGTACGCTTATTAAGTTTGCGGACGATACCAAACTGGGAGGGATTGCAACTGCTTTGGAGGACAGGGTCAAAATTCAAAATGATCTGGACAAATTGGAGAAATGGTCTGAGGTAAACAGGATGAAGTTCAATAAAGATAAATGCAAAGTGCTCCACTTAGGAAGGAACAATCAGTTTCACACATACAGAATGGGAAGAGACTGTCTAGGAAGGAGTATGGCAGAAAGAGATCTAGGGGTCATAGTAGACCACAAGCTTAATATGAGTCAACAGTGTGATACTGTTGCAAAAAAAGCAAACATGATTCTGGGATGCATTAACAGGTGTGTTGTAAACAAGACACGAGAAGTCATTCTTCCGCTTTACTCTGCGCTGGTTAGGCCTCAACTGGAGTATTGTGTCCAGTTCTGGGCACCGCATTTCAAGAAAGATGTGGAGAAATTGGAGAGGGTCCAGAGAAGAGCAACAAGAATGATTAAAGGTCTTGAGAACATGACCTATGAAGGAAGGCTGAAGGAATTGGGTTTGTTTAGTTTGGAAAAGAGAAGACTGAGAGGGGACATGATAGCAGTTTTCAGGTATCTAAAAGGGTGTCATCAGGAGGAGGGAGAAAACTTGTTCACCTTAGCCTCCAATGATAGAACAAGAAGCAATGGGCTTAAACTGCAGCAAGGGAGATTTAGGTTGGACATTAGGAAAAAGTTCCTAACTGTCAGGGTCGTTAAACACTGGAATAGATTGCCTAGGGAAGTTGTGGAATCTCCATCTCTGGAGATATTTAAGAGTAGGTTAGATAAATGTCTATTAGATATGGTCTAGACAGTATTTGGTCCTGCCATGAGGGCAGGGGACTGGACTCGATGACCTCTCGAGGTCCCTTCCAGTCCTAGAGTCTATGAGTCTATGAGTAAGGCATCCCTGTACCCTGGGACATGGCATGGAATGGACACCAGCATTATAGAACTGATAAGAAATATGGCCTCTAGTTACCATCAGATGATGTTGTGCAGTAGGAGTTACATGAAGCAGTAAGGTCTACCATAATCTTTTGCATGTATGCATCATTTGTTTCACTCTCTCCTATCAATGCCCCACTTTTATACAGGCCCAGTGATGACTTGAGGGCATGTCACTTCTCAGCAGAGATATTGTGTTGTATACCCAGCAAGGTTCAGGAACTTAGACTAGAACCTCTTTTAGGTTAAGATCTGGGCCCTAAGCCTCAGCTCGGCAGAGGCACACACAGTGCATCTCAGGAGAGGAGTGAAAAGGCAGCATTAAGCTATCTCTGGGCTATATGCTGAGCCAGCCCCCCATGCAAGTTAGAGAAAGCTGAAGGCTGCTTTCCTGTATACTGGTTACCTGTGACTGCAAAGGCAAAGGCTACCTGTGACTGTTACAGCAGCTACCCGCCATGCCCTGTACATCAGCTTCAAGGAGGGTTGTGGCATAGGAGGCATTAAACTGGCTCTATGCCCTCCAAGGATCCCTCTACACAGGGCTCCTTCCTGGGCCAGTTAAGCTGCTAGTTGTGGCGCTGGAGTTGTGCAAAGTGGCTGTGATGCAGCTGAGGATCTGAGGCCCCGGTCTCCTTTTCACCTTCAGCACAAACAGCAGACTTTGAGGACTATATAAATAATGAACCCAATGATACATGTTCCGTGAAGGCTAAAAAGCCATGTTTCTGGTGAATGTTTACATTCCAAACTAATCCATTTGTGATCTCAAGGAATAATATGGAGGTATTGGAGTTTCCCTCACCCAATTACTAAGAAAGATAAGTAAATTACAGGCTAAAAATTTAAATTGAGGATAAGTCAGTAAGAGGCACTAAAGCTTCCACAAGCAGCCAGCCAGCCAGCCATTGGGTAATTACATTTGACAAAACTCTATAAAAATATTGAAGGGTGAGGGGGACCCACTTACTTTTGATTTCAGAGAGGTAGCCCTGCTGAGATGTCAAACTTCACTTCTACAGAAGCCACCACTGAAGCATTAGAGCTCAGCTAGCCCCTGTCTTTATTTCAACTTGTCATTGCATATACTTCCTGGCAAACACCCAGGCAATGCTTTGAGGGTCAGACTCAAATTCCATTGAGCTCAATAGGAGTTGGGTCAGGCCCTGTGACTGCAAAATTCTTGAAGGTTAAATCCACTCCTGAGATCAGCAAAGGGGGACATTAAAAATATCTTCTGTAATATCTTACTTAACTAGCAGCTACTTACACTGCACCCAGCACCATGGTATCTGAGCCCCTCTAAGATGGTCCAAAATTCAACTGCTGCCGTGGCTCACTCATCCCAAATGCAAATCGCCTCCCTGTGTTTGCCACGGAGCAGAAAATGTGCCAGAAGTATAAAATCCTCACTCTCATCAAAAGGTTGAATGTACTTCCTGCACATGTAACAAGTGTCTGCTTTTGCACAAGTACTCAGCAAAGAGAAAGCTTTTCATGCCTGCACTTTGTCACTAATGTTTGGAGCATGTTAGCTGTTTAGAAATATTTCCTTTCTGGGCTGTACTAAACCCAGCTCAAATGCAGCTTTCCTGAATTTGTTGGAAAGCATTGCTGAGCTGTTTTGTAAGAGCCAGATTCTGTCACCCTTACATTGAATTGGGTCTTCATCTATGAGTTATCCCACTGATTACTTGCTTAACAAAGCCTAGCATAGTATAAGGGTCAGGTAAGTAATCTGAACATAAGCTGTCATCTAGTACATAGATGGAGAAATGGGATGTTTTACCACTGTGAACATTTTGATCCTATTAGAAGTAGCTATACAAGTGCACTAACGGTAGGATATTTATCTCAACTGTAGGATTTTGCTTCTTGATTCTGAAAATCCCTTTGACATACATTTGTTCTTCTCTTGTTTTCATCAATGTCACTGTGCCATCCAGCCCTGCTAAAACAGTGGCTGCCAATGCCGTATCTGTACCAGTGCTCCTAGTATTGCTAACATGATTGGAGCTGCACCACTATTAGCAGGGGAGGGGAGGACTGTTCATTTTCATTGCTCTTTTCATCTGTTCCTCAAGTCACAGAGTTAAACTGAAAGCAGAGCCAACTTAAATGGTATTCATACATAGCATGGAGCAAAGCCAATTGCTCTGACTTAAAAAAATTAGGTAAACAGTAGTTGTGAATGTCAGTTTTTAGTGATTTACTGCTTTTCTGCGTATTTTATAACCAAGTTAGAAGCTCAGATTTGCAATTGAAAACAGCTGTTATTGGCTTACTCACTTTCAGCTTCCTGAACAGTGAGCAGTTAGGGCCTAGGCAGCCAGAAGTCTAATGCTGGGTAAGCTCAAAAGCTTCTCTCTCTCACCAACAGAAGTTGGTCCAATACAAGATATTCCCTCACCCACCTCCCACTTCAATATCCTGGGACCCACACGGCTACAGCAACATTGCATACATTTGAAAAATATCTCAGAGCACAAATTGTGGGCCCTAGATTTCAGTCTTTATTTAGGTTTCAGTGAGAGTTTTACCTGAATAAGGACTGTAGGACTGGCCTTATAACTGCATACAAATATACATGATGTCTCCCACAGGGCACCTGATCCAGTTCTTATTTACTGCTATATATTTGTCCAAGGTGAAATTTAAGCTGAATTAGACAAACTAAATCCACTTATTAAAATGTGTAATCCAATATATATTAGTCCATTTCTTGTAATAGGTAGGTGTGATGGGGTAGTCTGTCCCTTAAGTCCCTTGGGATCAGCCCACCCCGTCATGTGGTACGGCCCTTTAAGATTTTGAAAGATCTGATATATATACATGGACCTAGGAGATATTGGTAGAGATAAAGTTGTTCAGGAATGAACAGTGCTGGGAGGAAAGCTGATCACTATGTCTTTAAGAGCCTAGGGCCAGAAGCCTTGCAGAATGGGTGAGGCAAGGTTCCTCTCTCACTCAGCCAATTGGGGATGATCTGAGAGAAGGGGACCATCATATATGCTGCCTCCTTCCTCAGAGCAGGGCAGACACCAGCAGGGGAAGGCTGGCCTGCTTAGTGTGATCAACTTGAGAATTAATTGAGGGAAAGGGGCCATCTGACAGAGAAGCTGGCTAAGGCCCGACAGACGTTAACTCACAAAACCACCACCACTACCACGCACAAATTCAGACAAAAATAAAAAAAAATTGTCACAAGGGAAAAAATTCACTTCCCTACCCACTCTGGTAGCTAGCTTCTATTCTGAAAAGTTCTTAGCAGATGGAACATGCAGAGCTACTCTAGAGGGACAGGGAACTCAGCCCTTTGCAGATCACACTCTTATCTCTTTTCTTAGGAGAAGCCAGAGGAGTCACAACAGCTATAATGTTACACCATTAACCAGCATTTTCAGTGTGAGGGAGAGATGGGCCTGGACTGAGGCTCCCATGGTTATGGAGTAGAGGGTGATCCCTTTATAGGAGTGGGGGACTGGTTACTTTACACACAGTTCTCAGAATGTGACCTAATTTAGCCCAGCAGACCAATTATTTTTGCTGGGACATTTGGGATATAGTGCATATTTTTAGTGACTCATCAGATAGCAGTTCCCAGACTTCTGTATGTGACAAATGGGACTTTGCCAGAGAAACTGGATTGAGGTCTGTCCATTCCTAGGAATTAGCATCAGGGGTCATATTGGAAAAAAAGGAATAATGTAGAAGTATTCTTGCAAGCTCCACCCACAAAATTAACGCCACCTATTTTGGAAGCAAAAGTGAGACATCTCTATCAGTAGATTGCGCAGATGTTCATAATATAATAACAGGCCCTCAGCTGGACTCTGCTAGCCTCCTAGGCTTTCAGACCCCCTGTGAGAAGTTAAAATATACCCAAGAGCTCTGCTTGGCTCCTCAGGTGTGGTTTCCTTTTGCTGGGGCTCAGATGTCTTGTTGGGCTCTGCTTGGCTCCTTCTTGATTGAGCCAATAAGTTCTAGTGTTTTCCCAAACCCAAGTCACTCCTGATGCCAAAATGAGTTGAGTTGTCACTCAGAGTAAATGACATGCATCTTCAGAGAAGTACAGTACACTCCTCCACTTTCTTAGACACTTTGATGAGCAGTGAAATAGTTACCAATGTTGACATGTAAAGTATCATCACTGGCCTCTGATTTAACATCTACTGAGATGAATGGGTTTTTTCCCCCACACCTCAGAGCTATTGTTTCAGACTCTCCAAAAACTCAGGCAGACACAGTTACATGGGTTTGCTCTTGGTTCACATTTCTGAAGTTATCTTTGCAACAATCAGAAACACAGACTTCTGTTTGCTTTTAAATGAAAACAAAGGTTCTGGAGAACAAGATGACAGGTTACAGGAGGTGCTGGCATGTTGTGGTACTACATACTCCCTCATTTCGAGCCCTGAGTACCATTCATATGCAGGGCTAAGAAGCCCAGAAGTGCAGCAGAGGAAAAAAGATTTAGAAACAGGAAACAAAAACAGAGTTTAGAAAGGGAGATTTTTACCCAAATATTCAGAGTTATGTTGAAGGCTTTAGGATCCAGTAGGATTCCCAATTCCTAGCATGGCTTCAAACTCCCTATACACTTGTGACACAAGCTGGGCGGATTGTACCAGCAGATCATTTGATGTTATAGTGACTCAGAGACAAAGCCAGTTCATACAAAGAAATAGGCGGCATATTCTGATCAAAGTGAATCTCAATATATTTAAATCTGAGCTGTGATCTGAAATGGTTTTGCCATGAAAAGCCATTTTTTCCCCCCTAGTTATCAGTTTTTTCCTGAGCCATTGCAACATGAGACTCTGCTAGTATGCAGCTTTGGTATATTTTCATTTCAAATGGCAGTGATTTATTCTGCATTGTAGCAGCCCGGGCATGATAAGGAGAGAATAGTTCATGATTATGCCCTGGTTGTTAAAGCAGATTGTATACAGGGAAGGTAGGTTCTGGTTTCTGTTGCTTTCAGCAACACTGTCACAAGATACCCAAAGAAGAATCGAGAGAGCTGTGCCTAATCTCAGCTGAGGCCCTAATTTAGCAAAGTACTTGAGTGTGTGTTTAACTGTAAACACGTACTAAAATCCCTATCCCTTCAGTGAAGCACTTAGGCACCTCCTGAAGAGTTTAGCTGAATCAGGGCCTGAATTGCTTAGACACTATCATTTTATTTTCAGTGCAGCATACTCCATAGCTCCCTTTTTCTCTTTAATTAATTTTATGCTAAAAATGTATTTCAAAGAAAGAATACAATGTTTAGTAATAAAATAATAAGGTAAATAATTAATACTAAGAATCAATAAAAGATTGTCAGCCTGGGCTCTTAAATGTGCATTGAACCTAAGCTGATGTGATTCTCATAGCGCTCCAGCCCCCTTCCGGGAGCCCCTCACTAGCAAGGAAAGAGCAGGATTGAGGGAAGACACTAATGGGGATAGCTTGCAAGGAAGCCAAGCTGTCCGCAGAGACACTCTCTGAAGTGGGGAAAGGAGGGGAGGAAGTGGATCTGAGGACAGAGCCAGTTGTGACAGGGTGGTTATTTCCCATGTACTACAAACATAGGGACCCTGCTCCTGTGTAGACTGTGGAACATCTAAACAGAGTTTCAAAATTATGGAGAGAGGCAACCAAAAGAATAATTATAATACTGACATTCAAAGTATATTGTGCAAAAAAACCCAACACTTTGTTATCAGCTGTAAACATCTAACTACAACCATACACAATAAACAATATACAACAAAGGAGAAATCTTTGAAGGCTAAAATTCTGATTGCAGCAAAGGAAACTTTGCATAGGAATGGCCTACATTGTGCATAGCTCTCTCCAGTTTCATTAGTCCTTTGCTTTCATAAACATCACATTTATCCCAAAATTGAAAATAAAAATACATTAAAATGCATATTAAATACAATAATGTGCCAGATCCTCAACTGGTGTCAATGAAAAACATAACTCCTTTGAAGCTATAGGTCAATTTGGATTTATTATTGGTAACTTCCTACCACAGTCATAATATTGGCAGAATGCCCTCCATCAAAAAGATGTCTCCAGGATGGATGTAGATGATGCTGAGTGGGTTTTTTTAACTTTCATTTTGTTTTAAAGTGATGTTTTGTCCTCTACAGGAAGTTCTGTAGCTATTGAGAATTTAAATCCTCTCCTTTGCAAATTATTAACACTGTTATATGTGGCCATCTGATGGCTCCTACACTGTGTGCAGGGGAAAATACACCAATCAATGTTCCCCTATGCTGTGTGTATCTCTTGAAGCCAGATCCACAAACAGCCTTTAAATCATTTAGTGTGGTCTGGTGTTCACAGTCTCCTTTGATGTAAATGTTGAGGAAGCCAAACAGACTTGTCTTATAGTTTCTGAGAAACTTACCATTAGTTCAAAATTATTTATCCTGAAAGCAGGATGACCTCTACTTACGTCAGTGCAGATAGACTCCTGGTTTTGTACTGGAGTTTGTAGGAGACATGAGGTATGGATGAAATGGCTCAGGAAAGGAAAAAGCCATTCTGACCTTGAACCATTTGTACAGCACAACTCAGATTGAATTTATTATAAAGTTGGTCAAGGTTCAAATAAGTTTTGTTTGTCTCTGGTTTCCAGAAGGGGCTGCAGCCAGATATGCCAAAATATCATAAAAGCTGTGCTCTAATCAGCTGCCTCTGGGAGCAGATACACCAGAAATCGTGCAGAAGAGCCCATTCTTACAAGATTTCTACTTCATTTTTTTCAAGGGGTTGAAAGTCTGAATAAACTTTGTTGAGGCATCTCAATCTTTAAAAGCACATCCAAATCTGAACTCCTAACCCTTAGAAACACCTTTCCTCCAAACCAAATAGTGAGGCTTCTATATACAAATAAAGAGGGAGGGGATGTACAATTGCACATATACACACTCACATCCGTATATATAGGAACTCTTTCCCTCTCTCTCTCTCTCTCTCTCTCTCTATATATATATATATATATACACACACACATAAACCATACATGTATGCACACACACCACTATACACATGCACATATCAAGCATTCACATGTAAATACACTCACACACACAATTTTACCAAGACATACCGTTTCTGGGAAAGCTTTAAGACTTCATTTTTGAAAATAGTTCTAACTTTGCAAAAAATTCAGAAATAAATAAGATACTTGCCTACTTTAACCAAAGACTGAGCCAAGTGTACCAATGATTTGCATGTGTCAATGTTCTTTCCATGGCATGGTTAAAATTTCACTGATACTTGCTGCAGTACTAAATAGTAATAAAAAATGATTTATTTGGAGTTGTATTGTAAGCATTGTATGAAAAGAGATGACAGGCACGCACCAATTTGTTTACAGTAAAAATTTCTGTAAATCAGAGAGGTGTCTTTATTCTCTGTTTTTGATTTAGTGCTGCAACAGGGCTCTGTTTACAAAAGGAAATGTGAGTCTATTTAGAAAGAACTGCAATATGGAACAGCAGTCAAGGTGAGTTTGTTTTAAATTAAGGCCTAGCAACCCTGATGTGGTGTGTGCCACTGAGTCAGGAAAAGGTTAGAGACTGAGAGCCAGATCCTTCTCTGTCATGTGGCTACTATGAGCTGTGCAGCCAACATATTCTGGCTTTAATCCCTATGAGTACAGCTGTGGAAGGATCATCCCTCAACTATCATTGATGTTAATGGGAACGGAAGGTGCTCAGAACCTTGAAAGATTGAACCCTAAAAGAACTGAGATAGAACTAGTCTCTAAGGAAAAAAATTCTAAGTATAGAAACCAAACAACCTATTAGGGCAATGAGAACAAATCCGAATTATTTTTAAAACGTGCTCAAGGCAATTTCCCTCCATTTAAAACAGGAAATAATATTAAAGGGGACTGGTAACACAAAAAGGGAAAATAGATCCAGCATTTTTTTTCCTAGACTCTTATGATTCCATGTTTACTAATGCACCTAGAAATTTGTCTAACAAACCCTTCCCACCAATTCATTTGTGTGTTTCCAGAGAGGCGAATACCCATTGATCTTTGGTTAGGTTCTTATTTGCTCCCCTACCCTGTGGATCGTAGAACCAGTGACCAAAACTATGGCCTTTATGATCCCAGTTGGTATAAAGGATCTGTTATTATCTTTATTTATATTGGGACTAATTTGCTACTTAATCATAAAGTGTTATCTCCAGAAATGGCATTTCAGGAGGTGGAATTATAGCTCACTAGAAGCAAGGTATCACTTTTAGGAGAACCATTCCTTTTTCTTGTATATGTGTTACTCATGGGCCCAGTTCTGCTACCCTTATTCATGTCAGGTAGTTCCAGACCACTCAGATAGTTCTATTGAGATCAGTGGGATTTCTCACAGGGTAAAGATCTACTCATTGTTCACAAAGATGGTAACTGGGCCCTCTGTCATTAAATGGAAAATTAAACACACTCCTATATAAAACTAATCTGTAAATTGCAGCATAAAATTTGTCAGCAGGAATAATGCAAAGTTACATTTATAGAAAATTGGAAATGAACCTTTGTAAATGTACTGGAGCCTTTCAAAAAAGCTTTTAAAAGTAGTAGTGAAAACTGATTGGGAAATTTGTCAACTGCATTATATTAATGGCACAGTAACAGTAAACTGAGCTAATCTTAGATCATTCACTCTATTGACAGGCCTTTATTATGAAGTGGTACTAATCTCTCCGTAGTTAGGCAGATCTCCCTTATAAGCTTGATTTTCAATCCCCACCTCGGAGGAGAAAAGAAACTAATCATCCTGAAATTGTGCATGCTGCTTCTCATCCCAAGGCCATTTTTCAGGGAAGTTTGGTTAAATAAAAACAGATAAAGAGTTTTAAATTATGATATTTCAAAGATTTTGCTGAGATTTACTCTTTAAAAATAATTCTAGTGCTTTCTTTAGCTCATTGTGTCTCCAAAATGGATTGGTCTAGAAACTCCAGTTTTGCTTTAGCAACCTTGTGGAGGCATAGGTATGTAATTAAGCATGTCCTGGCCCCAAATCATCAACTCTCCCAAGAAAACTTCTGAGGGGAGTCTTTGGTGAGAGGACAAGCTCCACGAAGATTTTTTTGTCAGAGCAGAGAGAGAACAGACACTATATACTTCAGCAGAGAACTAGAGAATGGCCCTCCTACCTGGAAGTACCTAGTTTTATTAAGTTCTGCACTGCAACTGACCTGGTTCCCTCTAGGAACTGGAGAACCAAGAACTCTGTTAGTTTAACTTAACTCCACAGATTCCCCCCAACATCCCATTGGTGAAGGGGAGGGCGTGTGGAAGGGGCAGCTGGGACCACTCCCAACCCACAGAGACAACTGAGCTCTCATTCCATGTGCAACAAGGAGAGTCACATGTAGGGTGGATTGCTGGCCCTACTGAAGTCAAGGGGAGTTATGCTATTGACTCCAGTGGGACCAGGATTTGTATAGATTCATAGGTCTTTACTGTGAACAGATGTATGGCCCATGATCTGGCATTTAGCGCCATGAACATAGTGCTGATTTTCTTTTTTTTGAATATACTTATTTCCTAAACCCATATTGCAAAAGACAGGCCTTTTGTTCCCCTACATCAGTCTTGTAATTTAGAAGATACATTTTTACTTACCTGAGGGTGAGTGTTCATTCATAATAACTAGTGATGCTGGTGTGGGCCTTCTTTTCCTGATCTGTGAAAAACACAGGCCCAAGCAGAGTCATTAAACATACCTGCTACCCTACATCCAAAACAAAGAATACGTTGTCAGGAGTCTTACTGAACAATGTAAATGGCAAAAGTAAGCACATGGAAAACAGCTTTAAAAATTTTGTCTTAATAGCTGTGAGTGTAATAATGATCAGAATCAATTCAGGTACAACATACTGCAGGATCAGTGTCACTGGCTAGGATTTTCAAAAATCCCTATGTGATTTAGGACTAAGTCACCTGAGTCACTTAAAGTATGTCCATGCTGCACACTCCTTTCAGCAGCATGTAGAGTACAGGCACTACATACCCCACTGGCATGGCTATGAGTAGAGTGTAGATGGTGAGGCATTGCTTAGGCAAGTAGAGTAAAGATATACCAGGCCTGACCCCTGTGGGTAAGTACCCAGCACGACTCTCTACTCTCCAAACAGTAACTCTCCCATCCACACAGTTATTTGGAGCAGCGTAGTGTCCTGCTGCATCCCTTCTGCTGGAGTTTTTGCATGCCACAAGGAAAGGCTCTGGCAGTAGGGAAAAGCTTCAGCATGGGGGAAGCAGTGGGGAAAAGCTCTGGTAGCACTGTTCTGCTGGAGCTTTTCCCCGCTGCAGGGAAAGGTTCCAGCAGTGGGGAAAGGCTCTGGCAGGGGGAAGGCAGCAGGGACAGGCTCCAGCAGCTGCCAAGCCTTTCCCCACTGCCTTCCCCATCAGAGCTTTTCACTGACGCATGTAGTTACACACTGCAACGTGGACAAAGCCTGCTTTTCACTGTGTTATGCAGCTGCACCTACCCTGCCACCACAAGTGTAGACATAGTCTGAGGTCCTTTTGAAAATATAACCCCTTATCTCTACTTCTGGGTAAGAACCTAAGTTGCTATGTGAACATGGATTTCTAGCACTACCGCAGTTATCACCAACAATGATTAACTGAAATCTCTTTTTTAAATCTCTCTTTCTATCATTGACGTTGCTCTGACTGTGAAGCATATAAGCAGAGCAAAGAAATAACAACTAGATAAATGATGTCAGTGAATACAGGAACATTAAAAAAAATCCTATCAATCTATTTCCAAGCAACTAAAAAAAACCAAAAAACTAATATTAATATTTCCAAAAGGAAATTTCTTAAGTATACTGCATATTGCAGCTGTTTATATAGTTAAATCTGAATTGCCATAATATGGGTTCCTTTTTAGTTAAAATCTTCACAAGTTCGCTTGTGGTTTTATGGTTCCATTAACATCCAGTAGAAATGTTAGACAATTAACTAACATGATGTTGGAATAGTCTCTAATAATGGACGTATCTGGGAAGAAAGCTTTTCTAAACTTTATATCACAGCCCCCAGGCTCCTGGCACTTATGCAGCAGAATATAATAGTGTGCTCAAGAATATTTAACCCAGACACCATTTTGAGACAATCTCTCTGTCGATGTGTTGGCCCTTTTTTAAGTGCTTAGGCAACATCTGCACCTAGCCAGGGCCCAATTCTACTCTTAGTGGAGGAAATCCACAGTTACTCAATAAGGTTTAGACAGTTACTCCAGATTGTATTGATGTAATTTCTTCAAATATCTAAAATAAAACTATAGGGCACCTAGCCCATAAATAAAAAGTACAACATGATCAAAAGGGCTTCCCATAAATGTGGGGCAGAACTTGGTTCATAATATTTTACAGCCCAGAGGAATTTAATTACTAGCCCAATTCTGCAGTCCTTGAAGGCAATAACTTTCATTGGTTTCAAAAGGTGGTGGACCAGGTCTTGCTCAAGTTAATAGAAGGATCATTCTCAAAATTATAAATATATTTTAGTAAAACCATCTCTGGACAGGTTGAAGGCTGCAGGAAGTTCTTTGCCTGTACCCCCCTCCCTCCTCTCCCCTTCCTCCATGGCCGCCAACAACAACTCATCTCTTCCTGGCAAAGCCCGCCTCTTCTTAGGAGACATTACATCAGAAGATAAGGAAAAAGATGTCTGTCCTCCAGATGTAAACGATTACACTGCCATCACTCTACAATGGAATTGTCAAAGCCCTATTACGTCTTTGGTATCATTTAAAACTAGATGTATCAAAACAACAGTAAATTTACAACAGGGAACAATGATATAGTAACACTGAAGGACTAGACCAACTAACAGGTATTATCCACCTCTGCCTTCTAAGATTTTATGGTTATCATTCCTTAAATATAGAAGTAGCTCTACACATCTCTATATATATGTGTGTGTGTGTATAACTAAAGAGAGGTCAGCCTGTAAGAAATGCAGGATTGGACAGTATATAAATTTACAGGTGAGTCAGATTCAGCTGTCATATATACATACAGTATATCTATATTTCTGAATGTGTGTATGTATATATAGTCACACATATAGCCACATAGATACGCATGAAATACTTAGCAAACAGTAACAGTGATGTAAAGAATTCAGTATTAGAAGTATTAAAATGTGGGGGAATAACTCAATAAGTTACTATCTTGCAGCATTTAAATGAGTTGCTCCAACACCAAAATAAATTGCAAGCAGGCAATCTCTTAACCAGGATCTGCGATATTTCCCTTCAACACAAATTATAAAATGTATATTTTGGTGTATATGTAACAATACATTTCAGCTACTTTTCCCATATTGATTCAGCTTGATATTATGTCTTCAGATAAAGTGTGCTTATCTCTTGTGCAAAACATGTTAAAAGAATAAAGTCAGACAGCTAATATATACTTAGAAAAACCTGTGCGAGTTAAAATGTGCATTCTCACAACAGAACAAATGCTGCCCCGTGTTACATTGGCTATCCCAGCATAACTACATTGATTTCCATGGATTTAATCTAAATTTACACAAGCGTAAACTGGAGAAGAATTTAGGCCATGAATATTACCTATTCTCATCCCACACCCAGTCCCCCAGGTAGTGAAAGATACCTGTCTTCCTTACCTGTTCAGCTGCTTCAGGATCTATTTGACTCTGAAATAATGGCACAGCAAATTGGATCTTTTTAGGACTGTTTGGCTCCATAATAATGATGAGGAGACTCAGAAGAGAAAAGAGCCCAGATTACAAGAAATCAAAGAGTCGACTCAGTGATTATCCCCTGGCACACTCCCTAAAGCCACACTGAATGCCTCCTAATAACAGCTGTAACTCCCGAGTTAGCAAGTGAATCTGCAGGAGCTGAGCAATCCCTTATTCCATATCCACAGTGATGCCTCTGGCTGGCTCTTCCGCCCCCCCCCCACTTCCAATCCTTCAGATCCTCTCTGCACAAAGCTGAAAGGAACAATAAGCTAATTGTGTACCAGGTCACTTCTACATATGCCAAGCATTCACTCAGAAGCTAATTGAAAATGCAATACTAGCCTTGCATGGCCTGGTGCCCTGGGATTTGAAAAAGAGGATCTATCCATGGTACATTACTGCTCAAAAGTGCAACGTAAGCTCCCTCTGAGTATTGCTGATGGGCCCTTAATTATTGATGAATAGAAATCGGGAAGTTTTGCAATTTTAGGGGTGGAGGTAGCAATAGAGCTGGGTAGGAAGCAATAATTTCATCTCTTCTATAGTAGTTACAGAATGCCTCCCTCTTCTTGTGCATCACTCTTTAAAACATGCTTCTCCCAGGAAGCTTTTCAGTGATAATTCTACATAGACAGCTCCACTTCTTTGTTCCTGAACCTTTAGCTGATGGATTATGTGGGCCAGCCCCATATTGTCAGTCTCAGCTTTCAGACTGTATGCACTTTGGAGCAACGACTGTGCTTTCCTCTAAGCTTACAGAGCATCTTGCATCTAGCAGAAGCTTGATAAATAATAGCAATAATAATTCCTTGTGAATCTAATTTGTTTTTACTCTGCATTTCACCGGCATACAAAAATAGTAGAGGAGGAGCATATTCGGAAATCAGTGACCAGAGCTATCCGCTTTGCTTGGATTACGTGACCTCTGAATGGAGGTGTGCTGTAGCTGTTGCAATGTTTCCTGGACTAAAAACTGCAGCTATGGCCAGAGCCTCTCACTGACAGTTCATGGAGCAAAGGAGGGGGGGGTGAGCCTGCAGCTGAAAATGATGCAGTCCATCTCCTGTAGCATGTAGCCACCAACTAGGGAGAAAGAGCGAGTGAGATGAGGAATGAACAACAGTTTAAAGAAGACAGACAGGCACAGAGATATACTGGAACAACTTTAGCTAGGATGAAGCTTAATGTAGTTTAGGGCTTGAGAATGAATGAAGAACAGTTAGATTAGGTACATGGAGTGACTGTGAATGATTTGAATAAGGAAGGAGAGTGACTGTGCAAGATGAAGGGAGGAAACAATTTAGTTCAAGTCAAGGATTAAAGGAATTTCATTTTTAACCAGAGGTAGGTCTGTACTGCAAACTTTTCCCTAGTTTAACAGCATTCAGATCTGAAATAGAGATGGGGGAAGCTGTAGGGTTCAACTTCATTTGAAGATCATCAAAATGTAGAGGTAGTTGGAGCTGTGACAGCGGGTTTTATCACCAGGGCTGGAATTTTCAAAAGCTTGCTTCATTAGCCTAACTCTATTCTCGTGTAAGTCAATGGACATGTCACTATTGATTTCACTGGGGCAGGGTTAGAACATAAAGAAAATACGAACAGAACTAGAAATAACCGAAAACCATACTATCCTTAAACACAGTCGTAAATCAGAAAGTCAGGAATGGACCATCTGTTTGGCTTAGATGTATATAAGTGACAATGCAGTAACTGCATACTGTGGCCATGTATTTGGATTTTTACCTCAAGCAGGAAAGTAATGATGGAGGGCCCAGTGGTTAGGGCATTAATTTATATCTGGGTTCAATTCCCTGCTCTGCCACAGTCTTCTTGCATGACCTTGGGCAAGTCACTTAGTCTCTCCGTGCCTCAGTTTTCCATCTTAAAAAATGGGGATAACAGTACTTCCCTTCCTCACAGTGTTGTTGTGAGGATACATACATTAAAGATTGTGAAGTATTTTGAGATTTACTGATGAAAAGTGCTATATAAGTGCTAGCTATTATTATATAGACAAATACCCACATTTGTTAGGTAGGAAGGCATGTGTTCCTTAGAAACAATATAGGGGCGAGACTATATGTGATTGATTTGAAGGTTAACGAAATCAAGGCAATTCACAGTGACAGCAGAAACTCCACTCAGAGCTCTGGTCCTCCCCATCTAGTGTCCCCATCTCCATCTGTGGCCATCTCTTGATGCTTCATAGGAAGGAGAAAAAAAAACCCAGAATACATTGGGGGGGAAAACTTCCTCACTAACCCCTGAAGCCAACCCCTGAAGCCCTGAATCATAAGGTTTTAGGAATATCAGACATGAACGAGAAGGGGTTCCCAGGGCTGCCCAGCCCTTCCCCTATCATCACAAGCAACCCCATCAAATAATCCCACTCATAAGTTTGTCCATTTCTTTCTTAAAACTAAATACATTGTTTGCTCCCAAAACTTGTATAGGGAGACTGTTCTATTCTGGGAAGTTCTATGACGTGTGTTATACAGGAGGCCAAACCAGATGATCACAATGGTCCCATTTGGCCTTGGAATCTATTAAGCCTCACTCCTCTGGTGGCTAGAAACCTTCTTCTAATTTCCAGCCTGAATTTATTGATGACCAGTTTGTACCCATGTGGTTTTGGGCCAACATTGTCCTTTATTATTTGTGTCCATTTATCCTTTTCCGTAGAGACTGTCCAGTTTGGCCGATGTACATAGCAGAGGGGCATTGCTGGCATATGATGGCGTATATTACATTGGTGGACATGCAGGTGAATGAACCGGTGATGGTGTGGCTGATCTGGTTAGATCACATTCACCATGCAGGTGAATGAACCGGTGATGGTGTGGCTGATCTGGACAGTCTCTACGGAAAAGGATAAATGGACACAAATCAGATATTAGGAATAGCAATATACAAAAACCTGTAGGAGAACACTTCAACCTCCCTGGCCACACTATAGCAGACCTTAAGGTGGCCATCCTGCAACAGAAAAACTTCAGGACCAGACTTCAAAGAGAAACTGCTGAGCTTCAGTTCATCTGCAAATTTGACACCATCAGCTCAGGATTAAACAAAGACTGTGAATGGCTTGCCAACTACAAAACCAGTTTCTCTTCCCTTGTTTTTCACACCTCAACTGCCAAAACAGGGCCTCAGCCTCCCTGATTGAACTAATCTCATTATCTCTAGCTTGCTTGCATATATATACTTGCCCCTGGAAATTTCCACTACATGCATCTGACGAGGTGGGTATTCACCCACGAAAGCTCATGCTCCAAAATGTCTGTTAATCTATAAAGTGCCACAGGATTCTTTGCTGCTTTTAACATTTGATAGGGGCCACTGCTGGAGACCAGTCTGATTCAGTATGGCAATTTCTCTGTTCACTTTAAAAAAAGACCAATCGGTCACATATGTGAGACTGAAGGAGAAGTGAGCAACAGAGCCTGAGGTCTGTGTTCGTCTCTCCTGGTGAAGTAAATTTGTCCAGTACATTTTAGGGGTTTTGACCACATCTCAAAATTATTAGTATCTAAATGACTCATACCTCTTACCTAAATATGATATAGCCATTTTCCCTATCACATCCCTTCTGTAATTTTCCAGTGTAGTGCTCCCTCTCTCTGAGCCTATTCTTAGTATCTAGGTTTATCGCATGTTGTAGCATAATGTGTTTGTTATAAATTAGGAGTTTAAATGGACCTTAGTGGGGTTTTCAAGAAGTAGAACATAAAATAATAGCCCTAAGCCAGTTAGCAGAGTTTATCAAAAGGAAACATTCATATCAACATGCAAAAGGGTAGGAAAACCTGACTCTGAGCTCTTATATACCTGTGTAACCCCTTGGCTTCATCAGTGTTCCCCGTAATTTATAGCACTGTCAGGGAGATCACAGGCAGTCTCCACACAGAGAGAACTTGCATTTTCTATGGTCTGCATAGTACACTTTCAGCTATAATCCAGGATATGTAAGCACTGTCCAATCTTTTAGCTCATCAGCTGACTGCTGTTTTTAGTACTCAAGCTGCACTTTACCATTTACTGTTTTAGTTTCCTTCATGATTCAGCTAAAACTGCCAGGAAAAGAAAAAACAAATTTGCAATAATCAAACATCATCATTTAGTTTAAGGATATTTCCCGGTCTGTACCATCCCTTATACTGAGGCTGTGAACCTGCCGGTGAACTGGATGTGACTTTTTTGTGCCCTTTGCTGCAATTATCAGCTATCAAAGTATGGATCTTTATGGACTTTTGTTTGACATGTTTTTATTCTTTTGGGAGATACATTTGCATTAGCCATAGATTTAGGCCACTCCATGTTATTAAAAATGAAACTCTGCAAAAATTAACTTTAAACACTACAACCCTAAAAGGGTTTGTCCTCTGTTCTCTTTTCAGACCCTTCCTCTGGCCTTTGTCCTATCTTCTCAGCCTGAGCCTTCTCTGACTTGAGATTTTTAAGCATTAGATTGATAAAGTGGAAGAGCAAGGACTACTTTGAAAATTACCGTCCTCAAGGCTTCACCTCCAGGGAGCACGATCCAATTTCTCTGAAACCGATGCAGGGAAATGTAAGTTACACTTCTATGAACCTCCAAGGTCTTTTGTGCTGCAGGGAGGACTCAGATTGAGGAAGGGTGGGTGTTGTTTGCACTGTACCTTCTCTCGGGGGTCCTGTCGAAGGACAGCTTTGTAGCTTGGTAGCAGCTCCATTAGTGGGAACCCTTGCAAAGAGGTGGTGAATCAGTTTCCTAGTCAAGTACTCTGACCACGCTCTCGTCATACCTAGAACTATCCACTAATGCAGCTCCCCAGTGCATGGAAAGCTGAAGCCATTTTGCACAGCTGCAAGCTCCCACAATAGGAGGTTTGGGGACATTTGGGTAGGGCCTATGCTGGCTTTGTAAAGCCTTATGCTTTCTCTCCCCTTGTGTCCTATTCTAATGACCCATCCAAACATTGTATTAACAAATAAGGAAATATTCTTGTGATATGAGTCTGGAGTCTTACTTTAATGCCCAGTGCATGGATGGCCACAACACAACCCCTCCTTTGTTAGCTATGGACTGAACATGGAGAATAAATTACGTATTCACCCCCATAGATGATCCCTCTAGGAGTGTGGACGTGTTGGCAGCATGGTGCAGGAAAGCCTGCTGTACTGCTACCTATGTTGTACCTGGCTGGTGAATAAACAGATTTCATACTCCAGAGCTCTCAATCTGGCATTTTCATAATTATATCTAAAAAAATAAAAGCTAAGCTCTCAGGCTTGTTCCCAATCACACTTTGGAAACACAGTGGAAAAAACAAAGCCTTTAAACTCTGAAGAAGTGAGAATGTAGAGCAGATGGTGTCTGTTTTGGCAGCAATACATGCTGCAGCAGGCCGGCAAAGTTGTAGGACAGAAATCTGTATTGAGCATAGACAGAGGCCAGTGTTACATGCCAAGATGCTTTTGTTTGTCCAGTAGCAGCTTGGTTGGGTCTCTCCTGAAACATGTCTTTCCTTCTCCAGTATTTCTCCATTATATCCAGTGTTCACACATACCTATGTGCCACATGAATACATGGATTCATGTGTTAGCCTAATAGAAATTTCATTTCATAAACTACTATTTCTACTTATTAAATGTCTTTGGGTGAGGGTGAATAATACCTAGGAGAGTACAAATAATAATGAGCTTTACTGTTATGGTAATTTGATAGCTAAGAATTGATACTATGTCTTTAATTTAAGTAATTTTATTGGGCTTAACAGCTCTCCAGGCTGTCAGGTAATATACAAACGTTTACTGATAGATGCTTTCTGCTGTTGTCTGTAGAATCAGCAAGGCCAGGTTATAGGAAATGAGCTAGATAAACGAGACGCAGACTCTTTAGGCAGCCAATGTCTACTATGGACTATATTTCAACATCGCAGAGATTAACATATTGGTAATTTAGTTTTGTATATTTATTTCAGCAGGAAATCATGATAGATTTTGGTCCATTAGTGAGAAAATAGTAAACCTAATGTATTTTCCAATAAACAAAACCCACGTTGCCAGTTAGTGCAGACTTAAAATGAAGTCATTACCTCCAGTCCATACTAAATCATTAATAGACCATTTTATATCGTATCTTTGTGTTAAACATGAAGATATAAAACTGAGCTCCCATTGTTATTTTTAATATTTTTTTTAGGATATTAAGGTTAAAATGCAACGTGCAAATAAATATTACAAGGCAGAAACTACCACAATTTCAGAGTTTAAACTGGAATATACAGTCTACAGACAATAGGGTACCAAATTCTGAAGCCATTTAAAAATCATTGGAACTTCTGAGATCTCAGTTCCATTTGACTCTGACAAGACATCACTTCCAGGCTGTTGTATTGTTTTTTGTATTCATGCTCCTAAGCTACAAAGTGTAGGATCAAGCCCCAAGCTGTGGGCCTGTACAGTTTGGAAAAAATTTGAAGAATGGAGGCCTAAATCTCAAACTCTTAGCAATATTACTCACCAGTTTTTAATAGCCTACATTCCTATTAACTGTAATGAATAGCTTGTACTACAATCAACCCAGCTCTTCTCCCCAGTTCAAATTCAAAAGCTTTATAAAATTCAAACCCCAAGAGTTTTAAACACTGCTATGAAAACCACATCTCCTTGCTCTGCTTCTCATGGTACGGGTCTTTGTTTATGAATGGGTGCAGTTTTACAAACACTTGCTGCACTCTCTAAGAAAAATAAATCAGCTCCATTGTTTGCATTTTTGTCATGATCATAGTGTAGCTTGTGCAGGTGTGCATTTGTCAAGCCTTTTGTTAATTACACATATTTAAAACATGTTTTTCTTAAACTAGAATTAGCCTAATCATTGTCTATTCTTCAGCACAAGATATTTCCCTCCCAAACCATTTTCCGTTTCTCTGCTATGTCCAAATAAAAGCATGGAAATGACTATGTGTATTTTTTTAGAAAAATAAAACAGAATAAATGCAGAATATACAAATGAGTCATAGCAAGACACATAGGAATAGCAGGAACATTTTGAAAAATAAACTCATTTTTAGGGAAGCAGCAAATAATTACTTAACCTTCATTGTTTTAGAAATAATGATAGACTGGCATCCACTGCGAAACGCTTCATACTCAGCAAAGCAGCTACTCCCATGCCTAGACAATGCTTAGCTTTCAATATGCTGTCCTCTTACTACAGTAATACACTGTACTGTGTATAGATAAATTCACTGAGCTGGTCCTCCCCCTTTAAGCTGATGGGGAGCATAGGTAAATCTACTGCATGGTGCTTTACCCCCAGGAAAAACCTACCTCAGAGGTGTGCTATATATAAGTTACTTTCAGACTGCCAACTCCTTGCTCCTTCTCTTTTTAAAATGATGCCATGGTGCTTACCATTACACTACTGTGGTTGGGTTTATTTTACACAGTTAACTGGATCGAGTTACATTCTAAGGGCCAGATTCTGAATTCCGTTATACCAATGTCAAACTGGAGTAAAACCTGGTTGTCAGGTTTCACTGGGCATCAAATATGCTATCATTTTGTTTGTTAGTTATGCTTGCTTAGAGTGCTGAAGACAATAGACAAAACTATACATGTTATATTGTACTGTAGGTGGTTGGAGGATGACAGTGCCATTTTGTGACAACTTTTGCAGTTTCAAAATTTGTTCTTATTCCACACTGGAATGAAATAAAAGCTTTCAAAAGTTTTCTCCAAACAGAGTCGTGTTGAAATGTATGATTTTAGCCTGAAAAGCCTAGTTTTTTTTTTATTGGAATTGGTCAGCAGTGATCAAAGAGCCCTGAATCTCAAATACCATCCCAATGGAAATTTCATTATGTTTCAATGAAATCACACATTTAGATTAAATTTCATTCAATCAAAAATGTTTTGACCAGCTGTAGATTTTTGAGCAGTAGCCATTTGATTGGCAGTTCACAAAAGCCATAGGAAGACACAAACCGTGCCCCAGAAGGCTAGACTGATTACGCTTGTCAATGGCTGAACTAGGTCACGGATGATCCAAGTTAATTTCTCTTGTCAGAAGAGACACCAACCAGGATTGGCTTAAAGCAGTCCAGGCTTCTAGACACATCATGACATGGGGCACCTCTTTTGACCCTGCCTCTCATTGTGTCCAACTCTACAGTATTACGAGCCAACCCATAAAAGAACCTACCACTAAGCTGCTGAGGAAGCTGCCACCACTCCTCTTTGGGCATAGTGGGGTGCAACAAGATGGCACGGTTTTCCCACTATGAGCAATGGCAGAAACAGCAGCAGAGTCCTCTTCCCCCCCCTTAGCAGCATCAGGGGCACCTCCCTTCCCTCACAGAGAGGCACCAGAAATGTCTGTGGAGAGCCATCCACAGTGTTTACCTCAGATATATCTACTTGTGGGGTGGTGGTGGTTAGGTCCAGCTTCCTCTTCCTCCTCTGGCTGAACACAGAGTCCTCTGCTGGGTTGGTGTTGGCAGTACTCCCCGAAGCCTGGGTCTTGGTGTTAACATCCCAGGGAAGACAGGCCTGGGACAGTTCACATCTTTTTGAGCTATTGTTTCTGGATGTTTGAATACTCAGACATACGTCTTTGCATCAATTGATCTCTGGTCATGTCTTGAAGCTTTTGCAGCCAAGAGGGCTAGAAACATACTTTATTAAAATGGAAGACAAGATTCGGATGTAACTCTGACTCCAGGAGCTGGGGCCCTAACCTGTCATGGCTATGCCTTAAGATAGTCTTTTCACTAGCACTCGCCAGTTTGTAGCAGTTGCTGTGCTCTAAAGTTCTTGGCCAAGATTTGCAGTCACCTTAGAAATTCAACCGCCCAGTTGCCATCCAAATTCCTACGGCGATTTTGCAAAAATCAGCCCTTGGTTTTATTTCTTTGCTGACTAGCAGTCATTACTTCACTGTAACAGGGAAGCTTTGGAAATGATCTCTGGTAGTTATTACAAATTTATTCACAGTGAATTTAACTGGTGAAAATTCACTAACCATGAATATAATTGTGTCACCCAGCACATGATTCATATCAGATTGTGAGACTGGCAGGATAAGACAACATTGATTTGTGATGAATGGGAGCTATTTCAATCATTTAAACAAAATAAAATGCATCCTC